>NC_091064.1:95497626-95804426 GCF_000393655.2 Nicotiana sylvestris | reverse complement strand
AAACTCTCTCAAGAACATATCTGAAGACCATGAATAGTGATTCAGTCACTATTCATCAGCCATAACTTTTTCATCCGGCGAGGGATCACTACAAAATTGGTCTTAAAAGAACACCATTCTCATCACAAACAACCTCCCCTTGTTTTTTCACTGATTTCTTTATCAAGAAGTTACAGATCTTAAGTCTAGTTTTATTACTGTAGCAACACATCTCTCTTGGTGAATTATCTGGCGGATATTCGATATTGATTTTGGCTACTATTAATGTAGCAGTAAGTCTCTTCAGTGTTTTACAACCTTTACGCGAAGTATCCAGATCTTGAAGAAATCCTTGTAGTATTAGAATCGTCCTTAGTGTCCTGGGTTGTTTTAGGGTAGACAGTCACACAGTGCTGCCATGGCCAGTGGCTTGCCACCCTATCATGTTGGGCCACCTCCACAACCACCCCCCAACATCACCTAGATTTATAATGGCACAAAACCTATGTACTATGCAAATGCTGTAAAAGCTACAAACAGCACTTCGACAATGCAAGAACGTGCAGCAGTAGTTGAGCCAATTCCTCCAAGATAAGCCCATATATTTCAAGGACAACCAACTGTATGATTTTCTGAAGCAGAAGTTGAATGCATGAATTTAATGGAAGGTTTGCAACAGGCTGTTGTTTGCAAATTTTCTTACGGATGGCCGAATATCAATGAAATACGTCGCATTGTTCCTTTACAGTGTGGTATCAAAGCTGAATGCAACATTGGATATCTACGTGATAGGCACATTTTGATTCGTTTTTCATTATGGCAAGATTATGTAGACTTCTCATCAAAAGGTGTGTATTATGTAAAGGATAAGCTTGGAAATGAATATCAATTAAGAACCTTGATTTATGATGCTAAATTCAAAGTTGACGAAGAGACTCCTAAGGTAATGGCGTGGATCTCATTCCCTAATCTGGTGCCTACTTATTTTGTAAGAGAATGCTTGTTCGCTCTAGTTTCTGCAGTCGGGATACCTCTCTAGTTGGACTTGGCTACTGTAAAGAAAACAAGACCTAGTTGTGCTCGAGTGAAAGTTTTGGTGGACCTGCTAACAGACATGCCTAAAAAGGTTCGATTAGACAATGTTAACGAGCCTACTGGAGATATTAGAACTGAGTGGGTGACTATCAAATATGACTATCTACCCAAGTATTGTAAGGAATGTAAGCTTCAGGGCCATGATGTGTTCGAATGATGGAAAATTCATCCTGAACTAATGGCCAGCAGAAATGATGAGAAGAAGGCTTCAACTGATGATGTAGTGCATCCCAACAAGGACAACAAAACAAACAATGCTCCAATAATAGTACTTAAAAGTGGGAAAGTTGTTGGAAATAAAGTTGCTCAATGGAAGGAGGTCAAAGATAGGAGAGTGCAAGCAAAAGAAAAACAGGCAGCAGTTTTAGCAAATACTGGACAAGAAATCATGCCTATAAACAATCAAAAAGGAATTACACAGCAAGTTCAAACAACAAACAGTTTTGCATGTTTAGAAGTGGAAAACAGTGAAGAACTTTGTACAAATCAGTTCATTGACAGTGTTTTCCGAAAAAATCATACAATTGCGGAGAATGAGTCAGAAGAGATGCAATTTGATTTTTCCACTAGACAAATGGTACAAAAGGTAAATTCACCTAGTTCATCTAGGAGACCAATAGCTATGTCAGAACCAAAGAAACTGAACCATGCAACACCTACTTTCAATCCTACAACAATAAGAAATCATGCAGCAAACAGGCAATCAACATCAGATTTTGTACAACAAGATTTGGGGAATGAGCAGCATTTTGACAATTACTCAACTGCCCAATGGGTGCAAGAAGCATTCAAAAATAATGTAGTTCAGGCCATTACCTCATGTCACGACTTTCCTTCACAGGACACCAAAGTTGAACAACATTTAGCAAACATTAAAGAGAATGAATTAATTGAAGATACATATTTTGAGAAATTCAGGACCAATGAAAACGATAAATGGTCAGGAGGGAGATTATGGATCAACCAAACAGAGGAAATCTTAACAGATGGATAGATTCCAGATACAATGCATAGAGAAAAAGAATTTGGAGGAAATGAAGTGGGAGATGAGAATCAAAGTTTTAATTGTAAGGCCAATGCAATCAATATTCAAACCATAAGTGAATGCACAAATGCAGCAGAAGAAAAGACAAAAGAGGGGAACATCAATATTATAGATCCAGGAGGGACTTCACATAATGAGTTTCGTAATGTCTTGAAGGAAGCTGAAAATAAAGGCAACAACCAACAGAAAAAGTCAGACAAGAACAAAGAGAAGACAGTGCAAGTCTATGCGAGAAGTGTTATAAAATTGAGCACAGGGAAGGATGTAGCACGAAGTGTTGTTCCATCGAACAATACACAGCTGTTGACAAATGAACTTGAAGAAAAAGATGTTGAACTTATCAATCAGGAAAATGATGCTGAATTTACCAATCAGGCATACGATGTTGTGACATCAAAAGAAGCAATAGAAGCACATGACCAATTTGGTCACGCAGAACTTAAAGGTAGAGACATGGATGAGGAATCCACTTCCCAAAATTTCATTAATGTTTCCAAGCAGGGTGATCTGTCACCAAGGCTTATTGATAGAGTAAAATCTGCAACAAAGGGAAAAAAGAAACAGTCAAAACAGACATCTATTGTCCCAGCCAGTGGAGTACAAACAAGGAGAACATTGTCCAAACCCCAAATCATTTAATGGATGCAATTATATGGAATGTCAGGTCAGTAAATACAATGCAAGCATTTGAAAGGCTGATTACAATGCACAGAAAACATCACTTTGAGTTCATAAGAATCCTTGAGCCTATGCAACAGTCTCACAAAATGGAGAGGTATAGAGCAAGAATTGGGTTGGCACAGGCTGTGCTGAATGTATCAAACAAGATTTGTGATTTTATTGATGAAATATTTGAGGTTACTATTCTCTATAACATGACTCAATAGCTGACTTTGAGATTAACGCACAATGAAACACATGTTGAGCTCATCCTTACTCTAGTTTATGCCAAATGTGATCGTATTGAAAGAATTGAACTATGGGATTCTTTGTATGCAATGGCATCAGAAATGACAGCACCATGGCTAGTTGGAGGCGACTTTAATGTGATATGGGATGAGGAAGAAAAATTTGGAGGCTTACCAGTTTCTCTCATTGAAGTAGATGACTTTAGGCACTGTATCAATACCTGCAACTTGACAGACTTGAGATTTAAAGGAAGCATATTTACATGGTGGAATGGAAGATCAGAGGAAGACTGTATTTTTAAAAGATTAGACAGATGTTTGGGCAATCATGAATTGCACAGACTTTTCCTGGATTGGAGGTAAATCACCTGTCCAAAATTGGGTCTGATCATTGCCCAATGCTGCTGAAATGTGATATAGAAACTCCTCCAAATAAGAAGTCATTCAGATTTCTTAACTTCTGGACTAAGCATGAAACCTTCAAAGATTTAGTAAAGGAGAATTGGAATGCTGATTTTAGTGCTAACCCTTTCTGCATTTTTAACTACAAGTTAAAGAAGCTTAAGAAAGCACTATCTACCTGAAGCAGAGCTACATATGGGGATATTTTCCAGAAGATTGCAAGCCTTTAGGAGGTAGTCCTGGTTCATGAAAGACATTTTAAAGTCAATCCTACATAGATGAATAGACAAAAATTACAACAGGTACAAGCTGAAATGATTAAATATCTTGCATTAGAGGAAGAATTCTGGAGACAAAAAGCTGGCATGTTATGGTTCAAAGATGGCGATAGAAACACTAAATTCTTCCATGCTCAAGTTAATGGGAGAAGGAAGAGACTGAAATTATCAAGGATCCGGAATAGCCTTGGTAACTGGATTGAAGAAGATCACTTAATAGCAGAAGAAGCAATAAGTTTCTACAAGGATCAATTTACTGAGAGTGCAGTCACAAATGATTTCGATATTCTAAATCATGTACCTTCAATGATAGATAGTGATCAGCATGAAAGACTGATGGCATTACCTTCCAATGAAGAATTGAAGAGAGCAGTTATGGGGTTGAATGGGGACTCAGCTGGTGGACCGGATGGTTTCACTGGAGCATTTTACCAAACATGCTGGGAAATTATTGAAGAAGATGTTGTCCAAATGGTCAAAGCTTTCTTTTGCGGTCAACGGCTGCCAAAGAGTGTTACGCACACAAACCTGGTTTTATTACCAAAGAAAAAAGAAGTTATGACCTTTGCAGACATGAGACCAATCAGTCCTAGTAACTTTGTTAGCAAGAGTTTCTCTAGGGTTATTCACGAGAGGTTGATTGAATTACTACCAAACATAATCTCAGAGGAACAAGCAGGTTTTGTGAAGGGCAGTAGCATAGTTGAGAACATACTGTTAACTCAAGAAATCATTACGGATATCAGGTTGAGAACAAAAGCAGGTCTTAACGTTGTGATTAAGCTTGATATGTAAAAATCTTACGACAGGATATCATGGCTATTCCTGACCAAAATACTAAGGAAAATGGGATTTCCTGAAGCTTTTATTGGCTTGATCTTTGATTTGATTGGGAACAATTGGTACTCTGTGCTTATAAATGGTCAGCCTAATGGTTTCTTCAAATCATCGAGGGGAGTTAAATAGGGTGACCCTTTGTCACCAACTCTATTTATTCTAGCAGCAGAAGCACTTTCTTGGGGTTTGAATTCACTACACACTAACCTATATTTCTGTGGATTTGGAATGACAAAATGGAGCCCAAAAATAAATCATCTATCATACACTGATGATACAATCATTTTTTGTTCATTTAATGAAACATCGTTGAGACTTGTCATGGAGGTTCTGCAAGCTTATGAATCATCATCTGGTCAACTGGTGAACAAAACCAAGTCAGCCACATACCTGCATCTTTTAACGGATAATGAGGTGATTAACAAGGTGGAAAGGATTACAAGTATACAAAGACAAGGTTTCCCTATGACCTATCTTGGCTGTCCTATTTTTTATGCAAAAAGAAGGGGAGACTATTACCAGGGATTAATCAACAAGGTTATGGACAAACTTCAGTCATGGAAAGGCAAACTTCTATTTGTAGGAGGCAGAGCTGTTTTAATCGCAAATGTCCTGCAGAGTATCCCAATTCATATGTTGTCAGCAGTCAATCCTCCAAATTATGTGATCAACAAATTACATAGCATTTTTGCCAAGTTTTTCTGGAGCAGCAATGTCGGGGCAGCACTAGACACTGGGCGTCTTGGACTAACCTGTGTATGCCTTTTGACGAGGGAGGCATAGGCTTCAGGTCCCTGCATGACATATCGAACGCACTTTTCTGTAAATTGTGGTGGAATTTCAGGACTAAGCCCACTTTATGGAGTGCATTTATTTGCCAAAAGTACTGCAAGAAACTAAATGCAGTAATTGTACCTTGGAAACATGGATCACGAGTGTGGAGAGAAATGCTAGAATGTAGGGATTTGATTGAGCATCAAATCTACTGGAAACTGAGAATGGGATCAGCTTAATTCTGGTTCGATAATTGGACTGAGATGGGAGCCTTATATTTTTAGGTGCCTGCAGAGTTTGGTATCGATGAGGATATTCATAATGTCAACGATCTGGTTGAAAATGGTATGTAGAATGTGGATAGAATTTTTGAGAGCCTACCTGAAGATTTGGCAAACCACATTGTGCAGAACATTAGACCACCAACTGAAAGTTCACAGTTAGATACTCCTTTCTGGATGCTTGAAACAAGGGGACATTTTAAAGTAAAATCTGCATGGGGTTACTTGAGAAGAAGAGCCAACCCAAAATTAGCTTACAAGATGATATGGGTAAAAGGTTTACCTTTCAAGATATCATTCTTCCTGTGGAAGGTGTGGAAAGCAAAACTGCCACTTGATGATTTCTTGCATAAAATAGGATACTTCATGCCATCTAAATGTTGGTGCTGTGCTGATCCTAAGGAGGAGTATTTAGTACATTTGTTTTTCACATCAAATGCAGCTAGAAGTGTTTGGAGTTACTTCCTGAAGAGAGCAGGAATTGCATTAGATGGGTTGTCATTACATCAAGCAATTACAAAGTGTTGGACAGCACCAGTATTACCTAGATTTAAGCCAGTTTTACAAGCTTTACTTGCATGCTAATATATGGGAACTTTGGAAGAGAAGAAACAGTTTGAAATATGGAGAAGCAGTGCCAGTGAGCAGAGTTATTTACTAGGTGTCATCTACTTTGCAAGCGCTGGTCCAACTGAAAAAGCCAGGACTACATGTGCCTCACAAGTGGCTGGACTTACTGACAATGATGGAGCAATACACACCTCGACTGAAATATGATAAAGTGTTATGGGAATTTCCTTCAAGAGGATGGATCAAAGTGAATACGGATGGAGCATGTAGAGGGAACCTAGGGAGGAGTTCAATTGGTTTATGCATAAGGGATGAGGCAGGTGATTTGATATATGCAGAAGGAAGAGAGATTTTTGAAGGAACCAACAATGAATCAGAAGCGGTAGCTATTGTGGAGGCTTTGAAGATGTGCAAAATTTTTAATTATGGCCGGATATGGCTGCAGACAGATTCTATGCTATTAAAGAACATTATAGAGGAATCATGGAAGCCTCCATGGTATATTACTGAACATGTAGAGGAGATTTTAAGATTGAAGGAACAAAGTAACATCAAGGTCACACACATTTTCAGAGAAGGGAATACATTAGCAGACCATCTTGCCAATTACGCCCTCGATGAAGGAAATACTGAGTGCCATAGTTTTTGGGATCTAGACTCAAAAGGAAGGAGGATTATTAACGAAGATAAGATGCAATGTCCTTACATAATAGTGAAAGTTGCAAGGAATTAGGAGGAAAAG
This sequence comes from Nicotiana sylvestris, assembly GCF_000393655.2. Taxonomy (NCBI): domain Eukaryota; kingdom Viridiplantae; phylum Streptophyta; class Magnoliopsida; order Solanales; family Solanaceae; genus Nicotiana; species Nicotiana sylvestris. Next base: position 95,797,515 of record NC_091064.1, on the reverse strand, counting down.
AGGATTCATTTTGTTATCACACTCAAATCATTCTGGAGGAGAGTTTGGATAGCAATTTTTCGACTAACTTTGTTCACTTTTTTGCAGGTATTTCATCGAAGCTAAAGGCTAATCTTATAGTAAAATATGAAATGGTGGTAGGAATGCAGTGCATTCAATCCACTGGGAGGACATTAAAGATGGGTTAACGCATTTTCACAATATATCTCACATCAAAGGGAAGTAATGCAATAGCATGGGAAATAAGCTGAGCATGTTTTTTTTAAGAAGATTTTGAATATTATCAGAAGCCAAATGAATTGGAGTGTGCAACGGCATAAAAAGGATATGAGCAAAGGACTGAAAGAAATCAATAAAACATGCGAGTTGGAAACACAAGATACATATGCTTTCAGACAAGAACACTTTTTTGAAAATGCAAATGAATGAATTACAACTAACTGTGCATTGTGGCATTTTCTGATTCATAAAAATCTTTTAGTGTGCACACATGGTTTAATGTGGAAGGCATGGCAGACAACACATGCTGTTGAGCAAAGGAATCACATGGAAAAGTGTAACACACATGGAAAGTTATCTAGGATACATAAAAGCATGCAATACTCTAGGATGATGGTACTATGTGATATATTTCTTTATGTTGCAGTTGTAGGTGAAGCTCACGTGTTTTCCACCACAAAGTTGTCTCTACTCGTCGTCTCAATCGAGGAAACAAAAGGATCGAAGCAATGGGGACAGAATCACGCACGACAGCAGATGTCGTGCACGTTTTCTGCTGTGCAACGTTATGCGATCAACATGTGGGAGAGATTTTTGACGAACGAATGCTGGCAGCTTAGTCAAAATCAGCTGGGACGTGATCGAACAGGGAGGCACGACAGTTCCAAATGGAATTGCACGCCAAGACTAATTGCTGAAAGTAACTCGAGGAGAGCATGTGAGTCTACTGAAAAGGGGAACATGGAACAAAACGCTTTGATTTAACACCAGCATGCTAGGGATTTTAGAGGAGCTCAGGTATATATTTGTTTTAATGATGGAGAATGGAGGGAACTCGATAAGATCTGGTCAAATGAGTGGAAACAAATTACAACATGCGTTTTTGAAACAAAAATGTCGAAAAAGATATGAAATTGCTACAAACAACCGGGTTTTTTTAATAGAAGGAATGTTGCATCTGTAAAAGCCTTTCACATGCACATTCTTGGATGCAAAATTGTATTACAAAGTTTAATAGCATTAATGTGATATCAATGTTGAGTGCAACACTCAATTTGATAATAGGATACTTGTTAAATTCAAACTTTATTCCTTTCAGTTCGTAGGATATCATGACATTGTATTTCGTCTTTTATCTGGTTATAAATAAAACTAGCCCTAGGCGTATGCCTAGCGGATTGACTAAAAAAAAAAGAAAATTGATTCCAAGTAAGGGAAGCTACCTCAGCTGGACTGTCCAACTCAAAAGTAAGCCACCCCTGATAGGCTGCTCCTCGAAGATGGAAGGTAGTGAAAGAAACCTCATTCGATCCCGATATACCCATAGTGTGGAGGATACTATAGTACTCCTCTAAAAATCCCAAAGCATCATCTGATGCTAGACCACTGAATACAGGAGGCTTGCACTTCTTGAACCTCTCAAGCCTCCGCTGCTGATCCTCGAAAGCTGCTGCCCTATCCTCGGGCTGAACAGGGGCTACAGGCGGTACCGGTATAACCTATGGGATCTGATCAACCTGTACCCGCTGCTCAAGAGTGTGGGCGGAGGAAGTCTATGCTCCTCCCCCGGCCTGGGATATGGTTGTAGCAAGGGGAGTCAACCCTACCTGAGCTAGAGTAGTGTACATGCTTATGAACTATGCAAGGGTCTCCTGAAGAGCTGGAGTAGTAGTAGCAGTAGGCGTATCAGGTGCTTGGACTCCGGCTGGAGTTGTTGGTGGCTCCTCGGTGGCAGCTTGCGTAGGTGCTATAGTTGCACCACGCGCGCGTTTTCGTCCTCTACCCCATCCCCGACCCCTGACGGCTCTAGCAGGGGGCGCGGGTCGCTGGTCATCTCCGGTAGCACGTGTCCTCACCATCTGTGAGAGAATAGAAGACAGAAGTTTAGAATTGTGATATCAAAATCTCACATGACAAAGAAATCAAATGAAGTGAAATTTTCCTAAAAATTACATAGCCTCTCGTAGATAAGTACAGACGTCTTCGTACCGATCCGTGAAACTCTAATAAACCGACTTGTGATTCATGAATCCTATGAACCTGGAGCTATGATACCAACTTGTCACGACCCAAGTTCTCCCTCCATGAACTATCGTGACGGAACTTAGTCTCTACGACTAGGTAAGCCTAACAATTTGCAGAAAAAGGAAAATAAAGATACAGAACTAGCAATTTACGGAAAATATAATAAGAAGGTTTAAAATGGTGCTATGCATACAACATAATAAAACTCTCGACTAATAACAACACTCCCAAAACCTGGAATCTCATGAAATCACAAGCTGTTGAAGAACCACAAAGTGTTCTAACTCCAAAATGTCTAAACAAAAGTAAATACATGAGAGCTAAAGCTAGAGGGGAGAATAAAGAGGGACTCCTCGGTATGCGGACGCAGTAGATATACCTCGAAGTCTCTGAAGATTCTCTCTCCTCACTGATAGTATGGCAGAGCCGAAGAACCTGGATCTACACACGAATAACATGTGCAAGAAAGGGCATGAGTACACCACAGTGGTACCAATTAAGTGTCAAGCCTAACCTCGGTCGAGTAGTGACGAGGAAAGTCAGGGCCCTACTGGTTATATATGAAAAACAAGGCAAAGCAGTATAGAATATGACAATATAATTAAAATGCTAATAGTCTATAATGAATAAAATCACAAAAAGAATCTAACTCAGTATACAGAAATAGCAACAGGGGATCTTCCGAGATATCATCCCGTAGTCCCAAACGTAAATATCCAGAGGATCTCCCGGGAATCGTCCTATAGTCCGAATCATAAATGTAAGGGGAAACTCTCGGAATACCAATCCGTAGTTCCAAAGTAAATATCCAGTACGAGCAATCTACTGGGTGTTGTCCTGTAGTCCCAATTATAAATGTGCAGGAGGATATACCCAAATACTAATCCGTACTCCCAATGTAACCAAGTAGGGGGATCTCCCGGGATATCATCCCGTAGTCCCAAAGTAAACACACAACCATCTCAGAAGAATATCCAGTTCTATTCAAGAATTAAATATGAATTTCTGCTCTAACATGCTCCACATAGACAGGTATTCGTGGAGATTAGTGCGAGGGGATTCGTTCTATCGGAGAAATTGGCTCGAGCAATGGCGGACGAGTGTGACGCGCGGTCATTTCTTACTGACGACGTGAAGAGCGAAGCCGGCAAGTTGTAGCCTTTTGGAGCGGAGTGTAGATTTCGTTGTTTTCCCGCTTTGTATTGGATATATGTAGAGCATGTCTGTAGATAGAGAGTGCGCCTTTTTTGCATATGTAAGATAAGAGGAAATTTGAAGCTTTATTTCTTCTGCATCTCTTTCTGTTATTTCTTTCGGCCAGACGGGCTGCTTTCGGTGCTTGGCAAGATCGTCGTAGGTCCGGAACTGATCGGGCAGGCCTAGAGGCTTTTTAGTTCGATCTTTGACATAAGCAGGTGTTGGGGCTTCCGTGCTTTGCCCAGCTCTTTAGGCTTAATCTCTGAGTCAGGCCTTGACTAGAGGTTTCTTGCCCTTTAATCATCTATGCCCATGTAGGCAGGTAGTAACTGTTCCCATTTCTTGTCGTTGGGCATTTGCTGTTTCGACTATTTTGGGCCTAGTCTCCGAGTCGCGTTGCGATTCAAGCCTTAATTGACCCTTGAGTTCTTTCCTGCTTGTATGTCCGGACAATGGTGGCCTTCATTTCTCGCCCTCTGGCGTTTTATTGTTTCAACTATTTTGGGTCCAGTCTCCGAGTCGCATTGCGATTCGAGCTATAATTTGACCCTTAAGTTCTTTCTTGCCGCATGGCCGGTCGACGATGGCCTTTTCTGTTTTCGGGTCGAAGTGACCTTACAGGTGCGTGGCTCGAAGGCTCACTTGGTTGGTTGATAGTGGCATTTATGCCATGCCTTTAGTCATGTTGTAGTTTAACTACTTCGGGTCCAATCTCCTAGTCGTATTGCAACTCGAGCTTTAATTAACCCTAAAGTTTTATCCTGCCTTCATGGACGGACGGCAATGGCCCTTTGTGCTTCAGGTCGAAGTGACCTTACAGGTGGGTGGCCCGGAGGCTCACTCGGCTGGCGATAGTGGCATTTATGCCATGCCCTTAGGCATGTTTTCAATTTAACTATTTCGGGTCCAGTATCTGAGTTGCATTGTGATTCGAGCTTTAATTGACCATTAAGTATTTTCAGACCGGCGATAGTGCCTCTTACGTTGTTTTGGTCGTTGAGACCTTTCAATATGTGGCCCGGAGGCTTGCATAGTTAACTATTTTGGATCCAATCTCCGAATCGGGTTACGATTTGAGCTCATTTTAATCCTCAAGTTGTCAATTTTTTAGCTGGCGACAATGTCTCTTAAGTTGTTTGGTCGTAGAGAACTTTTAATATGTAGCCCGGAAGCTTTCTTAGCTAGCGACAATGGCTCTTATGTTGTTTTTGCCCGTGGGCTATTTTGTAGGCTTTGTTTTTTGCTCGTTAAGGTCTTTTGAAATAATTTTGCCTGACCCATCGTCGGTTCTAGAAGAACCTCGATTTCAAGTCGTTATTAGCGATGTTTCGAGCACCTCAAAAGGGTAATAGCTCCTAGGCTGAGTAGGTCGAAGCCTTTGTCATTTGGAGACGACATGGTCAAAGCTCATTTTTGCCTGTTGAGGGAAGCCTGTTTTAACCGGTTCTTTTCGAAGTATATTCGCAGTAGTGGCCTGTGATTTTTGCTTAATGACGGTCGGGCGTTCCTGGGTAACGTTAGTTTTGTTGTATCAGCCGTTTTGACCATAGTCATATATGTCTGGCCTGAGCCATTTTGATCTCGAGTGATAGTTCAGGCGTCTACACCGAGGGTATGCCCTTTCGGGATTCTTACAAATGTGACGTATAGCCTAAACTTCGGGATTTTCATGCATGTTGAGGTCTTACAGTTTGTCATACCTGTTGAGGTTTTACATTTTCTGCAATGTAGAATAGATCAGGTTACACCGAGTCTGCCCGCTAGGGGTCTTACAGTTTAAGGTTTTCCAGCGCGTGGCGATTGGTGTGAAGACAGCTTTTCGTGAGCTCGAAGTTGCCTTGTAGGGGCTTTATGAGCCTGGAGTTCCGACCTTAGGGTCGTGCTAGTGCCAAATTGTTGACATTAAGTCTCCAGGTATTTCGGGATGCATATGGTGGAGTGGTCCCCAGTAGGATTATACTCGAGATTCCCGTGTTTGGAGAATAAGATGCTGAAAAGATGTCCTTTTATTGCTTGGTGTAATCATACACTGTTTCATTGTCGTGAGCTCGGCCCGTGCAGGCGCAGCCCCTCGGACATAGTCTGTTATTTCCCGATCCTCCCGAGGGGACGGTGCCCTTAGAAGAAGATCATCGTTTGTCTTTGGACTATAGAAGAAGGCCTGCGACCTTATCAGATCCTCCTCTGGGGGTATGTTGCTCCACTAATAATCTTGCTGAGGAGGCCCTCTTCGGGTCGAAAGCCCGATTGAGGGGAAAGAGCGCGGCGGACCCTTTTTCAAGGCCTATGGATCTCTGGGTAGAGTTAGAAATAACAAGGGAGTAAAGCAGTTCTTCCTCACCATGGAACGCGTAGGCGATGTTTTGAGATTTGGTATGTTTCTACCCTTTCGAGGTATGAGCCCCAATAAAGCCATCCGTTGTGTCTTATCAGGTTTGGCCGGAGATGTGGTTTGCTTACCCTTTGATCCTTCCGAGGGTGGGGGCATTGATGTCGGCAATGCGCCATTTGGTGAAGAATTTCCTCTCATTCCATATTGCTTTCATTCTAGTTCTACCCTTTATGAGGGGTTTCATGCTTTTGGCAAAATGGGGTCGAGTCCGGGTGGTGTGCCGGCGGTCATCTGAAAAAGACGTCCATGCTTTGCGCCTCCTCTGATGGTACAGAGCTCGACGTCCTGGCCCGAGCTCAGACGGGTTGTATCAAGAGAATGGTCTTTGTGGCGATTCGTCATTTGGAATTCGCCAGGGATTCAGGGATGCGGGAGTGATTTGGTCCGTTAGCCCGGACCGCCTTATTGACTTTGGTCCAACATCATTGTTGTACATGATCGAACCACCTGAATTCATGAACACATGTTTTATTCAAAATAGATCAAATTAGGGAGAGGGTTACCAATGCATCAATGTGATGCCGACGCGGAGTCTCGGTGCCCTTTTCCCTGGATATAAGGGTGCTCTTCGGAATATTTTCCTGGACCCATTTTTCCTTGACGGCGAACATTTTCACTTCCCATTTTATGAGTCCTCGGAGTGTGTCGTTGCTCCTTCACTATCGTAGTAATACATCATGACTCGTTCGCTTCATCCTTCCCGATTTCCTTCCTCCCTTGGGGCTGGACTCGAGCCTGATCGCTCGATGGTACTCAACAGCGCTTTTTATTGAGCAGCACGACTACCGTCCTTCTGAGCTGGTGGTTATTTTTGATATCGTGGCCGCGCGTGCAACGTGGTCCCCGCGTTGGGTTGTGGTTCTTTTAAAGGGGTCTTGGTCGAATAGGTCTAAGTCGTTCGACGTCCCTAGTTTCGCTTATGGTGATCACGATATTTGGCATGGCAATGTCGAAATCGTACTCCGCTGGGCAGGGTTCCTCTGCCAGTTGTGCCTCATCAGATCTGGTTCCACTGAAGGTTCCTCGAGGACGTTGCCCTCGAACTGTTTCCCTATCGTTGTGAGGTAGGTTGCATCTTGTGGCATTACTCCCATTTGCGGCGCATGGATGGTACCTCTATTTGTTGGGCGTTAGTTTCTTTGCTGGGAGCCTGCTTGGGTACCGGGCCCGTAGGGCCTCCCGGACGGTTGTCCATGGCCTTGATTCGTGGCCGATGCCAGGTACGGGCATTCATCTAGGTCTAGGTTTGATGTATGACTAAGCGTCGTTTGAAAAGACCTAGAGTCATCGGGCATGCTTCGTTTAAACTTTGGGCGAAGGCCTGGGTTGTCCAGTCATCCGAAACAAGGAGCAACCTCATTCGTCCTATCAGGGAATGAGACGCAACTTCCTGTGATGTTTCACTCTCTCTTTGTTTGGCCCCAGGTGTGTCGGGCTCTTTCGTTACTGCTTCGATGGCATCGGTGTGTGCTCCTATGGAGGGATCTGCTGATATGATAAGCGAGTTTCTGAGGTCAGGCGCTAGGATGCAGCGCCATATCATGGTATCTTTCGAGAGTGTTTCCATGAACATCTTCGACAGGATGGACTCGAACTCATTATTTTGAAGGTCACTACTTTTTTCCGCGCATGTGTAAGCGGTGGTGAACTCGTTGGGATCTGAGGCCCTGTTGCACCTAGGGAGTTTTGCAGTTTTGAACTTTTTAGGAATAGGCTTTGGGGCCGCTTCCCCGGGGAATGGCCTCTATATGAAATTCTTCGAATCCAAACCTTTTAGGACCGGGGGTGCTCCCGGGATCTGATCCACCCTAGAGTTGTAGGTCTCGACCTTTTTATCGTTGGGTGCAATTATTTTCTCACCTGATTCGATCCTTTTGGTGAGGTCCCAAGCATCTTCACTATGGCGTGGTCAGCCACTAACCCGCTATTGCTTGATCTTTTGGGTACTCATTCGGCTTCGGGAGTTGTTTCCGGCGCTACTGTGTTGGGGATCCCCAAATAGCTCTGCAACTGAGCGATAGACAACTGCAGTGCCTGCAACATTTCAAAAATAACATGAATACTAACTTCTTATTCTTCACGGGTCGGGGTTTTTTGAGCTTCATGTTGGTCGTTATGCCGTTTGCTCCTGTTGGTGTGAGAAGTTTCGTCGACTTGTTGTGCGTCCTATGAGTCCGCGTCTACTAGAATCGATCAGGGCGCGTTATCGGGATTCTGTAGTGGTTCTCCGGTGGTCGGGACAGCCATGCCATTTCCCTCGTGATTTTCGAGGTTGTCGTTCTCGACTCCGTTTACCAAGCCAGACATTTTGACATGAAATCAAAGGATCTTGGACAAGAAAAAGTGTGAAAGATAATGTGCGTTTGTGCAATAATCACTATTATTTTTAGCCCCACAGTGGGCGCCAAACTATTTACCGTGAAAATAGTAACAATAATTAAATTTGTAGATGGGATTCTAAAAATACGTGATATATTCCCGAGCTAGTTGTTAGAGCAGTGTATGCGGATAATAAGGAGTTTAAAGATGAAATGAAACCTAAATCGAGATATAAATCAGATCGAAGGGCCTGCTGCTTGAATATAGGTCTGGTCGATGGGGGACCTCGGGGTCAACGTCAGGGTCGAACTCAAGCTATCGATGATAGTTAGGAATAGGATAACAGTTGAAGATATAATTAAACAGGGCTCTTTATGGCCAATACTGAGTTATATGATGAAGAACAAGTAAGGAAATGATGGATATCAAGGTAACCTCGGGCCAGAGAGAACGGACAAGTTAGAAAGAAGAGAGAAAGAGAGAGATATTATTGCACTTGTGGAGAAATGGAGCAACATCAGTCCGTTACAAGGTAGTGTGAGTCCCCTTTATATAGGAGGGAAACTTGGCTACAAGTACGTGGAGATTAATTACAAAGTATGGAGATGGGATGGCTTGACGTGACGCCTTAGCATAGGCTCTAGATAGGTCGCCCTGTCAGACTTAGTCATGTGCCTTGGGAGTTTCCCCCTCTGTCCTGGATTCGATCTCCGTTTTCTTTGAGTCGGGCCTTGACGAGCCCCGGGGTCGGGAACTCCGCTGTGGCTTCCTGTCCTCGGGGTCTCGAAGCATTTCCTGCGAAACGACGTGAGAGTGAGAAATCAAGTTCTCTAATTTCACTGCATATATAAGTAAAAAGATCATGTTCTAGATCATTACATAGATACAGCCCCTCAAAAGGAAAAGACACCATTTGAGATTACAGGAGATGGAGTCATCAGATATTGGGGTCGATTATGTGTTCCTAATGTGGCAAGGTTGCACCTACAGGTTATGGGATCAGCAGTCAGATAGTAACCTAGATTTGTGTAGCACAACTCGGTAATGATAAACCTAAGTAAGTGTCATAGTACGGTATGACTAAGACTAGGAAACAAAATAAAGCAATAGTTGTCATAGTTTAGTATATGTTCACAAAGTGAGGTAAAGAGATTAGCAAAAAATGAAAAAAAAGAAGATCCGTACATAAAAGGATAAAGTCATACATGCTGCAACACAGAAGGTAGTCAAAGTTACGGGATTGGAAGAATTCTGATCACAAGTCGTGATGTGAGAAGAGGCATATAAGGGGGAATAACCTGGTCTTTGAAATTATTCACATAACAATTTCCTAGATGGTAGAAAATATTAAAGTATTGATGAGATCTATAGGATATGAGACTAATAAGCACATCGGTCAACATTCGAGGACGAATGTTCCAAAGGGGGGAATGATGTTACAACCCATGTTTTCTACGTGAAAGTATGTCGTAAGTCAATTAATGTAAGCTCAAAAATGTGATCATCTTTGAAAGTATATAAAGTGATTTAATGGTATTACACCTCGTACTTCAGACGTCACTGTCATTATAGGATTATCTAATAGAAACTCAAAAAGGACGAAATCATTCTACTAGGATGAGAAAGGTTCACTGAAGTCTTAAGCAAGTTAAGATGAATATGAGACTTGTTAATCATGATTTAAATGAGTTTAAAGTCAGGATATGACTATATATGATGTTTTGATATGAAATACAAAGTTTGGGAAAAATCAGATTTAAGTTGCAGAAAAAACGACTAAGGATTTGCCTTATAATGAAGCATTTTGAGTGTATACAGTGAAATCGTGGGAACCAGTTTTTCGTTAATAGGCATTTCGGGAGGTCACCTCAGAGGCTCGAAACCACGGACCGAGTACCCCCCCTCGAGATCTATCAACACCCGGCCTGGGGATAATGTTGGCCGAGACCCCAACGGGCATGGGGAGTTTCCGACGAATGTAGCTGGGGCCGATTAAGTCTATCAGGCTAGTTTAAAAGCTGGTCTGCGCCTGCATCATGAAGCTAGTTAGCTGTCCTATCCCGCTTTATTTATCATTAATGTATCTTGTACTATGTTGGGATTTTCCCTCCTATATAAGGGGGATCTTTGGCACTTTGTAAACTCTGTTGTTCCATCCGCTTCACAAGAAATATAGAAGAACACTCTCTTTGCTTTCTCATACATTCTCTCGATGTTATTTCTTATTACGTTCATACTTATTCTTCAATTACTGCTTATCGTTCGCCATAAAGAACCTCCCTTAATTATATCTTTATTGTTAGCCCTTACCCGATTATCCCCGATAGCTCAAGCCCGAGTCCAGGTATCGACCTTGAGGCCCCTCATCGGTCAGTCTGTGGCCCGAATAGCTAACCTCTCGGTTTGGTTATAACTCTACTTTAGTTAGCATTTCTTCTTTAAACTTCACGTACCTAACATCAACAGCTTTACCAACTACCATAAAAATAGATCACGTATTTTTAGAGTCCCATCAACAAATTTAATTGTTATTACCATTTTCACGGTAAACAGTTTGGCACCCACCGTGGGGCTAAAAATAATAGTGATTATTTTCTTGTTGATTTCGTTACACAACACAAGTTATCTTTCACACTTTTTCTTGTGCAAGATCTTCGATTTCAGGTGAAAATTTCTGGCTCAGTGAACAGAGTTGAGAACGACAACCTTGAAAACCACGGAGAAAACAGTGTGGTTGTTCCAATTATTGGCGCACCACCACAGGACCCCGATAATGCACCTGGTCTGATTCCAGCAGACGCGGGTTCACAAGACGCACAACAGGTCGACGAAACCTCACACACCGACATGAGCATACAACATGGCGACCAACAGGAAGCCCAAAAAACCCCAGCTTGGGAAGAACGAAAATTTAGCCTTCATGTTATTTTTGAAATGTTGCATGGACTCCCAGCATGGCAGCACCGGGGACATCTCCCCCAGCCGAACAGGTACCTGAGAGATCGAGCAATAACGGATCGATAGCCGACCCTGGCGTCATGAAAATGCTAGAAGACCTCACCAAAAGGATTGAATCGGGCGAGAAAATTATAGCAGCTAACGATAAGAAAGGTCGAGACCTACAACTCCAGGGTTGACCAGATCCGGGCGCACCCCGGGTCCTGAAAGGTGTGGATTTGAAGAAGTTCATACAAAGGCTGTTACCCGAAAAAGCGGCCCCGAAACCCATTCTAAAAAAGTTCAGAATGCTGGAACTCCTAAAGTACAACGGGACCTCAGACCCCAATGAACACGTTACTGCCTACACTTGCGTGGTAAAGGGCAACAATATAAAGAACGATGAGATCGAGTCCGTATTGCTGAAAACATTCAGGGAAACACTCTAGAAGGGGGCCATGATGTGGTATCACAACTTGGCTCTAAACTCCATAGATTCATTCGCCATGCTAGCAGACTCCTTTGTAAAGGCCGGTGCCATCAAAGTAGCGACGAGGAAGTTTGGCGTTTTAAAAATCAAGCAAAGGGAGAACGAGATGTTGCGGGAATTCGTGTCTCGCTTTCAAATGGAATGGATGGAGCTACCGCCAGTCTCCGATGGCTGGGCAGTGCAGGCTTTCACTCAAGGTCTGAATGAACGAAGCTCGGTGGCTTCAAAACAACTAAAACAAAATTAGATCAAGTATCCAGTTGTGACCTGGTCGGAAGTCCACAATCGGTACCAGTCAAAAATCAGGGCCGAGGATAACTAGTTGGGAGCCCCCTCGGGCTTAGTATACCCAGGAAGGCTCCTAACAAAGGAACCAAAACCAAATAAATAAAGATATTCGTCGTACACCGAAGATAGGAGGAACGCCCCGAGGTGCAACCTACCTCGCAACGATCGGAGAATAGATCAAGGACAGGATCCTTGAGGACTCATCAACAGAGCCAGATTCGATAGGAACGCAGGGCCAACGGGTTCACCTTACTTACAACTTCAAAGTCTATATATCTGACATCGTGTGCGCCATCAGTAAAATCAGAGACGCCAAGTGGCCCAAGCCTATACAATCAAATCCCTCACAAAAGAATCACAACTTAGTGTGCGAGTTTCACAAAACATACGGCCACAGGACCGAGGATTGCCACCAACTCCGAGAAGAAGGTAGCCTGACTACTTAACAAAGGGCATCTCCGGGAATTCCTTAGTGATCGAGCCAAAAATCTGTTCCGGGAAAGAGAGGCGACCAAGAAGAACGAGGTAAATGAGCCACAACATGTCATTCACATGATCATGGGAGGCGTCGATGCCCCGTAGGAACCCGTAATGAGAAGGACAAAAATATCTATCACTAGAGAAACACAAGGCCATAAGACCCCGAGCGGGCAGACATGGTCTCGAAAGACCTACATAAGGCAGCAACTAAACTATAAGACCTCAACGACATGAAAAAGCTATAAGACCTCAATGGCATGAAAAACCTGTAAGACCTCAACGACATGAAAATCATGTAAGGCCTCAACGACATGAAAAACCTGTAAGACCTCAACGGTATGAAAAACCTGTAAGACCTCAACGACATGAAAAATTGTCAGACCTCAACAGCATGCAAAAACTGTAAGACCTCAGCGGCATGAAAAAACAATAAGACCTCAATGGCATGAAAATTTTGTAAGACCTCAACGACATGAAAATTTTGTAAGACCTTACTACAGGCATAAACTCAATCCCGAATTTTAGGCTATATATCGAATTTGTAAAACCCCTAAAAGGGCATACCCTTGATATATACGCCTAAACTACTACACTCGGGATAAAAAATGGCTCCGACCAAGCACAAATGACTATGGTCATATGTTAGTACCAACCGAATTAACGCGACTCGGGGATGCCTGACCGTCGTTACAAAATAATAGGCCATTACTTCGAATCTACTTCGAAAAGAACCGGTTAAAAAGGCTGCCCTTGAAAGGAAAAAGGCCTTCGACCATGTCAACTCCAAATCACAAGGCTTTGAGCAACTCAGCCTACGATCCAAACCTTCTGAGGTGCTCGAACATCGCCGCAAACGACTTGAAATCGAGGTTCTTCCCGAACCGACGATGGGTCAAGCAAAATAATCTCAAAAAGTACATAACAAGAGGAAAACAAAGCCTGCATATGCCTAAGGGCAAAGCATAAGGGCCATTGTTGCCAGCTTAATGAGCCTTAGGGCCACACACTAAAAGGTCGCATCGACCAAAAGCGTAAGAGCCACTGTCGCCAGCTTAAAATTTCAAAGCTTGAGGGTAAAAATGAGCTCGAGTCGTAACCCGTTTCATAGAACGGATCCAAAATGGTTAACTATATATTCCCAAGGGCAAAGAATAAGAGCCATTACTGCCAGGTTAATAAGCCTCAGGGTTGTGCATATATGAGGTCGCATCGACTAAAAGCGTAAGAGCCACTGTTACCAGCTTAAAATTTGAAAGCTTGAGCATCAAAATGAGCTCGAGTCGTAACCCGATTCGGAGACCGGATCCAAAATAGTTAACTATTCATGCCTAAGGGCAAAATGTAAGAGCCATTGTCTCCAGCTTAATGAGCCTCACGGCCGTGCATATAAAAGGTCGCTTTGACCCAATGCGTAAGAGCCATTGTCGCTCTCCCATGCAAACACAAAATCATGAGGGTCGAATGAGCTCGAGTCGAAGCCCGACTCGGAGACTAAACCCAAAACAATTGAGCAAAAGCATAAGAGCTCTAACGCCAACTTACAATAAAGGTTGCATCGACCAAACGCGTAAGAGCCCCCGGGCCTGCCTAATGAGCCCCATGGCCATATCACGAATCTAAGGATTCTCACCAACTCCGAAACTAGTCCACCTGGTCAAAAGCGAAGCAGAAAGGGCTACAGAGGAAATAAAGCCTCAAATTTTCTTTTATTTACAGACGTGAAAAAGTGCATTGTCCATCTACATACACGCTCTAAAGATATCGCATACAAAATGGCAAGGTCTACGCCCCGACCCTGAGGGCTACGAATAGGAGTGACCAAGCACCACGCTCGTCCGCCCTTGCTCGCGCCAACTCTTCCGGTAGAGCAAAACCCCTGGCACCAATCTCCTCGATAACCTTTCTTCGGTATCTACAACGAGCATATTCTTTGATCCTCCCTCCATGATCGGGGAACCTCTTCAACTCGGCTTGGGCATCGATAGCATCCTTCAAATAAATTGCCATCTCCTTATCAGCCTTAGTCCGGCTCAGTGCTGTTTCGATCTATGCATCAACGACTTTAGCCCTAACTTTTGAACGCTCGAACTCGAGCTCTATGATCATTTTTGTCAGAACCAAAGAATGGTCGCGAGCTAGGCGAAGTTGAGCTTCAAAAGTAGGAACTTTCGCCAGAGCATCCTCCCCCCCCCTAAGCTTGAGCCTTCGCCCGAGCTTTCAACTCATCACGCTCACACCTGGCCCGGCCAACTTCACCTCGAAGGCGTTCTAGGGCCTCCGTCTTTTTCTGCAACTGAACTAAACTAAGTATTATCCCCAGGAGCCAGAAGGTAGAATGCACACTCATTGGGGATAGAAAACTACCTGCTCCTTCAGGTGGTTTTTGTAGTTTAAGTTCTTACTCACCTCACACTGCAAACTGCACCAACTTGACCTCTTTTTCACCACAAAGGAGCCTTAGGGATCTCTCCTCATCCAAAGTTTTCCATACCCTGGCTTCATAACGAAGCAACCCAGGCCCGAGCTTGTCAGATGCCTGCAAAAGAAAATTCAGTAAGGAAAGGAAGGCACAAAGCTCAAAAAACCTGTGCCGAAACTCACCGCAAAGTAAACCCGCTGGGCTTGCTCAAAGGCCAAACGCACACCTGCCAATCAAATCCCTTTAGCCCTAAAAGAGATTGCTCCGGTCAAAGCCGGTCACTCGGTGTATGTGACCCCGGGTTTCTAGTACCTCCTGAAATACTATCAATGGAAAAGGAATGTGATAGCAAGGAAGGAATAGCACAACACTCACCATGGTATTTTGCTTCCCATCTACCCTAGGACAAAGCTCGCCACTTGCGTTCCTCACAGGTCGAGTGGGTCTCCAATTCACGGACCTAGTTCGGCAGATCAAGAACGTCGCCCGATGCTCATGAAACCACTACAGAGGAAGGGAGGAAGATGCGATTACGAAACTAGCTTTCGCTATATACAGAACTGATAAAGCAAAAGATGTACCACTTATGAGAGTAGCTCCATTCCTCAGTGAATGGAAAGAGCTCCTCGGGTATAATGTCATCGTTTCGCACTCGGGTGACTCATCCATACCGGTCTCCATTTTCCTCGTCATCAACAACGAAGGGCGTAGTCGATTGACACTGCAAAGTTATCAGACCTCGATGGTCCTGAGGACCAGAGGCGGAGCTCTCCTCTCCTTGTCGGGCAGACCCTGACGTAGACGCCATGGCGTTCACAAAATTAGAGAACTAAAAAGTAGGAATATACGAAGACACGTTAGTGCTGGAGTGTCAAAAGGCTGGCGCAAAAAGATAAGGACAACTGTTTAATATGGGGTAACCCCCAAAAAGGCAAAAACAACCCTATTTATATATATGGAAAAAACAGCGATGATTAGCCTGCCTCAAAGCCGGTTAAAAACACAAACCGATAACACCCTCTATAGTCCCGAGGTGGTATCCGACCTTGAGGACCTCTATCAGAACAAGGTCAGGCTCCAAGAAGCCAATAGCGGCATCACTAGTCCCGGGGTGTTACCCGAATTGGAGGACTTCCATCAAGACAAGGCTAGGCTCAAGGAAGCCGATAACACCTTATCCAACACCGAAGTGGTACCCGACCTCAAGGATCTTCATCAAAGGGATGTTTAGGCTCCAGGAAGCCAATAGCATCATGACGAGACCCGAGATGATACTCGACCTCGGAGGTTTTCTGTCAAAAGTAAATCAGGCTCCAAGGAAATAAGCATTTGAGCTCCACTCGTATGGGCTTGGCCGTGGGTACCGTCAAACATCGGACAAACCCTCTTTTAAAATCTATCTACAGTGCCATAAGGCTATTCCCACTAAGCCTAGAGCGCATTTCCAGGCGGTCCGAATTTGAATGAATCTCCGCTCGGGGACTGCCCTTAAGAGATCAAAGGTAGCCCCCGTCCACGGGCCCCCAAGCAAATTTCTTCTCAAAGGTTACTAGGGAGTTTAACTAGTAAGTCCTGATTCCAAGGCCCGAAGCGTTATTCTCATTATACTCGAAATCAAGGTCCCGGTGACCCGAGTCTATCGACCCTATTCAGGTTTGATCCAAGGGATCGCAAAGCATTCCGTGCGAAGCCATTTTTATCAACCAAAGGCCGGAAGGAATACCCACATCTGGGTTTTGTATTAGAAACAACAGACAGAGTCATGCATTCGGAGTCTCAACAAACATAAATGAATGTAGCAAGCATTGAAGACAAATAGGGAAAAAATCTTTGTATGCATGAAATATTATATTACAAAAGCCCACGAGGGGTCCTTACATATGTTTACAAAAGCCCATGACAGGTCATTACACGGGAACAATGAAGCAGAAGGGTGTACACACAATAAAAGCCTAAGAACCTAGCCTATTCTCAAAGGTGTGTCCTCAATAGCAACATTATCGATATCATCTCCTCAAGCACACGTCCTCAAAGACAATATCTTCCAAGCACAATCCCCTCGGTAGTCTTATCTCGATTCCCCGAAATGGCATTTTAAAAAGGAGAGACAACGAAGTGGAAAGCGATGGAGAAGAGCAAAGTGACGCGAAAAAAGGCAAGAAGGAATGAAGAAGTGGCTGAGTAAAAAATCTGGCTAGTATGGATTTCGCCAGGCTATTATTGTAAAGCCACTTCTTGAAACATTGCCCTGGCATGGGAGGCAACAAATAGTAGACAGCGCCGCCACACCCTAAGGAATCCAAATAGGGGTGTAATATGCCAAGTCGGGGCAGGAAGGTGAGCAGCAATGTATAATCCGAGCCACTTCTTGAGCAGCGGTATGTAATCCAAATATTTCCTCGGGTCGGAGGAAATTGGCCCTCTACTTCATCATCCTGAGCCAACAGATCAAACAGAGACAACAACAACAACAACATGAAAACAGCATAATCTCGCTTGACCAGAGAAAGTTCGGGAGATAGGCCGTAGCATGCCTGATATCGCCATAAAATCTTGAGGCCATGGGCCTCAAACATGGTGTGCGACAAGGAGTAAAGATAGCAAGAAAGGAGGAATGGTTAGGTATCGAAAGATACTTAGATAAAAGACTGCTCCCAGGAGGCCCCCATTTATAGAAAAAGAGGTAACGTAACCGACAACGCTATTATCGTCCTTGAAAAACATAACAACAGGCGCATTCAATGTGTCCATGGGAGCCGAATCAATAACGACATTATGGCTGTGACGAATGAGAAACTGCAACGTGTTGAATGGTCTTGGACAATCGAAACAACGAAACATTTCGGTAATTATGGAGACTTGCGTCGTTAGCACGACCTCATTACGGGAAGCCTGAAGAGTGGAATGTCAAAACCGTTTCATGTATCTTCTCTCTAAGAAATACGGGGACTATCTGTATACGGTGAAATCGGGGGAACCAATTTCTCATTAATAAGGCATTTCGGGAGGTCACCTCAGAGGCTCGAGCCCACACACCTAGTACCCCCCTCGAGATCTATCGACACCCGGCCTAGGGATAATGTTGGCCAAGACCCCAACGGGCATGGGGATTTTTCGAAGAATGCAGTCGGGGCTGATTAAGTCGATCATACTAGTCTAAAAGTTGGTCTACGCCTGCATCATGAAGCTAGTCAGCTGTCCTATCGCACTTTCTCTATCATTAATGTATCTTGTACTATGTTTGTATTTCCCCTCCTATATAAGGGGGATCCTTGGCACTTTGTAAACTCTGTTGTTCCATCCGCTGCACAAAAAATATGGAAGAACACTCTCTTTGCTTTCTCATGCATTCTCCCGGTATTGTTTCTTATTACGTTCATACTTGTTCTTCATTTACTGCTTATCGGTGGCCATAAAGATCTTCCCTTAATTGTATCCTAACTGTTAGCCCTTTCCCGATTATCCCCGATAGCGCGAGCCCAAGTCCAGGTATCGACCTCGAGGCCATTCATTGGTCAGTCCGAGGCCCGAATAGCTAAACCCTCGGTTTGGTTATAAGTCTAATTTCGTTCGTATTTTGTCTTTAACTTCACGTACCTAGCATCAACTGCTTTAACAACTAGCATAAAAATAAATCACCTATTTTTAGAGTCTCATCAACAAATTTAATTGTTATTACTACTTTCACGGTAAATATTGAGCAATATATTTCATGTGTAATATGAAATATTTTTGGGACATATTATATACCAAAATGAATTTATTCATACGGCAAAGGGGTAGATAAATATGAATTTATATAGTAGGCTCGCCAAGTCACGTCGCTGCACTTTGGAGAAACTGGCAGTTTTATAGGCCAGTTACGACGTAGTTTTCTCCTAATATATAGAGAATTACATGGAGATATTTATATGGAATTAAAACTCTATGTGTCTAGTTTCGAACGTTGCAAACTGTTTGTCAATACGATGTCACGCCCCAAACCTGGGGAGGCGTGGCTGGCACTCGGTGCCGCACTGGCCCGAGCGAACCACTCTGTAACTTATTCATTCCTTTTGTAATTATCATAGGCCAACATGGCCACAACTCGGTATGTACAACTGTAAGTGGGCAACACTGTATCAATTAACTATCATTCTTAAGATGTGAATACATATGAGCCGTCAAGGCCTCTGACATGTTGTACAAACTGAACCTCTATCTACAAAGCCTCTAAGATTATTTGACATCAAATGGGACAAGGTACCGGCCTACCCATAAATTTGAAGCAAAACACTAACATGATGTCTCATAGACTCGACTGCACTCCAAATGAGGTGGTGTTTTACCGATCCTTCACTAAATGTTAACCTCATTGTTACACCCCATGTTTTCGTACATGAGAGTATTTGTAAGTCAATTGATGTAAGCTCAAAAATAAGATCAAATTTGAAAGTACATAAAGTAAGTTAATCATGTTACAATGGAGGTTACAAATATTTAATATCATGAATACTATGTACCAAGAGGGTTTGATGGCTTAGAAGCTAAATGAATCGAAGAAAATAAGTTTCGTCGAATGTCGACGAGTTGGAATGTTATAACATGTACTTTTGGGGCAAGAATAGGGTGTTTAAAATTATAAGGAGATTATGTTATGAATTATTTTAGTCGTATTATAGACGTATTTTATGATTTTAAGTCAAGCGAGTTGTGGAACAAATTTGAAAAACGTCATCACAAGTTACATTCATAAATGTGTTGAAACTTAGGTCAAATGTAACTGCAATATTCTCCCAATATACTTAGAATTATAGGGTGTTCCACCCATCAAATTGAATCTCTATGAGTCTATCTTCCAACACATTAAACCTTTTATCAATATGACACAGGAGTAGAGATATAGGCAATGTTGGGAGACTGCACAGGCTTGTAGGTGACATTTAAGGACTTATATCCTGCAATATAAACCTCATTATATATCACAAATAACCAGACCTAAACCCCTGCAAATGTCCTCCTAAAAATTACCCACAAACCCTAATTGATTTTCTCTCCCTTTCAAGTTCTAATTGTGAGTAAAACCTAGAGTTTGAAGAACTACGATAAGGGCTGAGTTATCCAGCAAATAAGGTAAGTTTACTTCTCTGTTTCATCCATTTTTTCTGTAGTAAATACATTGAAAGTCTTTCTATACTTGTAAGAACTGACGGAACGGTGATCGGAAGTCGTGAGTTCCCGTTATTCACTTGTAGCGGACTATTTTGTGGAATGTTTTGTATTGTTGTTGGGCTGTGTGTTTTACTACTATTTTGTGGAGTTTTGGAGGAGTAAGGGTGTGGATAAACACCATAAAGATGTAGGGTGGTGGGCTGGTCGTTCGTCATAACATTTTCGGGTCGTTTGACACTAGTACGGTGGTCGTTTTTTATATGAAAAGATTGGAGTGTGTTGAGTTGTTTTGTAGGATTTGATGGTCTAATATAAGGCTGGAAAATAATGTACATATGTTGTTATTGTTGTGTTATTATGTTGTTGTAGTTATCTTGAATTTGGAGGAAGTAAGGATTACAGGGGAGATGCTGCCCGTTTTTATACAAAATAAGCTTGTCATCCGTTGTGCGATAGTTGTACCTTTCATCACTTGACGATAGTATTATTATCATTTTTGTAGATTAAGGTGCGAAGAGGCTAGTTCAACTTGGTGATTGGAAAGATTGTGATAACGTATGTTAAGGCACTTCCTTCTTTCATTTGGCATGATCTAAAGTGAAATGAATACGCTATTTCATAATGGATCTACTCTTAGCAACTAAGGTTGTCCATGTGGTTATTTCCTGATAAAATTATTCTAAGCAAGTGTGTATGATCCTTGAATCCTAATGAGGTTCATATTGAGGGTATGGTTGTCCATAATGTTAATCGAAGCTGCAACGACCTTAAGTCACTCCGAAAGGTTTAGAACGTGATTTCATGAGTCTAGCATGCATTATATATAGTATCTATTTTACTCTACTGATCCGCGCTATACTTGGTCGGTACGGAACCTACTGTGCAACCACTAATCAATTGGGTTTACCGAGCTCCACATGACCGGGTATGATTCTAGCAAGCCTTATTATTGCCGCGTACGTTTTTACTGAGTCCTCTTTGAGGTCGGGTACTATATGATGATGTTGATGATGCCCACAGAGGTGTATGTTTTTAAAATTTTATGTATATATATGTATTATGCATTTCATGTCAGTATCCCCCAGAGGCACTCAGATGTTACAGGTTGTATCTCCTTTAACTCTCTTTACATTACTGTTATTGTTTATGCTTTCTTGCCTTGCATACTCGGTACTTTATTCGTACTAATGTTCCTTTTTCCTGGGGATGCTGCGTTTCATGCCTATAGGTCCCGATTGATATGTTGACAGTCCTCCTAGTAGGCTATCAGCTTAGCGGAAGGTGTTAGTGCACTCCACTTGCTCCGGAGTTGCCTAATTGGTCAGTATGATTTGGACATGTATTGATTGGTATGGCGGGGTCCTGTCCCGACCATTATGATGTGTATGTACTCTTAGAGGCTTGTAGATAGATGTCATATATATGAAAGATTGTATGGCCTTATCGGCCTATGTTCAGTGTACAAGTGTTCATTTTAGTCTTATAGGACCATATGTCACATGTATAAGTTTGTATTACATGTTGGGTCGTCCTATGTCAAGTATCCCATTATGTTTTATTCTGGTTATATCATGATGGCCCTTCTGGCCCATTTACCCATGATGGTATGATAAGAAAGATACGTTACATTGGTACTCGGTAGAGGAAAGTATTGGGTGCCTGTCGCAGCCCTCCGATTTGGGTCGTGACAAAAGTGGTATCAGAGCAGTTTTGTCCTAGGGAGTCTACAAGCCGTGTCTAGTAGAGTCTTGTTTATGGGTGTGTTGTGCACCACACTTATAAACAAGTCTAGTAGAGTCTTGTTTATGGGCATATGGTAAGAAACAATAAGAGAATCAGAAGGTAGATACGAGTTTCAACAAGTAAAAGAAGCAAGGTGAAGAAGGATATGATGTCCTGGTTAGTGAAGATTATTAGTATTTACAATTCAGGTAGAAAAGTATAAACATTTTGAGTTACATTAAACAATAACAAAGATATATACAATTGACCAAACCCATCTCAATTATGACCTATGGGAGCTAACATATATAGTTTAATAGAAAGATGGCATATCAGGATCCAACTTGGGTTAGAGTAACCCAAAATGGTGGATTGAGCTGGGGGAGCCAAAGGTGAAACAATGTTTTTTGAAGTTTTCAGAATAATGCGACAGACTGAAGTATTAGCATGAGAATAAAAAGAGAGTAAATGAAGCATTATGAGTAAGGTATGATAAATGGGTAATAACGGTAAATCAAATAATGGTAGGATGATAGAGTCTATGGTCAAGTGAAGGGAAAGGCAAGAGATGAAAGGTTTTGACACTATAAAATAGTATATTCCATAAAGTCATATCCTTATTTTGAGAAATGAGTTGGTGACTCCAACATGATTACTATAAAGCTAAGTTATACCCCTGGAGTAATATAAATCAACATAGGCTAGTAAACAAGAAAAAAAATTCGAACATGATAGGGACCGGAGGATTCGATAATAGTCAACATCGCGACATCATTAGAGACCATGTTCCAACAAAAATAGAATGGACAGTGGAAGAATAACCTTTAAAGGTCATTCAGGAAGACGCTTCCCTAAAGTAAGCAATGTGAGCAAAGTTATGCTCAAGGGACTAAGTGTGCCAGTTACATTAGGTGTCACTCTCGCGCATAAGGAATTCAGTTATCCCTAGTAGAGAAGGGTTACCTCAAGGCGAGTAAGAGTCAGTGAAGATGTGAAAAAAAGCCAAAGATGAAGATGTAAACCATATATAGGTAAATCTTCATAACATTAAATGCTAGTACTCCCCTAAAGGGGGGGAGATGGTGTGATGTGGTAGTAAGTCGGAGTTATATAGTTCAAGTAACTATGGAATAGTAAAAGAAAGAAAATGGTAAAAAAGCGTAAGGAATGAAATAACATTTATTCAGATCCTACAGATATGCTATGACTCCAGAACATTATTCAAGCTCGATGTCGGGGAGAGGCAGTAAGGATTCCTGACCAGGATGTTATTGATACTAAGTGCGAATGAACACTTGATACATAAGGATCCAGTGCGAGAGGTAAGTTAAGACAAAGGAAACAACCCAAGAGAGATTATGCGAAATATAGATACGAGAATGGATCAATGAGTATTTAGTAGTTGATTCAGGAAGAGCCTAGTTATGGCTAGACAAGAGGATATAGATAAATTAACTGATCGTGCAAGATAAACCTAGTGAACCCCAGCATAGGGAATTCAGTCTCAAAGATACGACATCCCAATCCTTGAGAAATATTCAAATAGGAGTTGAGGTAGTTATAGTTGCCGTAAACAGTGTTACGAAAATAAAAGAGAGTGCCACTGGGGAGAAAAAAAATTTGAGTTCAAAAGTAACCCTGCGAGAACAAGGGCATGAAGGTATATAATTGAGGATATTTGAAGTGAGTAAGAACCTCAAATATTTTGTCAGGTATATGATGGGATAATCTCACAGCTTTATAAGAGTCAGAGAGTCTTCCATAAATACTACAATGAAAGACTAGATAAGGAAATAAGGAAGAAGGCTTCAAACAAAGCATAGTGACCTAAATAAATAATGGTCTTGTAACAATAGTCTCACTACGACATTGTATGCTCTCCATAACAAAGTGGCATCTGTCGAAACTAAGGAACGTGAAGTAAAATCCAGAGTAATATTCAATATCATATGAGTTATACAAAATTCCAATATATGTGGGCACTAAGATAAGGCAAGTATTCATGCAACAAGTGGCAGAACGACCAAAAAAGATAATTGCTTACTTTTAACGAAAGCTGAGAAGGTACGAAAGGAATTATTAGATCTATGACCTAGAGTTAGTTACATTATGAACACATTTAAGATTTCAGAGTGTTATCCATGCAGCATATATGTTGACAAAGATACAGCTATAGGAGACTCCAGTATAAGTTAAAAGAAAGAATTGACTCCACGTCACAGACAAAAGCTTGTATTACTAGAAGGTTATATCATGGATGTTCTAGAGCGTCGACGAGGGGCTAAAGTAATAACTAGTACCCTGAGCCACAGATAAAAAGATAAAGTAAGCCTACTTAAAGGCTGAGATAAAGAAGGAAACTAAAGAGTTACATCAGCAAAGTGAATTAGGAGTCTGATTACTAGACCCCGATGAGTATAGAAATCGTGATTCAGAACATTGTAGAATCACTATAAATATTAGAGGTACAAAAGAGATAGTACAACGGACATATTCTATAACGGCTCTACGATAAATCTAGATAGAACAGTACCAACCTCACAAGAAGTCAGTATGAAGCTTTCGGCAGGTTGTGTATGCATATGACGTGCAAGTATTATAGTAGAGCTTTATGGTGGGGATGTGAATTCCACCTATGTGGAAGGGAGTTATGAAAGAGATATAAGATACGATGCAAGATTTAAAGGTAAGTAAGGTACGTGTGAAGAAAGTACGAGATGCCCAAGTATAGAATGTTACGAATAATCCAGATATCAGATAGAGGGCTGGAAACGTCACAATTATGTATCAAAGATATGATAGTGGTGTCGTTGGTGGCATATTTTTTAGCATGTGGTTTCCAGATATAGAGAGGTCTAGTGAAGAGAGTAAATAAGAGTTAGAGATGATATGATGTCTTGCTTGAGGTTCCAAAATAACATAAGGAAATATATGGTGCTTGCAAGTTAAAGGAAGGTTGCGAGTAGTATAAATAGTTATATGTAGATCGCAAGCTAAAGTATGGTAGAGCGACAAGGTTTTAGCTAGACAAGAGTAAGGATAAGAAAAGGTGAGTGAGAATGTGACAAGAATATGTAAGTCCTCAGATTAAAACAATAACAACAAGACAGCTGATGGTTTCCATAAAGTTATAAAAAGCTCAGTATAGCATGAGTAACTCAAAGGAGTTTATGGCTAGGAGAATTTAGAAAAGATGGAATGCTGCCCTAATGGTAGAATAAGGGTGCAATTGTGATAGATAAGAGGATGACGTTTAGACCTTTGATTGGGTGATGATTCAAAGAAAAGGGATTTCATGAATTGTATAGGATTAAAATACCCCATAAGGTGAATCACGTTGGAATGGTATGAAATATAGTAAATGAAGTATTATATTGTCCCTAGGTGGATCAGGCAAATAACTTTAGATGTTCCCCGATGCGACGTGAGCCCTAACGATATGTTTTACAAAAGAGGTTTCAAGTGATCAATGATAGATTATAGATCAACATTAAGTTGAATCAACAATAGATGTGTGCAAGTTCCAAAGTACGAGATGAGATTTCTTTGTTATTCTTAAGATGAATAGCAATGAGGAAGCACTAAAAGACTTAGATTTATACATATGGGATAAACAACGAGAGAGTAAGCTGTAGTTGGGTAGCAAACCTCGGTAATAATAAACTGAAGTAAGTGTTGTGGTATAGTATAACCTACCTAGATATAGGAAAGCCATAAGGATAGATATACAAGGGTATGAAACAAGAGATATCAATAGTCGTACGTTAGATAAAGTACCAAGCGAAAAGACTTCAGTACACCTATAGATGCCTAAAGGGACAACTTGCCATAGTTCTGTATATATTCACAAAGTAAGGCCTAGAGATTGGATAAAAGCTGAAGGAAGTAGGAGAGAAGAGTCGCATAGGCACACATACAGGCTGCATGATAGAAGGTCGGAACAACTACGAGATTTGAAGAATTTCAACGACAAGTCGTGGTGTGAGAAATAGACCTAAAGGGGGGAATGCCCTAGCCTTCGAATTCATACACAAAACAGATGCCAAGATGGCAAGGATAACATTAAAATATTTGCAAGAGCTATGGGTTATGAGACTAATAGGCGCACCAGTCAACATTCGAGGACGAATGTTCCAAAGAGAGGAATGATATTACACCTCATGTTTTCGTACATGAGAGTATTCGTAAGTCAATTGATGTAAGCTCAAAAATGAGATCAAATTGAAAGTACATAAACTAAGTTAATCATTTTACAATGGAGGTTACAAATATTTAATATCATGAATACCAAGTACCAAGAGGGTTTGAAGGCTTAGAAGCTAAATGAATTGAAGAAAATAAGTTTCGTCAAAAGTCGACAAGTTGGGAATGTTGTAACATGTACTTTTGGGGCGAGAATAGGGTGTTTAAAATTATAAGGAGATTGTGCTATGAGTTATTTTAGTCGTATGATAGACGTGTGTTATGATTTGAAGTCAAGCGAGTTGTGGAACAAAAGTTGAAAAACGTCATCACAAGTTACATTCATAAATGTGTTGAAACTTAGGTCAATTATAACTGCGCTTTTCTCCCAATATACTTAGAGTTATGGGTTGTTACACCTATAAAATTGAAGCTCTATGAGTCTATTTTCCAACGCATTAATCCGTTTATCTATAAAATATTTGAGTAGAGATATATATGCAGTGTTGCGAGACTGCACATGCTACTAGACGACAAGTAGGTTTGTCACCTACTTGGTTAAATGACAGCCCAAAAAGAGGCATATTTGGGTCACCCAAAGGTCCCATTTAAGGGATTATATCCTGCAATATAAACCTCATTATATATCACAATTAACCAGACCTAAAACCCTGCAAACTTCCTCCCAAAAATTACCCACAATTCCTAATTGATTTTCTCTCCCTTTCAAGTTCTAATTGGGAGTAAATCCTAGAGTTGGAAGAACTAAGATAAAGGCTAAGTTATCCAGAAAATAAGGTAAGTTTATTTCCCTATTTCATCCATTTTTTCTGTTGTAAATACATGGTAAGTCTTTCTATACTTGTAATAACTCACGGGGCGGTGATCGAAAGCTGTGAGTTCGAGTTATTCACTTGTAACGAACTATTTTGTGTTACTGTTGGGCTGCATGTTTTACTACTATTTTGTGGAGTTTTGGAGGAGGAAGGGTGTGGAGAAACACCATATAGATGTAGTATGGTGGGCTGGTCATGCGTCGTAACATTTTCGGGTCATTTGACACTAGTACGGTGGTCGTTTTATGTATGAAAAGATTGGTGTGTGTTGGTCTATTTTGTAGTATTTGATGGTGTAATATAAGGGCGGAAAATAATGTATATATGTTGTTATTGTGTTTTTGGAGTTATCATGAATTTGGAGGAAATAAGGATTATAGGGGAGATGCTGCCCGTTTTTATACAAAATAAGCATGTCGCCCGTTGTGCGATAGTTGTACCATACATCACTTGATGATAGTATTATTATCATTGTTGTGGATTAAGGTGCGAATAAGCAAGTTTAACTTGGTGATTAGAAAGATTGTGATAAGGTATGTTAAGGCACTTCCTTATTTCTTTTGGCATGATCTAAAGTGAAATGAATACGATATTTCATAACGGATCTACTCCTAGCAACTAAGGTTGTCTATGTTGTTATTTCCTTATAAAATTATTCTAAGCAAGTGTGTATGATCCTTGAATCCTACTGAGATTCATATTAAGGGTATGGATGTCCATAATCTTAATCGAAGGTGCAACGACCTTAAGTGACTACGAAAGATTTAGAACGTGATTCCATGAGTCTAGCATGCATTATATATAGTATCTATTTTACTCTACCGAGCCACGCTATAGTCAGTCGGGTACGACACCTATTGTGCAACCTCTGATAAGTTGGGTTTACCGAGTTCCACGTGGCCGGGTAAAATTCTATCAAGCCTTATGATGGACGGGTACATTTTTACCAAGTCCTCTTTGAGGCGGGGTACGATATGATGATGATGATGATGCCCACGGAGGCGTATGTTTTTAAAAGTTTATGTATATATATATATATATTATACATTTCATGTCAGTAGCCCCCATTGGCACTCAGATGTTACAGGTTGTATCTCCTCTATCTCTCTTTCCATTACTGTTCTTGTTTATGCTTTCTTGCCTTACATACTCGGTACTTTATTCGTACTGATGTTCCTTTTTCCTAGGGACGCTGCGTTTCATGCCCGAAGGTCCCAATTGATAGGTTGACAGTCTTCCTAGTAGGCTATCAGATTAGCGGAACGTGTTGGTGCACTCCACTTGCTCCAGAGTTGCCTATTTGGTCATTTTGATTTGGACATGTATTGATTGGTATGACGGAGCCCTGTCCCGACCATTATGATGCGTATGCACTCTTAGAGGCTTGTAGACATATGTCATGTATATGAAAGATTATATGGCCTTGTCGGCCTATGTTCAGTGTACAAGTGTTCATTTTGGTTTTGTAGCACCGTATGTCACATGTATAAGTTTGTATTACATATTGGGTCGTACTATGACAAGTATTCCCTTATGTTTTATTCTGGTTATACCATGACGGCCCTTCCGGACCATTTACCCATTATGGTATGATAAGAAAGATACGTTACATTAGTACTCGGTAGAGTAAAGTACCGGGTGCCTGTTGCGGCCCTCCGATTTGGGTCGTGACACTCGTCTACTATGGGGGCTCATCAAATTGATTACTTATACCTGCAGTCATGAATGCAACGTCCATAACAAAAAGACGTCAGTATGAATAATATACCGAGTATGTAAGGCATGTAAATCAATACATAAAGGACATGAAAGAAACATGGAGTGCATGACTCAACATGTGAGTCTTGATAACTCTGTATATCATTTAATACTTATAGTGTCATGCATATGCGTATGAATGTCATGTAATGCATAGGTACATGTGTTCATAACATCATCAAGCCTCTAAAGGCATCCCATTATATCATCTCAGCCAATGTGGACAAAATCATCATTGTATACCAGCTGATCAGGTCGTGGTGCATATATAACGCCATAACTTTTCTCATATCCCATATACATATATATACATACATATATATATATATATACATATATATACATATATATATATATATATATATATATAATGCCATGACATCATCACGCCTCTGAAGGCATCCCATCATATTATCTCGGCCACTATGGGCAAATCATCAACGTATACCAGTTGATCAGGTGGTGGTGCGTATATAACGCCATAACCTTTCTCATATCCTATATACATATATATACGAGTATATAACGTCATATGGTCATGGGTCAATGTGCAAGTATAAATGCATGAAATGCATATGAGAATATGTTAATAATATCAACATTCTCTTCGGATAAATTTTATCAATTGCGTATTATTCTGAAACCCATAAACAAAAGATATAATATATGTCACATGGGGAATCAAGAACATAGAGTTGAGTTGTTCCTTGCCTTTTACAATCGTAATCCATCACATAATGCTCGTTTTTCAGCAGCATATACACTCAAAATAAAAAACTTTAGGAATTAATTTCCATTACAAATTTGGGTATAAAGTTGAAACTATTATTACACATCCTCGCAAAAGTTACTCTATAGCTCAATGTAAATATCGAATTAATGTAGTATCATCGCAAGTAAAGAGAAACCCTAACTTGTGAGAACCTAGGCTTTCATGTAAATATATATATATAGAGATGGATTACAGAGAGAGAGAGTTTGATGAGAGAAAAATTGCACCTTACGACGGCGCTAGTCGATTTCTTACTTCTGCTAGTAGTTCCGCTTATGGAATAGCATTACATTAATCATATTCACATTTGAAAATACAGACTTCGGAAAATGATATCTTGTTGGATACCAATTTTTCCATTATAACGTAATTACTAAGTTAATTCCAAAAACCCAATTCAGTTAAATCAGTCTTCCAAACAAGCACACCCATATTTTGTCAGGTTCCACATTGTATTACCAAGTAATGATCACCCGACTCATTATCTATAAACTAAAATACAAGACAAGTGAAAATCTTTCCTATTCTGAACCAACCTCACGCCCAAAATCTCTGACTTCCTCACATTACTCTTCTACACAGTATAGGAACGAAATAAATCCAAATAGTGTAGAAGAAATATAGAGATTATATATAGCCACACCCAACTACTCCCTTCTTTGTTTTTAATGATGGTGGTATTGTGACCAGCTTGGGCACACCTTGGCTATTTCATCGGATACCTGCTACCTCCCACCAGCGCAGCTACCGAATAACTTTGCAGCCCTAACTATTTTTCTACATAGTATCATAGCATCAACCTGGAACAAATGTATGAAGTGTTTACTTTATAGCCACATTAAGATTTGAGTTTCCAAAGTTGTGCCAAAGACTAAAACATTTCAATTTGATCACATGAAAACAAGAAAATTTAAAAATCCCCATTTCCTAATCAACCTTTGAAACCCCACATTGCTGAATTCCTTCACATTACTTTTACACACAGTATAGGAATGAAACTGTTTTAAATAGGGCAAACTGGATATTGAGAATACACTCTTCTACACAGTATCATGGTGTGTAAGAGAAAAACCAAACAATAAATAAATAAAAAGCTTAAAAAGCTACCTTTGGATTTGGGTTTTCCAAGATTGAGCCAACGACTGAGTCTTTACAACATGATCATCAAAAGGGAGTTGTGGGGCTAAGAGATCAAGCTCGAATTGGAGTGATTGACGCAAATTCATCCCATCTTGAGCTACACCATTCAATCTTGGGAGTGAACTTTTCTCTCCTGAAATCAATCTCGTCGATTTGCAATATAATCCCATGAAATAAGAGTCACCCCTTGGCTTTGACGAAGATTCATGGTGCTGCCACGTAATCCCTTGTTGGAGAATTTAAGCTTATCCAATAATTAATTAGCTAGTATCCCGCTATCCGGTAATTAATCAATTACCCGCATAATTAAGACTTATATCAAATTACGTAAAATACTATTCACTTTTAATAGATTTTATATAACTTGCTATCATATTCATGTGGTACCACATAAAATTAATACATGTACTATTATTTCATTAAAACACCCATGTAAAAATACATATATCTTCTCAACTTCTAATTTTCCTAATCTCATATAAATAGTACAAATTTTCGTACACTTAATTCTTAAAATGGTAAAAAGATGACCTTCTTTTCTTGAGAAAAAAATATTTCTATCTTTACAATAAAGAAAATCTCATAAACTTTTCTCATATGAAGTGTATAATTTAAAACATATTCAAAAGTAGTAATACTAATAACTATATGAAATTATTTTTTATTTCAAACTATTTTACAAAAATATTCCACTCAAAATACCATATCAAACGGATATAACGGTGTCAATGTTGTTAAACTTACGGGGTGTAACATCCTTCCCCCCTTTAGAACATTTGTCCTCGAATGTTAACTTTTAGGGATTTACAAAATTTTTACTAGGGTCTCCTCTGTAAATTAAACTTAAAACCCAAACTATATTTGAAGCCTTGACTATTCACAATATTTTGTACTCGAGTATCTCGTACCTTCTTCACCTTTAACTTACTTACTTTTCAATCCCACATCGTCTCTTCTGTTTCATTAATAACCTCCCTTCAACATGGTGGAAATTACACATTAAAGCTCTACTGTGATACCTGCACCTCTGGTGCATACAAATCCTTGAGGGAAAATAGTTACTGCAAATAGAGTGATAGAGGAGGTTCTAGAGGGAGAGAGTGATCTTAACCAAGTTCCAACTCAATCCTTGCCTAAACCCTTGAAGATTATCAAGTAAAGCAGTTAGGCCTTCACCCCAAGAGGTATGAACTTGAGCCCTAACCTTTAATTTCGAAATTCAAACTAGAATGAATCTTTAGCAAGTGGATTCTTGGGAGTGAGAATGAATTTTCGTGCATACATAAATGATAATAGGGTATGGGGAGGTTGAGAGTTGAAAAGATAGCAATTGGGGTGTAAGGTGATGAAAATCACTCACAAAAGGGTCCTAAAATTACAATGCATAATTTGTGCTTGATAAAATACTAAAATGAGCTAGAACCTTAATCATGTCTCTAATTCTTTGTTCAATTTGTAATTTTCATAAAATAGATCGAAGTTGCTCGGAAATTCCGGAATTTATTGTAAGGATTTGAGGAAATCTCTATTGAGGTATGTATGGCTAAAACCCCCTCTTCTTAGAAATTGAGCTTCCATGGTGTCCGTGCAAATATTGTAAGTCCGAACTCTGCTTGATGTAGTACTTGTTATATCAAATGAATTGGTATTGTGAGAATATATATGGAAGGTGCGTCTCCATTTGTTTAATGTGCTATTCTTTGTAAAATTGAGATTGTGTGGAGAACATGAACTATGTGCTAAAATGCTGAAAATGGGAATAATGTGAAATGTGAGTTATGGGATGTAGCCTAGCGCCAAGTATGATATGTTAATTGTGGCTCCAAGTACCGATGAACTAATGTATGTGAAACAAAAAATGGAAGTGAAATGATTAATGGAAAAGGGTAACATCTTGGTAAGACGGCCTAGCCGATCGGGCCGTGATCGGATGCCATGCTATATACATAGTGGCATTGTGTTGATAAATGAAATCGGAAAGTGAGATGAAATAATGATTGAGGTATATGTCTCAATTGAGGCAGCTTAGGCAATCGGGCCGTGATCAGATTCCGCTCAAGAAAGCGGTGGTATTGAGAATGATGATGCAACAATAAGGAATGCCCCAACCTAAAGCTACGAAAATTATGTGAAAGTTATATGAACCTTTTATTTGATGATGTGGTGTCGTTTAAAGCCTTTGATTGACTCCTTGTGATTTCCTTGTTCTTGTATGATAGTTCTTTCTAATGAGATGGTGTTTAGTTATACATACTAGTACTATTCCATGGTATTAACGCTCCTTTTGCTGGGGGAGCTACATTTTTGAATGAATGTAAGTGGCTCTATAGCGGACAGTGTCGATCGCGCGTAGCAGAGTATCTTCCTCTCCAAGTCTTGGTGAGCCCCTTTTTCCTTCAAGTGGTTATATTGTACATCTTTTATTGTAAATTTCCACTTTTGAGGTATAGCCGGGGCCTTATTTTCGGCATTTTCATAACTGTCTTTTGTACCCTTAGAGACTCCGTAGACATTTGTGTGGGTTATGTTCAGGTACTAGATGGGTCTCTAGACTATGTTGTAATTCTAAACTTTTGTCTCCTCTAAACTGTAACTGCATAATGTTTTGGGAATATAACCACGCTTTAAGGTTTATGATATAAAATAAACTATCAATGTTGAATATATGATCTCTCCTAATGTCTAAATAAACAAAAGCATGGTTCCCTTAACCATATTGAGTTGGGTAGAAAGTGTTATAAAGGCTTGCTCAGTTGGGTTCACTCGATTGAGCGTCGGTCGCGCCTCCTGAGGTTGGGGAGTGACAAACTTGGTATTAGAGCCTAAGGTTTAAAAGTGTCCTAGGATATCACGGACCCGTGTCTAGTAGATTCCTTCTTATCAGTGTGTAGTCAACCACATCTATAAGTTGAAGGCTACTTGGGCATTTAGGAATAACACCCTTCTTTGATATTCTGAATCGTGCGGCAATTGTCAGACTATTTCCCCTCTAACTAGTGCAGTCTTTCAACTTTCAATACATGACACCAAAGAAGATAGCTAGAATTGGCCAAGAAGCCAATGTTACCTCAAGAGTGGCTGATGATTCCCTACTTGATACTGCGAGTGAGGGTAGTCGCCCTGCTATCCCCCTACCTGATTCTTCTATTACAAAGCAGATTTCCCCAATTCCTACATCTATGGAGGGTGCCACTATCCCTCCCATTGATACTCATGTTCTGCCTCCAGCCCCAGTTTCCGGTTCCGGTATTTCTGATGGGGATCATAGGGGAGTTATTCAGATGTTGACCCAGCTAGTGGCCTCTCAGGCCCAGATGTCAAATGCTGCACCCAGTTCATCTAGCCAGCAAGGGGATTCCACTAGTTCTAGGGTGAACAGATTTCTTCAGTTACACCCTCCGGTGTTTTCAGGTGCAAATCCAGAAGAGGACCCCCAGGATTTTATCAATGAGATGCACAAGACCCTCCAGGTTATGCGTGCAACTGAGATAGAGATAGTAGAGTTGGTTGCCTATCATCTGAAAGGGGTGGTCTATTCATGGTTTTAATTGTGGGAAGATTCCCGTGAGTAGGGGAGCCCTCCGGCGAGGTAGAGCAAGTTTACCGATGCCTTTATAGAACATTTCCTACATGCTGAGACAAGGGCAGCCCGTGCAGCAGAGTTTGAGAATCAGAGGCAAGGTAGCAGAAGTGTGTGGGAGTACCACATGGAGTTTGCCTGCCTGTCCAAATATGCTATTCATATGTTGCCAACGATGGAGGCCAGGGTGCGCCGATTTGTTTAGGGCCTTAATCGTTTGACTATTAATGAGGCTTCTACAGCTGCCTTGAATTCTGACATGAATTATGAGAAGATGGTGGCATTTGCTCAGGCCACAGAGAACTATAAACTAAAGAAAAGGATGGAGAGAGAGGGTAACAGAAAGGCCCGGTCTACGGGCAACATGGGTGAGTCACTAGGTGGGGGAAGATCAGCTTTCCAGGAAGGATCATCAGGGATGTCCCAGTCTCTTGCACAGTCTTCAGCTAGTGCACCGCCATCAGGGCCCAGCCAGCAGCAGCAGTGGAGTCGTTTCAGGCCCAATCAGGGCAACAGGGGATCCCACTAGCGAGGTCGGTCAGAAGAGAGATCCCAGCAGCAGCAGAGATTCCCGTGCCCCGGTTGCGGGAAGATGCACTCAGGTATTTGCTAGATGGAGTTACCTGTACGCTATGGATGCAGGATGAGGGGCCACATTCAGAGGCATTGTCATGCA
The DNA here is from genome assembly GCF_000393655.2 of Nicotiana sylvestris. Classification (NCBI taxonomy): domain Eukaryota; kingdom Viridiplantae; phylum Streptophyta; class Magnoliopsida; order Solanales; family Solanaceae; genus Nicotiana; species Nicotiana sylvestris. The sequence goes on along the minus strand of NC_091064.1, from coordinate 95,762,932 downwards.
TCCCGCCACGGTGCGGGTAGGGGCACAACACAGTCATCCAGTTCAGCGACTCCTACATCTTCAGCCCCCTCTCCAGCTCGAGGTACCCCAGCACCCGCAGGGCATGGTGCAGCTAGGGGTGGTGCACAGAGATCAGGAGGACCCAGCTGGTTCTATGCTATGAGTGGTCTCCAAACTGCAGAGGCTTCTCCAGATGTTGTTACAGGTATTCTGTTTTGTCCAATCTCAAGACGTGTATGTACTTATTGACCCTAGTTCCACCTTGTCCTATGTTACCCCTTTTGTTGCTATGGAATTTGGGACAGAACCAGAATAGCTTCATGAACCATTCTCAGTATCTACTCCAGTTGGTGAGTCTATTACGGCTGCTCGAGTTTATAGAGGTTGTGTCGTTACGGTGCATGGTAGGGATCCATGGCCGATCTTGTTGAATTGGGGATGGTCGATTTTGATGCAATAATGGGAATGGATTAGGTTTATTCATGTTTTGCCAAACTCGATTGTCGAACTAGAGATATGAGACTTTAGTTACCTAATAAGCTCATTGTTGAATGGAAGGGAGATAATGTACTGCCAAAAGGTCGGTTTATTTCTTACCTTAAGGCCGCGAAGATGATCAAGAAAGGGTGCATCTATCATTTAGTTCGTGTTACGGACATAGATGTCGAGGCGCCCAACCTTGAATTTGTTCCAGTTGTGAATGAATTTCTTAATGTCTTTCCAGCTGAGCTCCCTAGGATCCCACTAGACAGGGAGATTGATTTTGGGATCGATGTGATGCCAGGCACGTAGCCTATATCAATTCCACCTTACAGAATGGCACCGGCAAAATTGAAAGAGTTAAAGGAACAATTGAAGGATTTGCTAGAGAAAGGTTTCATCCGGCCAAGTGTGTCACCATGAGGCGCACCAGTTTTGTTTGTAAGGAAGAAGGATGGGTCGCTACGGATGTTTATTGACTACCGTCAACTCAACAAAGTCACAATCACTAATAAATACCCTCCACCAAGGATAGATGACTTGTTTGATCAATTGCAAGGTGCTACGTGTTTTTCAAAAATTTACTTGCGGTCCGGGTATCGTCAATTGAAGATAAGGAGTAGGATATTCCATAAACAGCTTTCAGGACTCGGTATGGGCACTTTGAATTTCTGGTGATGTCTTTTAGGCTCACAAATGCCCCAGAAGCTTTCATGGATCTTATGAATCGAGTCATCAAGCGTTTTATAGACTCCTTTGTGATAGTATTCATTGATGATATTCTTGTGTATTCCCGAAGTCGAGAGAATCATGCTAACCATCTCAGGGCAGTTCTGCAGACTCTTCAGCAACATCAACTGTATGCAAAATTTTCAAAATGTGAATTTTGGCTTGAATCTGTCGCGTTCTTGGGTCATGTCGTCTCTAGGGAAGTAATTATGGTAGATCCTCAAAAGCTTGCAAGAATGAAAAATTGTCCTAGACCTACCACTCCAACAGAGATTCGCAGTTTCTTAGGTTTGGCTAGGTACTACAGAAGATTTGTGGAGGGATTTTCTACTCTTGCCTCTCCGTTGACAAAATTGACGCAGAAAGTAGTTAACTTCTAGTTGTTCGATGCTTGTAAAAGGAGTTTCCAATAATTTAAATCAAAATTGACTACAACACCGGTATTAACCCTACCATAGGGTATATAGGGATTTGTGGTGTATTGCAATGCTTACAGAATTAGGCTTGGCTGTGTGCTAATGCAACACAACAAGGTTATAGCCTACGCTTCTAGGCAACTCAAGAACCATGAAAAGAACTATCCAACCCATGACTTAGAGCTTGCGGCAGTGGTGTTTGCATTATTTGTATCGGGTCCATGTGGATGTATTTACGGACCACAAGTACCATCAATATATTTTCAAGCAAAAGGAGTTGAATCTAAGACAGAGAAGATGGCTAGAGTTACTAAAGGATTATGATATCGATATTCTCTATAACCCCGCAAAGGCCAATGTTATGGTGGAAGCTCTTAGCCAGAAACCTATGGGAAGTTTGGCTCATTTGGCGACATATCAAAGGCCCTTGGCCTTGGAGGTTCACCAGTTGGCTAGTTTGGGAGTTCTCCTTGCGGACTCTAATGAAGGAGGAGTGATTGTGCAGAATAGGGCTGAATCATCGCTTGTGGCAGAGGTGAAGGAGAAGCAATTCAACGATCCATTGTTAGCACAACTGAAAGTGGGGATTCATAAACACAAGACCAAAGTTTTTTCCGTTGGCATGGATGATGGTACCCTACGGTACCAAGGCTGCCTATGTGTTCCGGATATTGACGGTCTTCGGGAGAGGATCATGGCAAAAGCTCACACTTCCATTTATTTCGTACACCCAGGTTCTATGAAAATGTATCATGTTCTCAAGAAAGTTTATTGGTGGAGCAACATGTAAAGGGATGTGGCCGACTTTGTGGTAAGGTGTTCGAACTGTCAGCAAGTGAAGGCCGAACACCAAAGGCCCGATGGATTGGCTCAAAGCATAGAAATTCCAATATGGAAATGGGAAATAATCAACATGGACTTTGTGGTAGGATTACCGCGCACTCCATGCAAGTTCCACTCAATTTGGGTAATCGTGGATCAACTCACGAAATCATCGCATTTATCTCCAGTTAAATCTACCAATACAACGGAACAGTATGCTCAGTTGTATATCAAAGAAATAGTCAGGTTGCATGGCACTCCAGTCTCAATCATTTCAAATTGAGGGGCTCAGTTCACGGCAAACTTTTGGAAGAAATTTCAGCAAGGTTTGGATAGGCAGGTAAATCTTAGTACAACCTTTCATTCTCAGACCAACGGGAAAGCGGATCGGACTATTTTGATGCTTGAGGACATGTTGCGTGCTTGCACTCTTGATTTCAAAGGTAGCTGGGATGACCATTTGCCACTCATAGAATTTGCTTATTACAACAGCTTCCATGCTAGTATCCAGATAGCACCATTCGAGGCATTGTATGGTAGGAGATGTAGATCTCTAATTTGGTGGTTTGAGGTTAGAGAAGCTGAATTAATAGGGTCAGACGTTATGCATCAGGCCATGGAGAAAGTCAAAATTATTAAGGAAAGGTTGAAAACTGCTTAGAGTCGCCAAAAGTCTTATTTGGACATTTGTCACAGAGATTTAGATTTCAAAGAAGATGATTGGGTGTTTTTGAAGGTTTCCCTCATGAAGGGTATCATGCGGTTTGGAAAGAAAGAAAAATTGAGTCTGTGGTATGTCGGACCGTACAGAATCATTTAGAGGAATGGTCAGGTGGCGTACAAGCTCGAGCTGCGCACCCAGTCTTCCATGTGTCTATGTTGAAGAAGGTAGTGGGAGATCCATCCACTATTGTGTCAGTTGAAACTATTGAGGCTAATGAAAAATTGTCATGTGAAGAAGTTCCAGTTCCCATTCTTGACAGGCATGTCCAAAAATTCAGAAACAAAGAAATTATCTTCGTGAAAGTGTTATGGCGGAACCAGCAGGTTGAAGAAGCCACTTGGGAAGCCGGGGAAGATATGGAAAAAAAGTACCCACATTTGTTTGAATAGCCCTGTAATAGCTTCTATGAATTTGGTTCCTATGAACTCTGTGTCCTTTGATTTGGTCTAATTAAAACTGTTCTATTTTGGTTATGTCATGTCTATGGATTGTGTATATACTGTTAAGATATGTTTCTAGGGCTCTCTAACATATGGATACGCCTAAATACAAAGGAAACTCCGGCAAAATTTTTGGAAATTCAGGACGTTAGCCAATTTTGGGGTTGTTGATATGTATCATGTTGTGAAAAGGTGAGGTTGCATAAAGACTTCTAATGAGTGAACCTTGATCCTCATTCGAGGATGAATGATCTTAAGTGGGGGAGGATGTAAGGCCCCGTGAAAATCTCTAATCAAAACCCAAAAGCTCGTAGTGTGAAGTTATGAATATGTGTTAGAAATTTGTAAAATTCTTCGCGCCGAGAGTACCCTTTGGACTGATCTGAGCATTAAAAAGTTAAGGAATAATGTTTTCCAGAAAAATGCGTTTCCGCAATCCATTATATGGTCGCAAATAGTTATACGGACTGCATAGCTACCGTAGAGTCAGATAGTTTGATGGTTAATTTTGAGGTCAACTATGCGGCAAATTATGCGATCGCATAATCAATATGCGGACTGCATAGTCATCGCATAATCCCCTTGGAATTTTTTTGAGGGGCAGTTCTGCGGTACATTGTGCGACCGCAGAATAAGTATGCGGACCGCATTCTTGCCGCATACCCGGACAGTTTGTTCAGGTTTTTGGGACCATTTTTGCGGTCCATTCTGCGGGATGCATGTCCACTATGTGATCGCATATGCGATCATAGAGTGTGTCGAGGCTCCTATATTCTAACTTTTAAAACCCGACCCCATCCTATTAAAAACACCTCCTTAGGTTCCTTTTTTTTTGATATATTACTGCAAATAGAGTGAGAGAGGAGGTTCTAGAGGGAGAGAGTGATCTTCACCAAGTTCCCACTCAATCCTTGTCTAAACCCTTGAAGATTATCAAGTAAAGTTGCTAGGCCTTCACCCCAAGAGGTAAGAACTTGAGCCCTAACCATTAATTTTGAAATTTACACTAGAATGAATAGTTAGCAAGTGGGTTCATGGGTATGAGAATGAATTTTCTTGCATGCATAAATGATAATAGGGTATGGGGAGGTTGTGAGTTGAAAAGATAGCAAAATGTGATGAAAATCTCACACAAGAGGGTCCTAAAATCACAATGCACAATTAGTGCTTGATAAAATAATAAAATGAGCTAGAACCTTAATCATGTGTCTAATTCTTTGTTCAATTTGTAATTTTCATAAAATAGATCGAAGTTGCTCGGAAATTCCGGAATTTAGTTTAAGGATTTGAGGAAAGCTCTATTGAGGTATGTATGGCTAAAACCCCCTCTTCTTAGAAATTGAGCTTCCATGGTGTCCGTGCAAATATTGTAAGTCCGAACTCTGCTTGATGTAGTACTTGTTATATCAAATGAATTGGTATTGTGAGAATATATATGGAAGGTGCGTCTCCATTTGTTTAATGTGCTATTCTTTGTAAAATTGAGATTGTGTGGAGAACATGAACTATGTGCTAAAATGCTGAAAATGGGAATAATGTGAAATGTGAGTTATGAGATGTAGCCTAGCGCCAAGTATGATATGTTAATTGTGGCTCCAAGTACCGATGAACTAATGTATGTGAAACCAAAAATTTAAGTGAAATGATTAATGAAAAGGGTAACATCTTGGTAAGATGGCCCAGCCGATCGGGCCGTGATCGGACGCCAAGCTATATACATCGTGGCATTGTGTTGATAAATGAAATTGGAAAGTGAAATGAAATAATGATTGAGGTATATGTCTCAAATGAGGAAGCTTAGCTGATCGGGCCGTGATCGGACTCCGCTCAAGAAAGCGGTGGTATTGAGAATGATGATGCAACAATAAGGAATACCCTAACCTAAAGCTATAGATCCTTTTATTTGATGATTTGGTGTCGTTTAAAGCCTTTGATTGACTCCTTGTGATTTCCTTGTTCTTGTATGATAGTTCTTTCTAATGACATGGTGTTTTGTTATACATACTAGTTCTATTCCATGGTACGACATTATATGTTAACGACAATATCATTTCACTTGTTGTAGATGCAAGATATTGTGTCGAGCTTGGTTAAGTAATAAAGAAGATATCATGCAGGTATGTTAAGGCTTATCATGATTAATAAGGAATATATCATGCATGTATGTTAAGGCTATCCAAATGATACAAATGAAATGAGCAAATGCACAGCGTTCATAAATAACTTTATTCATAGAAGTATTAGAGGTGCCTATGCTCTTGAATTCCCATGTGTCTTATTATTACGTCTTCTGTTCATGGGTCTCAGAAAAAAATGTAAGTTAAAAAAGTTTATTTCATGATATTAATCAGAGATATCTTATGATGTTCCGAGAAGTTTTATTAACGTAATTCTCATGCATTGCATTCATTTACATGTGCATTTACCCATGATTCAGACGGCGTTATATATGCACACACACACACACATATATATATATATATATATATATATATATATATATATATATATATATATGTGTGTGTATGTATATGTGATATGGGAAAAGGTTACGGCGTTATATACACATCACCACCTGATCAGCTGGTATACATTGATGATTTTGCCCATAGAGGCCGAGATGATATGATGGGATGCCCTTAGAGGCTTGATGATGATATGTACGCATATACTTATGCATGATATGACATTTACATGCACATGCATGACATTATAAATATTTTAAGATTCACAGAGCTACTCTGACTTACAGGTTAAGTACTTACTCCATATTTCTTTCATGTCTTTTATATACTACTTTTCATTCCTTACATACTCAGTACATTATTTGTGTTGACATCCCTTTTGCCAGGGATGCTGTGTTTCATGCCCGCAGGTCCTGAAAGACAGGTTGACAGTTCTCCTAGTAGGCTCAGCTCAGCGAAAGGTGTTCGTGCACTCCATTTGCTCCGGAGTTGCCTATTTTATCAGTTTGATTTGGACATGTATTGACTGGTATGGAGGGGCCTTGTCCCAACCTTTATAATGGTTTGTACTCTTAGAGACTTGTAGATAGATGTCAGGTATACAGATACTTGTATGGCCTTGTCCGCCTACATTTTATGTTTACAAATGATTATGTCAGCCTATAGACACGTATGTCACATGTATAAGTTTCTATATCATGTTAGGTCATCCTATGTCTTGTATTTCCTTATGTTTTATTCTGATTATCTCATGACTGCCCTTTTGGCCCATTTATCAATGATAGTACAATAAGAAAGATATATTACGTTGGCACTCGGTTGAGTAAGGTACCGGGTGCCCAACGTGGACCTTCGGTTTGGGTCGTGATATTTTTCGTTAACCCTCGACCTAAACTTGTATGTGAACTCGGAACGTTGGGATTCTTGAGATCGAGTTAGGTTAGAGCAAGGTTTAGAGATGAAGTAAATCCTTAGATTTCCTTGCAGTGCCTGGGTGGGAAACTTCTCCAACTTGGGTAGCCCTTAGGCTTTTATAGTCGAGCGGGCATTTCCTCAAACTTGTAATAAGGATAGCCTTTAGGTCTTTCCACAGTCCTCGAGTGAGTGATTCCTCAAACTCGGATAGACCTTGGGCTTAGTGATCGAATGGATACCCTGCTCGAATTTGACTTATAGGCTGCCCTTTATGATTTTTGGCGAATTAATCCTTGATGCTTCAGTCCTGACGCAAATATCGTAACGTCAGTTGTTGAAGCGAATGAAAAAGTTCCTTTTTGGACGATTCCCAAAATCATTAATTGGAGGCGGCTGATGGTCGGCCTTTTGGATTCCTCAGCACGCTTAAATGACCTTTATAAATAGACAGATTCCACAACCTTATAAACTTTATTCCCATATTGTTTTTAAGGTCTCATTACCCTTTCTTCAATCTCTTTGAGCTCTCCCTTCTCTTCACTATCAACACTCTTCATTTTCTTAGATCTTCCATATTGTGATGGCTAAAATCTCTAAACTAGTTTCCCAAAAGGAAAAAAGCTTTATCATCTTCTCAATCGACCAAGGGTAAACCGGTAGTGCCTCCTCGTATCAAGGAGTGTATTCCCCCGCCATGCGAAATAACATTCGATTTTAAAATCGAGAAATCTATTTCGACACCAGGCCGATGTGAGCCCATTCTAGATATGTTTATCTGGTGACCAAGGCCGAGCTCAAGCAAGTAAAGAAGGATTGTAAATGGGGCGATAAAGAAATAGTGAGTCCTTCCTCCGAGGAGGACATCACCACGTATAAAGCGGGGTACCTCAGCTGTTAGTTTGTATGAGTCCACCAAACAGTAGAGTACCTGGTCCTCCATGAGGTTATGCTGAGAATGCTAGTAAAACCATAAGTAAATTTGACAAAGGATTTTTATGTGGAAAAATGCCAACTCAAGGGGACAAAAACCACGACCTACACATGTAGGCTTTCAACTTCACTAACTTGTAAACACTCATTACAACCCACTTTGTAATAACTCTATTACAAAGGATTCAACTCAACTAACTTGTGGTACTCTCACCACAAGCGACTTTGTCAGTCTCTAGTTACAAACACTTTAACTAACTTGTGATACTCTCACCACAAGCCACTTTGTCACTCTAGTTACAAACACTTTATCTTATGACAACATAAACTCAGAGAGTTTAGAGATTTTACAATAGGGTTCCTAATCAACACTTCTAGCTAAGCAGTTTTAGGAGATACAATAAGAACAATCACAAAGGTACAACTCAATTAAGGTCAACAAAATACTAACTTTAGGAACTGGTCCGTAATAGCGTTTAACTTTGTTATTGAAGCTCGTGAGAATTAATTTCTCAGTTATGTAAAAGGCTTGAATGAGAAACTAAAATGTTCAAGTGATGTTTTGATATAAACTCATTGTTGATGCACCTTGATGACATCAGTTGAAATAATGTAAGCACTTTAGTTGGTCAAGAAATAAGTGGGCACTGGAAACAGCGCAGTGCAGGCAGAAACAGTTCAGGCAGTCACGTCGCTTTCAGCTGTGTTTAATTGACTTTGTACTGCTATAAGGGAACCACAAGGGTATCGGGTCCTTGTTTGGTTTTCTATCTCCTGAATCTATAGCATTTCACATTTAGCTGGAATCCGTTAACTTGTAGTATTTTCCATGTGTGTCAGGTTCCCTATCTAGTCCTTGACAGCAAGTTTGTTATATCATCAAAATATAAGGCAAAGACATTAAAAACCTATCAATTTTCCCCTTTTTGATGATGACAAACTTAACATTGATAACGTGGATTTAAAGCAAGGAGAACCAGATTAAGTAATAGGAGAACACAAGTTCCACAAGTTCCCCCTAACTTTATGCCTTCCTCATTTCTCATTATATCTACACTTATTTATTCCCCCTTTTGGCATCATTAAAAAGACACAAACAGATAAACAGCATAAAGATGTCTAGCCGAGCTATCCCATGCCACATATGTGAACACAACATGATAGAGAAGAAAAATATAGAATTTAAGTAATGAGATAATAAAAGAGGATAGATTTTGTATTAATAAAATTTGATATGCCTTTGCTTAAAAAGCAAAGGCAACATTGGACTGTTAAGACGGGAGCAATACTGTTTCATCCCAACCACATCAAAAAAAGAAAACAAAACATCTGATAAAACAAAAAAACCTTAAAGGACATTTTCGGAACCCCTTGGGCTTGCTGACCTTCCAGGATAACATTCTTAACCTTCAACCGACGAATCTCCTCAGCTGCACTATTCTGAGCATTAATGAGTCGTGAGATGGTTGATGTACTTCCTACCTCCCCCCCCCCATTCTTTTCTATGCACTCGCATTCTTCCAATGTTGTTTGTGAGAAAGTCTACTTCTTAGTTCCAACCTTGCCTTGCCCTAATGGAACCTCAAAGAACTTAAACACTCACCTAAGCAAAAACCCGTAATGAAGGCCATGATTTCCATCATTGAAGGTGGCTACCTTTTGCATGTGTTCGATCATAATAGCAGGCAGCCTTACAGGAGTAAAGCTATCCAGTTACTCCATCAAGAACATGTAAGACATAGAAGTCTCGGACCTCCTCTAAGCTCGAGGCAATAGAACTTTGTTTACCAATACGAAAAGCAGATGATAGACTGGGAGTAATGCCTTCTTATGGATCTGGTCACCCTTTTGGTTTGGATTGTCTTTTACCATGGTATTTCTGAAGTTAAACTGACACACATCCTTTACACTGGACACACCAACTGTAGGAACTTTAAGAATTTCTCCAAGTAACTTTACACCGAACACGATATCTACTCCATTCACCATAACACATATGTGGTCGATCTCAATGGGAAAGAGGCTAGCAAAGAAGCTTTGTACCTCATCCTCATATGCCTTAGGTGCATCTATTTGGATTAGATGAGCCCATCGTTGAAACTCAACCATTTCAAGAATTTGTCGCATACCAGCCATCTTAGAGATTGTTGGGTCAAACATACGACCTAGCAAAACATTTTGGTGCTTCAGGCATTCTAAGCCAGGGCTGACTTCACTTCTCATCCTCTTCTCAAAACCAGGTCCCTCAACAGTTTCAGACTTTCGTTTGCCGGACTTCCCACCACTTGATTTCTTTTTTCCCTTGGATTTGACTAACACATCCTCATCAAACATCAAGAACTCACTCACAACATCCTTCAACTTGGAGCTAGAGGTTGAAACCTTCTCTACTGAAGCAGGATACTTCTTTTTCTGAGACTGTTTAACCAGCAAACCAGGTTCATCTGGGGTTTCCTCTTCCACCTATACCACAGGGATCGTCTTATCACTTACGGGCACACCATCTTTCACCAGCTTCCTCCTTTGCTTCTTACTAACTTTTATGATCTTTTGAAGGTCATAGTCATAGGCCACCTTAGCTTGGAACCTGGTAGTGGATTGCTTGGTGGAAGACTCAGGAGTGGACACCACCCTTCGCTTGACTATGAACTCATCAAGAGCTAGGTTATCTAAATCCTCCTCATCACTGGACCTCATCTTAGGTGCCTGTATGTCCAAAGGCACAACAGTGAATGCAGGAGCAGAACTGTCCTGAGAATGAGAACCCTGACCTGGGTCCTCCGGAGAGGGGTCAGGTTCCTCATGTAAGGGCCTTGTAGTTTCTGCTAGTACAACGCCTTCAACAGTTAAAATGGCCCCTTCATCCCCTATACCCCGAACCTCATTTTTCTGAGAGATGATCTCATGTAGTACACCATTAGTAGACACCACAAAGACGGTTACAATATTTTCTTCCTCAATTGACACTATTGCCACCACAGAATCTGTAGCAACAATGGCGGAACCCTCTGTGACCTCAGGGTTTTGACCTTGTTCTCCACTTGTTCTTTGATTAGTAGGAACCTCAGAAGATGGAGAGGACAAATCAACAATTTTAGGGGTTTTTGAAATGGATAGAGATGGGAAATTTGGGTAAGGTTTGATTTTAGCGGGAAGGGTAAGAGTGGTTAAAGAAGCTCGGAAGGGGCGGAGGACTCCATAGGTTTTTCAGTAACAGGTATGACTAAGGTAGGGAGGTCGGAGTTTGTATCAGCTATTGGAAAGATGGAGTAAAGGTTCTTTGGGAAGTTCTAATAGAGGACTTTTGGTTTGTGGAGAACAGAGGGGGGTTTTATTAATATTGGATAATTATGAAGAGAGAGATAGGGACCGGTTTTGAAACAGTGGTTAGGCGTGGAGAAGTGCAATGTTTCAGAGGGAGATGGAATGATTTGAAGTGAAGAGACATGACAGCACAGTCTGAAAAGTTGGATGACATGGTAATTGTGTTTTTTACCTTTTTAAGACGTGTATTAAAGAATGCACAGAACTAATAACCTTTGATACAAGAACCAGGTTCTTGACCTGTTATTTGAAAGTATCAATCCTCTTTTATTATCCATGCACTGCATCTACAGCTTCTATACCCATCATGCGTGTTTACATGCAACGGTATTGAAGTGAGTTAGATATGGCCAGAAAACACTTTTAGCCAGTTTTACCTGAAAGTGATTTTCATAGCCAAATAATGAGGAATCAGATTCTCAATTGGGTTTTAAAAGCCCCAACTTCACTCTGTTTCTTTCAAAATGTTCCCTACTTAATGCCTTCATGAAGATGTCTGCAATTTGGTCTTATGTCCTACAGAACATCATACATATCAACCCTTTCACCATATTGTCCGTCGGAAAGTGATGCCTTATATCAATATGCTTTGTCCTTTTGTGTTGAACTGGATTTTTGGCCATATTGAGTGCGCTGGTGATATCACATAGAAGGGTCACACTCTTAGTGAGTACCCCAAAGTCCTCCAGTTGCTGTTTGATCCATAAAAGTTATGAACAAAAAGATGTTACGGCTACATATTCTTCTTCAGCTGTTGAAAGAGCCACTGAGTTTTGCTTTCTTGTGCCCTAAGAGATAAGACATAAACCTAGGAAGTGAGCCATTCCAAAAGTACTTTTCCTGTCCACAAGATAACCTGTATAGTCTACATCAGCATATCCAATGAGATTAAAACTGTCACCTAAGGGATAATAAAGGACCATGTCCTGTGTTCCTTTAAGATATCTTAAAATTCTTTTGGCTGCCTTCAAATGAGATTCCGTGGGATTTTATTGAAACCATTTATATAGCCCCACACTTAAGACAATATCAGGTCTACTAGTAGTAAGATAGAGAAGAGACCCAATAATCCCTGTATACATGGTTTGATTCATAGGAGGCCTAGTTTCATCCATGTCCAGCCGAGTGCCCGTAGCAATGGGAGTGTCTATCACCTTTGACGCTTCCATGTCAAACCTCTTCAAGAGCTCCCTAATGTATTTTTTATGGCAAATGAATGTACCCTTTGAGGATTGTTTTACTTGAAAACCTAAGAAGAAGTTTAGTTCCCCCATCATACTCATTTCAAACTCACATCCCACGAGTTTTGCAAATTCTTCACATAACAAATCAGCTATTGCCCCAAAAATAATATCATCAACATAGACCTGAACGATGAGCAGGTTCCTTCCCCATTTCTTTAGGAATAGGGTGTTGTCAATTTTCCCTCTTTTAAAGCCATTTTCCATAGGAACTTTGATAGCCTTTCATACCAAGTTGTAGGAGCCTGCTTCAGTCGATACGATTTATCCAGTTTAAACACATATACAGGGTGTTCATGACATTCAAACGCTAGAGGTTTCTTTACATGGACTTCTTCCTTAAGAAGTTCATTTAGAAATGCACTTTTGACATCCATTTGGAACAAGGTGAATTCCATATGAGATGCAAAAGCGATTAGAATTATAATAGCTTAGATGCGAGCGACCAGAGCAAACATTTCATCAGAGCCAATCCCTTCTTCCTGGTTGTACCCTTGAACTACTAGCCTAGCCTTGTTACGTATGGTATTTCCATGTTCATCAAGCTTGTTCTTTAATACCCACATGGTTCCTATAATGGTTTGATCTAAGGGTCTAGGTACCAGGTGCCAGACATTATTGCTTTCAAACTAATGTAACTCATCTTGCATGGCTGTAATCCAATCTGCATCTTTCAAGACTTCCTTGATATTCTTGGGTTCTATTTGGGAGAGAAAGGCTGAGAAGGCAAGTGAATTTCTAGCTTTTGACCTGGTTTGTACTCTAGAATTTAGAGGGGTAATTATGTTGTCAAGAGGATGAGAGTTTTTGTGTCTCAAGTTAGACATCTGAGGTTCATTTAGAGAGAATGTGAGTACATTTGACTGGTTTTCCTATGTTCTTCTCTCAGGTGCTAATGGAGTACCTTGAACTGCATCAACCACTCTTTCTTCAACTTCAGTTGTTGTAATTGAAGCACCTGATTCCATTGAAGATGATGCAGTATTGTCTTCATTCAGCTCTTTTACTTGGCTCATCATATCTTCCTATCCATTTGTCATGTCAATGACTTCACCAGGAACTAGTAAGGGTTCTCCAACTTGATCTTGTTCAGCACTCTTCTCACATGATGGATAAGACTCATCAAAAAAACATGAACACTTTCTCATCACATTGAGTCCACTTATTATATATCTTGTACGTTTTGCTTTGAGAAGAGTAGCCCAGAAATATTCCTTCATCACTCTTGGTATTGAATTTACCAAGCTGATCCTTTCCATTATTGAGAACATAACATTTGCACCCAAATGTTCTTAGGTGAGTCAGCTTGGGTTTACTTCCATTCAGCAGCTCATATGGGGTTTTGTTTAGGAGGAATTTGATCATGCACCTGTTCGCCAAGTCACATGCAGTGTTGACCGTTTCAGCCCAAAAGTTCTTTGCAATTCCACTGTCAATTAGCATTGTTCTTGCTATCTCTTCCAGAGTTCTGTTCTTCCTTTCCACTACTCCATTTTGCTGGGGAGTTCTAGGAGCTGAGAATTTTTGGGTGATGCCATTTTCATTGCAGAACTCATCAAATTTGGCATTGTCAAATTATGTTCCATGATCTAACCTAATGCATGCGACTCTAGGCTCCATCATCACCTAGATTTTCTTCACAAAAGCCACAAACACCTCAAAGGTTTCATCTTTAGTTCTAAGAAACATAGTCCATGTGAATCTGGTGTAGTCATCCACTATAACAAAAATTTATCTTTTTCCTCCTCTGATTTGCACTCTCATAGGACCACATAGGTCCATATGCAAAATCTCTAGTGTCTTTAAGGTGCTCACATCCTTTTTAGACTTAAAAGAGGACTTTACATGTTTTCCTATAGCATAGGCATCACAAAAATTTTGCACCTTGAACTTTGACATGGGCAGACCATGGACCAGGTTCTTCTGAATTTGTTTGTTCAGAAGAAAAAAGCTTGTGTGCCCCAATATATGTGCCGCAGTTCAGCATCATCATCAACAACTTTCAGACAACTTAGATCACCACTTTGTAAGGACTCGAAATTAGCAACATAGATGTTCTTGTATCTCTTCGCCAAAAGTAACACTTCACCAGTTACCATATCCTGTACATAGCTTGGACAAGAATTCCACCTTGTTTCCTTTATCATGGATCCAAAAGACACTCAAGAGATTGTACTTAAGGTCATTGACATAGTACACATTTCCAATAGAATGAGTGAGTGACTTCCCGACTCTTCTAACTCCAAAAATGTACCCCTTTTTCCCATTGCCAAAGGAAACACTCCCTCCTTGCAGGGCTTTTAGTGAAAGAAAGTTCATGGTGTTCCCAGTCATGTGCTTTGAACACCCACTATCCATGAACCATTGTTGACCGCTTCCTTTCACTGTTCCCTGCACAATAAGAGCAAGAGTTAGTTTTAGGAACCCAAGCAAGCTTGGGCCCCTTGTAGTAGGCAAGAGGATGAATAAGATCTCTCTTAGTCTATGCAGGTAATGTGTGTGTTTTGTGAGTGGAACCTGGTACCTCTTTTGTTGTCACTTTTTCAGCAAACACTTTATTTTTCTGAACAGATTGAACCCTGGCCTGGCAATTTTATTTGAAGTGCCCATTGTTCCCACAGTGGGTACAATGCCAGTTATTAGAAATAGTGAGGTACTTGTTGTGATGATTGTAAGGAGTTTTCTCTCTTTGGAACCCTATTCCCTGCCTGTTTCCACCATTATTAGTGTACATGATTGTGATAGCTTCTGACCACCAGGTCCACTTTTGGAACTTTTCAATATCATTTTTTAATCTTTCTAGATTAGTTTGGAGGTGCTTGTTCTTCTCAGTTTCAACACACATCTTAGTTCTCTCAGCTTTAAACTCATTTTCAAACCTAATGAGTTCCTCACTGGCTATCTCTTTTCCTTTTCTAGAATTTCTAGGTTTTGACTTAGTCTCTAGTCTCTCTATTGTTTCCCTTAGGTCTGCAATTACTGCTAAGAGATCGTTTCTTTCTTCGTTGAAGTTTTCAATGCTTTATGGTCAATAACTATAGCAACTAAGTTATCTCTAGTTTCTTCATCTTCTCCTAGTTCTAAGGTCAAGGAATCCCTATCCTCCACAAAACTATGATAGGCATCAATCAATACACTAGCTAAAGACATGAGTTTCTTAGGAGAGTAGGATTTCAGATTTCTCTTAACATCCCTAAAATTTACCTCCTTATTTTCATCATCTGATTGGGCCATCAAAGCAGAAGTTGAGTCATATTCATTTTCCTCACCTTCAACTACCATCATGGAACTATCACCAGGATCAGTTTCATCTTCAGACTCACCAGAGGAATCTCCACATGTTGTAAGAGCCTGTTTCACCATATCGTTAGGAGATCTCTTTCTTTTGAAGTCCTTGAAAGGAACCAAGTTCCTCTTAGCTGCTTTTTCAGGGTTGTTGTTGGAGAATTCTTGCTTCAAGAGAAGACAGTCTTTGATGAAGTGTCCAGGCTTTCCACACTTATGACAGAGATGATAGTTTTTTGGTGTGCTAGAGCTGCCCTTTTTTAGCATTTCTCCATTTCTTCAAACCATCTTCCGAAATCTTCTGGTTAAGACAACTATGTCACTATCTTCCTCACGTGAGTCATCGCTATCAGCTTTGAGTACCAGGTTCTTTTCTTTCTTTGGTCCTTTTCTTTCACTGTCTATCTTCCTCTTCATCTCGTAGGTCTTCAAATTTTCAACCAGCTCTTTTATGGTCAGCTCCTCCAAGTCCTTTGATTCAGTAATAGCATTCACCTTGCTTTCCCAAGGGCTAGGAAGAATACTGAGGATTTTACTCACTAGCTTGTTTATAGGAATGATTTCACCAAGTGAGTGTAACTCATTTATGATGGAAGTGAATCTTGTGTGCATATCTTGAATAGCTTCATCGTCCTTCATCCTGAAGAGTTCATACTCGGTAGTGAGCATATCGATCTTAGACTGTTTTACTTGGGTGGTTCCCTCATGAGCTGTTTACAAAGCTTCCCATATCTCTTTACCAGTGTCTCAAGCGAAGATTCTATTATATTCTTTAGGTCCTATTCCACATACCAGAATCTTCTTGGCACGAAAATTCTTCTCCACAGCTTTCCTGTCTTCGTCGGCGTATTCTTTACTAGTTTTGGACATTGAAAATGGAAGTTCTTCCAGTACTTTTGTTGGAACATAAGGACCATCACATATGACATCCCATAAATCAGAATCTTCAGCCATGATAAAATCATGCATTCTTGTTTTCCACCACCCATAGTATTGTACATTAAACCTGGGTGTTCGGTACCCTTCTTCAAAATTTGGTGGAGCAGCCGTAAGGATCATTCCTAGGTGTTAGCCTGATAGGAGAAACCTGCTCTGATACCAATTGTTAGTATGTATGAGTCCACCAAATAGTAGAGTACCTGGACCTCTATGAGGTTATGCTGAGAATACTAGTAAAACAATAAGCAAATGAGTCACAAGATTTTTACATGGAAAAATCCCAACTCAAGGGGACAAAAATGACGACCTACACCTGTAGGATGTAGGCTTTCAACTTCACTAACTTGTAAACACCTATTACAGGCCACTTTGTAATAACTCTATTACAAAAGATTCAACTCAACTAACTTGTGGTACTCTCACCAAAAGCCACTTTGTCACTCTCTAGTTACAAAGACTTTAACTAACTTGTGATACTCTCACCACAAGCCACTTTGTCACTATCTAGTTACAGAGACTTTAACTTATTACTAAACCTAGTCACAACATAAACTCAAAGAGTTTACAGATCTTACAAGAGGGTTCCTAATCAATGCTTCTGGCTAAGCAGTTTTAGGAGATACAATAAGAACAATCCCAAAGTTACAACTCAACTAAGGATAACAAAATACTAACTTTAGGAACTGGTCCATAGTAGCGTTTAACTTTGTTCTTCAAGCTTGTGAGAATTAATTTCTCTGTTATGCAAAAGGCTTGAATGAGAAACTGAAATGTTCAACTGATGTTTTGATATAAACTCATTGTTGATACACCTTGATGACATCACTTGAAATGATATAAGAAATTTAGTTGGTCAAGGAATAAGTGGGCATTGGAAATAGTGCAGTGCAGGCAGAAACAATGCAAGCGGTCATGTCGCTTCCAGTTGTGTCCAATTGACTTTGTACTGCTATGAGGGAACTACAAGGATATTGGGTCCTTGTTTGGTTTCCTATCTCCTGAAGCTATAGCATTTCACATTTAGCTGGAATTCGTTAACTTGCAGCATAGTCCAAGTGCGTGAGGTTCCCCATCTGGTCCTTGATAGTAAGTTTTTTAGACCATCAAAACATAAGGCAAAGACATTGAAAACCAATCATCAGCGTATACACCAACCCATTTACGTTGGGACCTGCAATTCCGGCTCAGGTCCCATAGATCCAGTTATCCTTGACTTTTGCCAACAATACCGAGTGACGCTTGGCATGATCTACCCCTCTTTCTAGTGAATTGTTAACTTAATCAGGTTCTTTTCGAGCCAAATAAAGGGGTTGTCCTTTACCCTCGATCATCTGATCAGACTGTACAGTCCCCGACATTATCGTAGTGGCTTAAAAAATTGCAACACCTATCCTTAAAATCTCCTTTTGCTAGTATCGATAAGGACAAGGACCATGGGTGGATGAGCTAGTTTGTCAGAGTCAGAACCTCCAATATGATTCCTACTGATTCGATGTCGTTCCCTGAGGAGTGGAATATGAAACGTGAGTACGTAGTAGGTTTATACCCGACTTTCTTTTCTTTTCCATGGGTTTTATTTTTCATTGGTCTAACCCTTTACTATGATGCAGCTGCTGCTTAGTTTCCTAGTAGGGTCCCGGACCTCGAGGTCTGGGTTCGAAAGCTGGCCTCCCCCTCCTCTTACTCGGAGCGTGGCTGGTGACATCTGGCCAAGGTTCGATTGAAGGCCTAAAACCATGGTGAGCTCTTTGTTTGTTTTCATGTGCTTCTGCTATGAGATACTGACCTCGGTTTCATGTAGGTCTCGGAGACGCCGTTGATCTGCGGTCGGCCCTGGATGATGAAGTGGAGGTTCTGAAGCCTTCCAAAGAAAGAAAAAGAAGAAGAGAGATATCTGAAAATCCCTGGAAGCCAAAGAAGAGTGTGGCTCGAAGGCCTAAGGTCGATACAACGACTTTATCTCCGGAAACAGCCCAACGCCTTCGAGACTAGGAGGAAGAAGAAGATGATGACTGCCTGGTGGTGACCCACAAAAAAAGAAAGAATGTTGATGTTTCGAAGCCCATCAAGCCAGCGGCGGTTGATATGGCTCAATCCAGAGTTGAATAAACTTCTAAGGGGAGTTCAAACAAGGTTCTTGAACCATCATCCATAAAGAAGGGACCTCGCCTAGGAGATCATTTTGAGGGCGAGGCCGAACGACCTTACCCCGAGCCTCTTCAGATAAGAGAAAATGACCAAGTGGATCACTTCAGGTGATCAATGTGGATGATTCGCCTCTTGGCCCCAAATTCTCCGAGGGACAAATCCGAGATGCCCATAATATGAGGTCTTCTAAAGTGGATGCAAGCCATGAAGGTCATGACATCTTTCGTAAATGTCTCGCCGGGTGTTGGTTTGTATGACTACACCAAACAGTAGAGTAGCTGGTCCTCTATGAGGTTGTACTGAGAATGCTAAAAAAATAGTAAGTAAATAAGACACGGGAATTTTACGTGGAAAAATCCCAACTCAAGGGGACAAAAACCATGACCTACACCTGTAGGCTTTCAACTTCACTAACTTGTAAAGACCTATTACAACCCACTTTGTAATGACTCCATTACAAAGAATTAACTCAACTAACTTGTGATACTCGTACCATAAGCCACATTGTCACTCTCTAGTTACAAAGACTTTAACTTATGACTAAACCTAGTCACAACATAAACTCAGAGAGTTTACGGATTTTATAAGAGGGTTCCTAATCAACGCTTCTGACTATGCAATTTAGGAGATATAGTAAGAACAATCACAAAGTTACAACTCAACTAAGGACAACAAAACACTAACTTTAGGAACTGGTCCGTAGTAGTGTTTAACTGTGTTCTTCAAGCTCTTGAGAATTAAGTTTATAGTTTTGCAAAAGGCTTGAGTGAGAACTGAAGTGTTCAAGTGACGTTTTGATATAAAATCATTGTTGATAAACCTTGATGACATCACTTGAACTATGTGATCATTTTAGTTGGTAAAGGGATAAGTGGCCACTGGAAACAGTGTAGTGCATGCACAAATAGTGCGGGTAGTCACGTCGTTTCCAGCTGTGTCCAATTGACTTCATACTGCTATGAGGGAACCACAAGTGTATCAGGTTGTTCTTTGGTTTTCTATCTTCTGAAGCTATTGCAGTTCACATTTAGCTAGAATCCGTTAACTTGCAGTGTAGTCCAAGTATGTCAGGTTCCCTATCTGGTCCTTGTCAGTAAGTTCATTATATCATCAAAATATAAGACAAAGACATTGAAAACCTATCAATTTCCTCCTTTTTAATGATGACAAACTTACATATTGACAACGTGTATTTAGAAAAAGGAGAACCAGATAATGTAACAGGAGCTCACAAGTTCTCCCTGACTTTATGCCTTCTTTCAATTTAAAATTTTAAAATTTTATCTACACTTATTTATTTATTCCCCATTTTGGCATAATTAAAAAAACACAAGCAGTCAAATAGCATAAATAAGTCTAGCCGAGCTAACTGATGCCACATATGTGCATACAACATGATAGAGAAGAGAATCTAAAATTCAAGCAATGAGATAATAAAAGAGGATAGATTTTATATCGATAAAAAATTTATATGCCTCTGCTTAAAACGCAGAGGCAACATTGGACTGTTAAGATGGGATTAGTACTATTACATCCCAACCACAGCAAAAAAAAAGCAAAACATATGCCAAAAAAAACCTAAAAGAACATTCTAGAAACTAGTCACTGAAGGGGTACTTAATGGGCACTATGAGTATAGGGCTTGAAGGTTGTAGCAAGTGTTTAGAGAACTAGGTCTATTTGGGCATTAGCCAACTTTTGCTCATTGAGTAGTTCTGCTTTCAGGTTCTCTAGTTGCGTCCTAAGATCAGCATTGTCCTTTATCAAATGAGATACTTCATTATTTGACACCGGAACCCCTTGGTCTTGCTGACCTTCTAGGATATCATTCCTAGCCTTCAACCGGTGAATCTCCTCAGTTGCACTATTTTGCGAATTAATGAGTTGTGAGACGGTTGATGTACTGCCTACTCCCATATTCTTTTTTATGCACTCGCATTCTTCCAACGTTGTTTGTGTGAAAGTCTGCTTCTTAGTTCCTAGCTTGCCTTGCCCCAGCGGCACCTCGAAAAACTTAAATACTTGAGTAAGTAGAAACTCTTATGTAAGGTCATGATTACCATCCTTGAAGGTTGCTACTTTCTGCATGTGTTCAATCATAATAGCAGGCAGGCTTACAGGAGTAAAACTATCCAGTTGCTCCATCAGAAATAGGTCAGACTTAGAAGTCATAGACCTCCTCTCAGCACGAGGCAATACGACTTTGTTTACCAATTCGAAGAGCAATTGATAAACAGGGTGTAGTGCCTTCTTGTGGATCCGGTCCCGCTTTTTGGTTCGCATTCTCCTTAACCACGACATTTCAGGAATTATACTGGCCAACATCCTTCACACTGGACACACCAACTGTAGGGACTTTATGAATTTCCCCAAGCAAACTCCCATGGAACACGGTATCTACTCCATTCACCAAAGCACAGATGTGGTCGGTATCAATGGGAAACAGGCTAGCAAAGAAGCTTCGGGGGGGTTGTTTGAGTTCATCTTATTTTTCATAGGATCTTTTTTATGTAGTTGTGGAATTAAATGCTTTTTCATGATTATCTGTAGCTAACGAAATTAACCTTGAAATTTCTTTTATATTTTCAAGTGTGTATTCTAAGTATTTAATATCTTTAGTTTTTTGATATTCTTCTATATTTTTTTCTAATATTATTTTTGACATATTTATATGTTTTAGAATTTCTAACCAGTACTTAAAATATTTGTAACTATCAATTTTTGATTTGTTCATATTAATACTGAGATGTATACCTGTTGATACATATATCCATGGTTTCTATATTTCTCAGTGTTATTTCTTTTCTGTGTTGATAACTTTCAAGTTTATCTTCATAAAATTCAATTTCATTTTCTATAGTTAATAAAGCTTTATTACGTAATTTATTATATCTAATAATATCTTTGCAGGTTTTAATATTGTATTTAACACAATCTATTTTTCTATTTATGTTACTGAGGTTTTTAAGAAGTTTCCATTTCTGGGTATTATAGAATCTTATATAATGAAAAGTGTTATGTTTCATTTATAAAAAGATTTTATTAACTTGATATGTGATCATTAGTCTGAATATAAATCTAGTTCATATAGATCTAATATATCTATTTCATGTGATACAATTAGTTCCGTAAATGCTTGTTCCATTACATATATTATTTCAAAAATAACTAAAATATCGTAAATTTTTCTTTTAACATCGTTATTAAGTCTCTTAAAGATATATAACATAAGTATTTTGTAGTCAATATTTTCTTCTAATAAATACGTGTGGTTGTTCATTTAGATTTATTATTTATCCTTATCATGTGTTTACTAAACATATTCCCTCTAACCTCTTTGTTTATCATAGAGTTTATCATATTTTAATAAGTTATACTGAACAATCTTTTCTGGTCACTACCATGTTTTTCATGCTTCAATCATTTACCCTAACAGCGCCTCAACTCTGTGTACTCCCCTAAACGGCTTCCTTGCCTACTGGTTTCCACTTTAGGATGGCATAGTCTGGGCTTAACTACTCTCAGCATTATTAGACAGGCAAACTTTCTCAAGATGTTCTTTATAACAGTACTATAACATGATAAACAATTATGATTTTTAAGAGATTATAAGGAATATAAGAGTTTAGTTAAACATGATTATAAATAAACTTACCTGGTTTTGTAACTCGTTTGAATGCTCCATAGCTGTTTTAGATACTTGTAATTAACTCAGATATTTCTTACAAGAGAGAAGATAAGAGAGAATATTAGAGAGAGAAGGTAAGGGTGAGGATGTCCTCCTTCCTCGGATTTACATTCTATATAAAGAAAATTAAAACGACTCTTACTGTTTACAAATGACTCCTACTATTCATGAACGACCTTTACTGTTCATGATTATGACATATACTATTTACTTTATGACTCTTACTATTCATGAACGACCTTTACTGTTCATGATTATGACATATACTATTTACTTTATGACTCTTACTATTCATGAACGACCTTTACTGTTCATGAATGCGACTAGTACTATTTACTTTACATTATATGTTTCCAGTAGCTGTCTTCTTCTTTTGTCTTCTTGTTGATACCTTCATTCTAGTTGGACTTCTGGTACATAGTTATCATCTCCGTTGCACTTTGAACATATGTGGTCTGGATATTTGTGTCCTACTAGTTTGCAGTATCTTGTTAATAACTCGTTTGAAATAAATTCTTTTTTCAATGCTCTGGTAGTTGGTTGCATTTCTGGTTTTAATAATGATAAAATCCATTTCTGGACTTCATCCATATCTCCTTGTCGTAGTTCCTTCGAGTTGGCATATATCATCAATTGGTCTCTGGAATAGTAGCTCCAGATAGCATTTCCTTGTAGATAATTGTTAGCTAGTTCTTGAATAATAGTTGCTATACCAATTATTCTTTTATTAGCATAGAAACTTGGTATCTCCATTTTCTGTATCTCCGGTTGTTTCTCTATCTCTTCCGGTATTATCATATCTCGTGTTAGTCCTATTTTTATCACCTGTATTATGGGTTTTATTTCATCATATAGTATTTCCGCTGGTGCTGTATAGAATTTGATGAAGAATAGGTTGCCTTTTGTAATTCTCTTGAAGGTGACAAATGCTTTGTATAGCTCTGGTATTCCAATTATTTCTTCTCCGTCATGGGTATATACTGTGCTAAGTAGTCCGTAGTTGTAACATGTTTTTACTAGGTTTGCTTTTGTTTTTGGCTGGGCTATAAGCCTATTATATCCCTGTAGTTTTTGGGTTACATAATCTTGTGTTGGATCTGTAGTAGTTGTTGATCTAGGGTTTAGGTTCAGAAATGTCTGGATTTTATATATATTCTCAATATATGTTTGAGTAATATGGTTATATACCTTTTTGTTGTGGTGTAGGCTATTAGCATAGGTTGAAGTTTGTGGGGCTATAACTATTGCTTCTCTTGGCTTTTTTGATGTAAATGGCTTATCAAATACGGTATTTAGGTTTACATTGATATGTGGCTTTTTGCTAACTTGTTTGCTTGTACCTGCAGCTGTATATAAAGCAACTGTGTTATGGGTTTTTTGGAGTTTCCCAACGTCTCCTTCTACCTCTGGAAGTTTAGAGTCTTCCGATTGACTTAGCTCCGCATTTTTATAGTCATGCTGCTGACTTTCTAGCTGTTGTAATCTTTTTCCCATACTCTCCATCTGTAAGGATAGAGTAGTAAGGATTGTAAATATGTCTTTTGATTCTTGGCTTTCATCTGTTTGGGTACCTTTGTCTTGATAGGTAGTCTGCAATAACATTCTTGTCAGTCCGTATTACTTCAATTGTAAATGTAAAATTTTGTATATTTAATACAAGTCTCCTTATTTCCTTTGTAGTTACTGAATCCTGTACTTTCCGAGTTATCCACCATTTTACTTGTGTATTATCTGTTCTTACTATAAATTTGTTATAAACAATATATGGCTCAAATGCTAACAAACATTTATATAATCCAAATAGTTCTTTCCTATTTATTTCCCATTTTAATTGTGGTTCCGTGTATGATCCGGAATAATATCTACAATGGTGTTCAATTTTTTCATTATCATATTTATATTTTAGAACTCCTCCGTAGCTGTGATCACTAGAATCAGTTTCTACAATATATGTAAATTGTTTCTTTTCATCTGGAAAATATAGTTTTGGTAATTTTTTACACATATTTTTTATCTTCTGTATATGTATTTTATCTTTTTCGTCAAAATGATATTCTATGTCCTTTTTTAATTTTTTCTGTAATGGTTTTAAGTTTTCTGCTAATTTAGGAATATATTCTCTTACTTGGTTAACCAATCCTAAAAATGATTGTAACTTCTTTTTTGTATCAAGTGTTTCATTCAAGTTAATTATTTTTTGTACTACATGGGTTTGCATTTTTATTCCGTTTTTATCTATTTGTATACCTAAAAATTCTATTTGATTTTTCATTACTTCTGCTTTCTTTTTACTTAAACTTATTCCTGATATTTCTACAATGTGTATGAATTTTTCTAGTAGTTTTATATGTTCGTTCTCTGTTCTAGAATATAGCAATATATCATCTATATATATTATACAATTTTCTAATTGGTTGAAGTAATTATCCATAAAATGTTGATACCTACCTGGTGCATTTTTATATCCAAAAGGTAATACGTTCCATTCGTAAAATCCTTGTGGTACTGTGAATGCTGTTAACTTTTTAGATTCATCTTCTAGTTTTAAATGGTAAAATCCTGATTTACAGTCAAATTTACTAAAATAGTTATATCCTTGTATTTGTCTAATTTTTAGTATTTTATTTGGTATCGGATAATTATATGTTTTTGTTTTTGCATTTAAGTTTCTATAATCTATAACCATACGGCTTTTTCCTCTTTTTTGTTCACTATGCTTATTTACTATAAATGTTGGGCTAGTATGTTTACTATTACTTTCTTGTATGTAGTTATTATCTAATAATTCTTTTATATGCATTTTAAATTCTGTTAAATCATTAAAATTGTATTTTAAAGGTTTTTGTGTTATTATGCTATTTTCATCTATTAGTTCAATCTTTATTTTTGTTTGATGTTTTTCCCATCCTTGGAGTGGATTATCATTATATAGTAATTCTAGTTTATCTTGTAGTGGTTTTATCTTATTTATTGAGAAAATGATTATCTCTATATTATGGTTACTTTGTATTACATTTTCTAATTTTTGGGTAATCTTTTCACTTCCTTTAATCCAGGGTGTTGTTTTTCTTACTTTATTATTTACTCTTTTTGCTCCTAATTTTTGTTTACACGGGGTAGTAAACCACCAATGTGTTTTTGTTATAATATGTGGGTATAATTTATCTAAAAATGGCATTCCTAATAATATATCTTTATTTGTGAATTCGTAACTATATATTTCTTCTATGGTTAATATTTTATCCCATATTTGTATTTTTATATTTCTTGCTTTATATGTTATCATACTTCCTTCATTATTAAATCCTGTTACTACTATGGGGGTTTTTAGCTTTTCCCATTTACTTTCTGGTAAACAATTATGTCTACACATATTAGCTTCTGCTCCTGTATCCACCATAGGTGTATAATATCTATTATAATATCCTTCTACTATTATTTTGGAAAGTATGTATATCTTTGGCATTATATCAAAGTTCTTTTTATTATTATTTTCTTATTTTCATAACTTATTGTTAATTGTCTATCTTCTAATTTATATGGTTTGACTTTTTCTAACCATTTTATCCCTAGTGTAATATTTTTATCTCCTTGATATATTTTAAAATTTATTAATATTGGTATTCCTCCAATAATTAATTCTTTTTCAGTTGTTTCTTCGTTTTTTCTTAACGCTTTTGGTAGTTCTGAATTTTGTTGTTCTATTGTTACTATCTCTTGTTCTGGTATTAGTTCTCTTATAACATAATTCTCTTCCTGCCCTGTATTTATTAGTATTAAATATTTTCTTTGGTCCATTATTCCTGTTATATAATAATGATGTGGGTTTATTTCTTCTATTTTTTGTTCTATTAATTTTTGTGGAGTGGTATAATTTATTCTTTTTGATGTACTTCTTGATGTACTTCTTGATGATGTTTCTGGCATTTCATTATTTATTCGTTTTGATGTGCTTAATCTTTCTTTTACTATTTCTAAATCTTCATCCATGTCTATTTCTGTATAACTGTAATCATTGTTGTCTATAACTGATACTATTCTTTCGAATGGATTTTCTATTTTTATTTTATTTATTTTATTTTTAGCTGTTATCTTATGTTTTGTTGTTAAGACATATAGATTTTTACATCTTGCTGTGAATATTTTACTTCCTGGTGCTAATTCTATTCCAGACATTTTCCAGTATAATACTAATGATTTATCTATATTTTTATCATCTACTGCTACTGAATAGTTAGCACTTACTATAAATTTAAATTTTTGGTATATTAAGTTACCTCTTACAGCACTTATTATACTCTTTTCTATAGGTTGTACAATCCTATCATCTGCCAAGTATATTTCTATAGGGGTATCTATTCCTTCCCTAAAACATGCTTTTATTAGGATCTCCGTTCCTCCTAAGTGTACATATTTTATTGGATTTTTTGCTTTTATATCTTGTATTTCTTTATTTAGTAGTCTTTTATTTAAAATTGGTATTTGTGCTTTACCTTTGATGTATTTACAATCTATTATATGTTCTCTTTGGCTTACTACATAGTATTCTTCTTTTTGTCTTTTAAACCAATTCTTTATTGTTGGTACTTCTAATATTTTGTCTATACTTAGATCCAATTCTTTTCCTTTTATTTGTTCAAATATATTAGCGTCAAATATTATTTTTTGTTCTGAAGATTGTTCATCTTGGTGTTCTTCTTGTTGTATAATTTGTATATCTTTTTCAGTCATAATTTTCTTCATCTGACTCTTCTATATCCTTGTTTATTTCATTTTCAGAGAACTCGTTTTCTGATATCTCATATATGTTGTCTTCACTGCTTAATTCATAATCTACATATTCTACTTGTGTATATTTATCATTATCTATCAATATTTCGGTAATTTGTTTCTTCTTTGGGTTTTTTGGTAATTTACAATCTTTGGCTAAGTGTCCTAGCTTTCCACAATTATAGCAAGTACATTCTGTTAGTTTTTTCTTTTTCCTATATGGTTTTTTATGTTTATAATTTTTTACATAATATCTTCTTCTTGGTTTCCTATATTTATATTTTGAATATTTTGATTTAAATTTCTTTTTCTTTCCTTCTTTTTTGTAATATTTATCTGTGCAGCCAAATTGGGGTGCTATTCTACTTTTGCAACATGCCAAATTTTTTACTAATATTTTTTCCATTTTCATGTTTTCTTTATATTTTTCACATAATTCTATAAACCAGTTTTGTAGAAATTTTATCCTTACTCCTAATGTATCTGCTAGTCCTGCTTCGTTCCAACTTTTTATTATTTTTGAGCTAAAGGGTTCTGGTAATTTTGTAAAATATAATTTTCTTATCTCTTTACTTTCATCTGGACTATATGTTCCTTTATAATAATAGTCTCTAAATGCACAAGTATATTCATCTATATAACACATATTACATATTGCTAATTTTGTCATTAAATTTCTATTTGTAATTTTTTCTTTATTTTGTTCTTCTACTTCTGTTGTCATACTACTAAATTCATTTCTTATTGCTATTTCATATTTATTTAATATATCTGTAACTGTTGTTGTAGTTGTACCGTCAAGTTTTTTATTACTCCTTAATGTGTCTAAGCTTTCACTTGATAAATTTTGTAACCATAATTTTACAGTTCCTATTAATGTTCTTTCTATATATCCTGGTGTTTCCGTTATTGTTATTTTATTATCTATTAGTTGTTTTGAGATATATCCTATCCATAATTGTATTGTTTTATTTATATCTGCTACACAATCTAGATCTAAAAAATTATATTGTTCAGTTATCTGTCTTGGTGCCCATTTCTTATTTAACCTTTTATCCCATAATGTTTTGTTTCTGTCATATGCATCATAACTTACTCTGTAATAGGTTGGGTTTAATTGTTTTGGATTTTTTATTCCTGATATGCTTGGTTTATCTTCGTTCATATCTCCTGTATTTATTTCTGGGTTTATTTTTATCTTTTCTGTTTTTTCTATAAGTTCTGTGTATGTTTCACTTGTTTCTGAATAGTTTTCTCCTAGTTCTGTGTCTTTATCACTTTGGTCATTTATTTCGTTTATACTTATTTTTGATGGACTCTCCTGTACTTCTTCTAACTGTAATTTGAATCTTTCTATCTCATTTGTTAGTTTTAGTTCTTCTTCTTCTTCTTTACGTTTTTCCTTTTCTTTTAGTTTATTTGCATACATCTGTTTTAGCATCTCTAATTCTTTTTCTAATTCTGTTATTTTAGTGTTTTTTACTTCCTCTATCTGTTGTATTTTTTCTTTAGCTTGTTGTTGTATTTCTTTAATCTCTCGTTTTCTATCTATTTCTTCGTTTTCTTTTGTTATTCTAACCATGGCGGTTAAACTATCCTCTAGTTTTACAGTTTCTTTTTCTAACATTAAGTTTAGGTTATTTCCTATTTTTTTATATCTTCTTCCTAAGTTAGAAAATATTATTGTTATTTTTAATCCTTCTGGATTCTCATATGTTTTCTCTTCTAATGCGAATTCTTCTTTATTCATCTTTTATCCTTTAGATAACAAACATATTTATATTCTGTTTTAGATATTATATCGATTAATTTGGACAGCCTAGCTTTGTTTATTTTTGTGATACTTAAGTATTCATATTCTATATATAGTTTCTTTAGTTTCTTCCTAATTTTCTGCGATTTCTTAGTTATTTTGATTGTTTCACTGTTTTGCGGGTTTGTACTATTAATGTCAGTGTTATTTTTCATGATTTGCTTCTTAATATAAATGTTTATTTTTCATAGCTCTGATACCAATTTGGGGGGGGGGGTTGTTTAAGTTCATCTTATTTTTCATAGGATCTTTTTTATGTAGTTGTGGAATTAAATGCTTTTTCATGATTATCTGTAGCTAACGAAATTAACCTTGAAATTTCTTTTATATTTTCAAGTGTGTATTCTAAGTATTTAATATCTTTAGTTTTTTGATATTCTTCTATATTTTTTTCTAATATTATTTTTGACATATTTATATGTTTTAGAATTTCTAACCAGTACTTAAAATATTTGTAACTATCAATTTTTGATTTGTTCATATTAATACTGAGATGTATACCTGTTGATACATATATCCATGGTTTCTATATTTCTCAGTGTTATTTCTTTTCTGTGTTGATAACTTTCAAGTTTATCTTCATAAAATTCAATTTCATTTTCTATAGTTAATAAAGCTTTATTACGTAATTTATTATATCTAATAATATCTTTGCAGGTTTTAATATTGTATTTAACACAATCTATTTTTCTATTTATGTTACTGAGGTTTTTAAGAAGTTTCCATTTCTGGGTATTATAGAATCTTATATAATGAAAAGTGTTATGTTTCATTTATAAAAAGATTTTATTAACTTGATATGTGATCATTAGTCTGAATATAAATCTAGTTCATATAGATCTAATATATCTATTTCATGTGATACAATTAGTTCCGTAAATGCTTGTTCCATTACATATATTATTTCAAAAATAACTAAAATATCGTAAATTTTTCTTTTAACATCGTTATTAAGTCTCTTAAAGATATATAACATAAGTATTTTGTAGTCAATATTTTCTTCTAATAAATACGTGTGGTTGTTCATTTAGATTTATTATTTATCCTTATCATGTGTTTACTAAACATATTCCCTCTAACCTCTTTGTTTATCATAGAGTTTATCATATTTTAATAAGTTATACTGAACAATCTTTTCTGGTCACTACCATGTTTTTCATGCTTCAATCATTTACCCTAACAGCGCCTCAACTCTGTGTACTCCCCTAAACGGCTTCCTTGCCTACTGGTTTCCACTTTAGGATGGCATAGTCTGGGCTTAACTACTCTCAGCATTATTAGACAGGCAAACTTTCTCAAGATGTTCTTTATAACAGTACTATAACATGATAAACAATTATGATTTTTAAGAGATTATAAGGAATATAAGAGTTTAGTTAAACATGATTATAAATAAACTTACCTGGTTTTGTAACTCGTTTGAATGCTCCATAGCTGTTTTAGATACTTGTAATTAACTCAGATATTTCTTACAAGAGAGAGAGAATATTAGAGAGAGAAGGTAAGGGTGAGCTACAGATAATCATGAAAAAACATTTAATTCCACAACTACATAAAAAAGATCCTATGAAAACTAAGATGAACTCAAACAACCCCCCCAAATTGGTATCAGAGCTATGAAAAATAAACATTTATATTAAGAAGCAAATCATGAAAAATAACACTGACATTAATAGTACAAACCCGCAAAACAGTGAAACAATCAAAATAACTAAGAAATCGCAGAAAATTAGGAAGAAACTAAAGAAACTATATATAGAATATGAATACTTAAGTATCACAAAAATAAACAAAGCTAGGCTGTCCAAATTAATCGATATAATATCTAAAACAGAATATAAATATGTTTGTTATCTAAAGGATAAAAGATGAATAAAGAAGAATTCGCATTAGAAGAGAAAACATATGAGAATCCAGAAGGATTAAAAATAACAATAATATTTTCTAACTTAGGAAGAAGATATAAAAAAATAGGAAATAACCTAAACTTAATGTTAGAAAAAGAAACTGTAAAACTAGAGGATAGTTTAACCGCCATGGTTAGAATAACAAAAGAAAACGAAGAAATAGATAGAAAACGAGAGATTAAAGAAATACAACAGCAAGCTAAAGAAAAAATACAACAGATAGAGGAAGTAAAAAACACTAAAATAACAGAATTAGAAAAAGAATTAGAGATGCTAAAACAGATGTATGCAAATAAACTAAAAGAAAAGGAAAAACGTAAAGAAGAAGAAGAAGAACTAAAACTAACAAATGAGATAGAAAGATTCAAATTACAGTTAGAAGAAGTACAGGAGAGTCCATCAAAAATAAGTATAAACGAAATAAATGACCAAAGTGATAAAGACACAGAACTAGGAGAAAACTATTCAGAAACAAGTGAAACATACACAGAACTTATAGAAAAAACAGAAAAGATAAAAATAAACCCAGAAATAAATACAGGAGATATGAACGAAGATAAACCAAGCATATCAGGAATAAAAAATCCAAAACAATTAAACCCAACCTATTACAGAGTAAGTTATGATGCATATGACAGAAACAAAACATTATGGGATAAAAGGTTAAATAAGAAATGGGCACCAAGACAGATAACTGAACAATATAATTTTTTAGATCTAGATTGTGTAGCAGATATAAATAAAACAATACAATTATGGATAGGATATATCTCAAAACAACTAATAGATAATAAAATAACAATAACGGAAACACCAGGATATATAGAAAGAACATTAATAGGAACTGTAAAATTATGGTTACAAAATTTATCAAGTGAAAGCTTAGACACATTAAGGAGTAATAAAAAACTTGACGGTACAACTACAACAACAGTTACAGATATATTAAATAAATATGAAATAGCAATAAGAAATGAATTTAGTAGTATGACAACAGAAGTAGAAGAACAAAATAAAGAAAAAATTACAAATAGAAATTTAATGACAAAATTAGCAATATGTAATATGTGTTATATAGATGAATATACTTGTGCATTTAGAGACTATTATTATAAAGGAACATATAGTCCAGATGAAAGTAAAGAGATAAGAAAATTATATTTTACAAAATTACCAGAACCCTTTAGCTCAAAAATAATAAAAAGTTGGAACGAAGCAGGACTAGCAGATACATTAGGAGTAAGGATAAAATTTCTACAAAACTGGTTTATAGAATTATGTGAAAAATATAAAGAAAACATGAAAATGGAAAAAATATTAGTAAAAAATTTGGCATGTTGCAAAAGTAGAATAGCACCCCAATTTGGCTGCACAGATAAATATTACAAAAAAGAAGGAAAGAAAAAGAAATTTAAATCAAAATATTCAAAATATAAATATAGGAAACCAAGAAGAAGATATTATGTAAAAAATTATAAACATAAAAAACCATATAGGAAAAAGAAAAAACTAACAGAATGTACTTGCTATAATTGTGGAAAGCTAGGACACTTAGCCAAAGATTGTAAATTACCAAAAAACCCAAAGAAGAAACAAATTACCGAAATATTGATAGATAATGATAAATATACACAAGTAGAATATGTAGATTATGAATTAAGCAGTGAAGACAACATATATGAGATATCAGAAAACGAGTTCTCTGAAAATGAAATAAACAAGGATATAGAAGAGTCAGATGAAGAAAATTATGACTGAAAAAGATATACAAATTATACAACAAGAAGAACACCAAGATGAACAATCTTCAGAACAAAAAATAATATTTGACGCTAATATATTTGAACAAATAAAAGGAAAAGAATTGGATCTAAGTATAGACAAAATATTAGAAGTACCAACAATAAAGAATTGGTTTAAAAGACAAAAAGAAGAATACTATGTAGTAAGCCAAAGAGAACATATAATAGATTGTAAATACATCAAAGGTAAAGCACAAATACCAATTTTAAATAAAAGACTACTAAATAAAGAAATACAAGATATAAAAGCAAAAAATCCAATAAAATATGTACACTTAGGAGGAACGGAGATCCTAATAAAAGCATGTTTTAGGGAAGGAATAGATACCCCTATAGAAATATACTTGGCAGATGATAGGATTGTACAACCTATAGAAAAGAGTATAATAAGTGCTGTAAGAGGTAACTTAATATACCAAAAATTTAAATTTATAGTAAGTGCTAACTATTCAGTAGCAGTAGATGATAAAAATATAGATAAATCATTAGTATTATACTGGAAAATGTCTGGAATAGAATTAGCACCAGGAAGTAAAATATTCACAGCAAGATGTAAAAATCTATATGTCTTAACAACAAAACATAAGATAACAGCTAAAAATAAAATAAATAAAATAAAAATAGAAAATCCATTCGAAAGAATAGTATCAGTTATAGACAACAATGATTACAGTTATACAGAAATAGACATGGATGAAGATTTAGAAATAGTAAAAGAAAGATTAAGCACATCAAAACGAATAAATAATGAAATGCCAGAAACATCATCAAGAAGTACATCAAGAAGTACATCAAAAAGAATAAATTATACCACTCCACAAAAATTAATAGAACAAAAAATAGAAGAAATAAACCCACATCATTATTATATAACAGGAATAATGGACCAAAGAAAATATTTAATACTAATAAATACAGGGCAGGAAGAGAATTATGTTATAAGAGAACTAATACCAGAACAAGAGATAGTAACAATAGAACAACAAAATTCAGAACTACCAAAAGCGTTAAGAAAAAACGAAGAAACAACTGAAAAAGAATTAATTATTGGAGGAATACCAATATTAATAAATTTTAAAATATATCAAGGAGATAAAAATATTACACTAGGGATAAAATGGTTAGAAAAAGTCAAACCATATAAATTAGAAGATAGGCAATTAACAATAAGTTATGAAAATAAGAAAATAATAATAAAAAGAACTTTGATATAATGCCAAAGATATACATACTTTCCAAAATAATAGTAGAAGGATATTATAATAGATATTATACACCTATGGTGGATACAGGAGCAGAAGCTAATATGTGTAGACATAATTGTTTACCAGAAAGTAAATGGGAAAAGCTAAAAACCCCCATAGTAGTAACAGGATTTAATAATGAAGGAAGTATGATAACATATAAAGCAAGAAATATAAAAATACAAATATGGGATAAAATATTAACCATAGAAGAAATATATAGTTACGAATTCACAAATAAAGATATATTATTAGGAATGCCATTTTTAGATAAATTATACCCACATATTATAACAAAAACACATTGGTGGTTTACTACCCCGTGTAAACAAAAATTAGGAGCAAAAAGAGTAAATAATAAAGTAAGAAAAACAACACCCTGGATTAAAGGAAGTGAAAAGATTACCCAAAAATTAGAAAATGTAATACAAAGTAACCATAATATAGAGATAATCATTTTCTCAATAAATAAGATAAAACCACTACAAGATAAACTAGAATTACTATATAATGATAATCCACTCCAAGGATGGGAAAAACATCAAACAAAAATAAAGATTGAACTAATAGATGAAAATAGCATAATAACACAAAAACCTTTAAAATACAATTTTAATGATTTAACAGAATTTAAAATGCATATAAAAGAATTATTAGATAATAACTACATACAAGAAAGTAATAGTAAACATACTAGCCCAGCATTTATAGTAAATAAGCATAGTGAACAAAAAAGAGGAAAAAGCCGTATGGTTATAGATTATAGAAACTTAAATGCAAAAACAAAAACATATAATTATCCGATACCAAATAAAATACTAAAAATTAGACAAATACAAGGATATAACTATTTTAGTAAATTTGACTGTAAATCAGGATTTTACCATTTAAAACTAGAAGATGAATCTAAAAAGTTAACAGCATTCACAGTACCACAAGGATTTTACGAATGGAACGTATTACCTTTTGGATATAAAAATGCACCAGGTAGGTATCAACATTTTATGGATAATTACTTCAACCAATTAGAAAATTGTATAATATATATAGATGATATATTGCTATATTCTAGAACAGAGAACGAACATATAAAACTACTAGAAAAATTCATACACATTGTAGAAATATCAGGAATAAGTTTAAGTAAAAAGAAAGCAGAAGTAATGAAAAATCAAATAGAATTTTTAGGTATACAAATAGATAAAAACGGAATAAAAATGCAAACCCATGTAGTACAAAAAATAATTAACTTGAATGAAACACTTGATACAAAAAAGAAGTTACAATCATTTTTAGGATTGGTTAACCAAGTAAGAGAATATATTCCTAAATTAGCAGAAAACTTAAAACCATTACAGAAAAAATTAAAAAAGGACATAGAATATCATTTTGACGAAAAAGATAAAATACATATACAGAAGATAAAAAATATGTGTAAAAAATTACCAAAACTATATTTTCCAGATGAAAAGAAACAATTTACATATATTGTAGAAACTGATTCTAGTGATCACAGCTACGGAGGAGTTCTAAAATATAAATATGATAATGAAAAAATTGAACACCATTGTAGATATTATTCCGGATCATACACGGAACCACAATTAAAATGGGAAATAAATAGGAAAGAACTATTTGGATTATATAAATGTTTGTTAGCATTTGAGCCATATATTGTTTATAACAAATTTATAGTAAGAACAGATAATACACAAGTAAAATGGTGGATAACTCGGAAAGTACAGGATTCAGTAACTACAAAGGAAATAAGGAGACTTGTATTAAATATACAAAATTTTACATTTACAATTGAAGTAATACGGACTGACAAGAATGTTATTGCAGACTACCTATCAAGACAAAGGTACCCAAACAGATGAAAGCCAAGAATCAAAAGACATATTTACAATCCTTACTACTCTATCCTTACAGATGGAGAGTATGGGAAAAAGATTACAACAGCTAGAAAGTCAGCAGCATGACTATAAAAATGCGGAGCTAAGTCAATCGGAAGACTCTAAACTTCCAGAGGTAGAAGGAGACGTTGGGAAACTCCAAAAAACCCATAACACAGTTGCTTTATATACAGCTGCAGGTACAAGCAAACAAGTTAGCAAAAAGCCACATATCAATGTAAACCTAAATACCGTATTTGATAAGCCATTTACATCAAAAAAGCCAAGAGAAGCAATAGTTATAGCCCCACAAACTTCAACCTATGCTAATAGCCTACACCACAACAAAAAGGTATATAACCATATTACTCAAACATATATTGAGAATATATATAAAATCCAGACATTTCTGAACCTAAACCCTAGATCAACAACTACTACAGATCCAACACAAGATTATGTAACCCAAAAACTACAGGGATATAATAGGCTTATAGCCCAGCCAAAAACAAAAGCAAACCTAGTAAAAACATGTTACAACTACGGACTACTTAGCACAGTATATACCCATGACGGAGAAGAAATAATTGGAATACCAGAGCTATACAAAGCATTTGTCACCTTCAAGAGAATTACAAAAGGCAACCTATTCTTCATCAAATTCTATACAGCACCAGCGGAAATACTATATGATGAAATAAAACCCATAATACAGGTGATAAAAATAGGACTAACACGAGATATGATAATACCGGAAGAGATAGAGAAACAACCGGAGATACAGAAAATGGAGATACCAAGTTTCTATGCTAATAAAAGAATAATTGGTATAGCAACTATTATTCAAGAACTAGCTAACAATTATCTACAAGGAAATGCTATCTGGAGCTACTATTCCAGAGACCAATTGATGATATATGCCAACTCGAAGGAACTACGACAAGGAGATATGGATGAAGTCCAGAAATGGATTTTATCATTATTAAAACCAGAAATGCAACCAACTACCAGAGCATTGAAAAAAGAATTTATTTCAAACGAGTTATTAACAAGATACTGCAAACTAGTAGGACACAAATATCCAGACCACATATGTTCAAAGTGCAACGGAGATGATAACTATGTACCAGAAGTCCAACTAGAATGAAGGTATCAACAAGAAGACAAAAGAAGAAGACAGCTACTGGAAACATATAATGTAAAGTAAATAGTACTAGTCGCATTCATGAACAGTAAAGGTCGTTCATGAATAGTAAGAGTCATAAAGTAAATAGTATATGTCATAATCATGAACAGTAAAGGTCGTTCATGAATAGTAAGAGTCATAAAGTAAATAGTATATGTCATAATCATGAACAGTAAAGGTCGTTCATGAATAGTAGGAGTCATTTGTAAACAGTAAGAGTCGTTTTAATTTTCTTTATATAGAATGTAAATCCGAGGAAGGAGGACATCCTCACCCTTACCTTCTCTCTCTAATATTCTCTCTTATCTTCTCTCTTGTAAGAAATATCTGAGTTAATTACAAGTATCTAAAACAGCTATGGAGCATTCAAACGAGTTACAAAACCAGGTAAGTTTATTTATAATCATGTTTAACTAAACTCTTATATTCCTTATAATCTCTTAAAAATCATAATTGTTTATCATGTTATAGTACTGTTATAAAGAACATCTTGAGAAAGTTTGCCTGTCTAATAATGCTGAGAGTAGTTAAGCCCAGACTATGCCATCCTAAAGTGGAAACCAGTAGGCAAGGAAGCCGTTTAGGGGAGTACACAGAGTTGAGGCGCTGTTAGGGTAAATGATTGAAGCATGAAAAACATGGTAGTGACCAGAAAAGATTGTTCAGTATAACTTATTAAAATATGATAAACTCTATGATAAACAAAGAGGTTAGAGGGAATATGTTTAGTAAACACATGATAAGGATAAATAATAAATCTAAATGAACAACCACACGTATTTATTAGAAGAAAATATTGACTACAAAATACTTATGTTATATATCTTTAAGAGACTTAATAACGATGTTAAAAGAAAAATTTACGATATTTTAGTTATTTTTGAAATAATATATGTAATGGAACAAGCATTTACGGAACTAATTGTATCACATGAAATAGATATATTAGATCTATATGAACTAGATTTATATTCAGACTAATGATCACATATCAAGTTAATAAAATCTTTTTATAAATGAAACATAACACTTTTCATTATATAAGATTCTATAATACCCAGAAATGGAAACTTCTTAAAAACCTCAGTAACATAAATAGAAAAATAGATTGTGTTAAATACAATATTAAAACCTGCAAAGATATTATTAGATATAATAAATTACGTAATAAAGCTTTATTAACTATAGAAAATGAAATTGAATTTTATGAAGATAAACTTGAAAGTTATCAACACAGAAAAGAAATAACACTGAGAAATATAGAAACCATGGATATATGTATCAACAGGTATACATCTCAGTATTAATATGAACAAATCAAAAATTGATAGTTACAAATATTTTAAGTACTGGTTAGAAATTCTAAAACATATAAATATGTCAAAAATAATATTAGAAAAAAATATAGAAGAATATCAAAAAACTAAAGATATTAAATACTTAGAATACACACTTGAAAATATAAAAGAAATTTCAAGGTTAATTTCGTTAGCTACAGATAATCATGAAAAAGCATTTAATTCCACAACTACATAAAAAAGATCCTATGAAAAATAAGATGAACTCAAACAACCCCCCCCCCCCCAAATTGGTATTGGGTTCTTTGATTCTTGATGATTGATGCAAGATTGGATGATTGAATGTTGGGTTCCTCCTTCTCTCTCTAAAATGCTCTCAACTCTCTCTAAAATCAGTAGAAAAATGCCCCCAAATGAAGCCCCAAAGACTAAATACTAAAATGGGGTCGGGTTATAAAAATAGGAAGATTAACCCTCCGAATGTGGGTCTGCGGTCACATAATGGACCGCAGAATGGGTATGCTGGCCGCAAATGCGTCACAAAACTCGGTGCCCAAAACTGGGCTACACTGGTCCAGTTTGCGACTAGATTTGCGATTGCAAATCAAGTATGCGGACCGCATAATGGTTTTTGCGATCGCATATCTGACACAGGATCACATTTTTCCAGCCTTTGGTAAGTTGACCGTAACTTTGTGTAAGAATGTCTAAATGATGAACGGTTTGAAGCATTGGAAACTAGACTCAAAGACCTTTAAATTTGTAGGTTATTCGTCACATAAAACCTTATATATATTTAGATATGATCGTTCAAAGTGGGGACTAGTGCAAGTACCTTTGGAATCTTAGCCTATTATGAACCTTTTCCCATTTGGCTTACACTTAGGCCTCTCCTTGGACCCCAAATTACTTACCACAAGACTTGTACACTTATATACCAAATTTAATTGATGCCCACCATGTTAATAGCATAAAACAAATATTATAATTAGCCTACGTGACACCACGAAATCCTAAATTACTTAGCGAAATTTTCCGGGGCATTACATTCTCCCCCCTTAGGATCATTCATCCTCGAATGAGGAGTAGAGTCCTACTTAAACACTTAACATAATAAATCTCTTTCTAACCTACCTCAAGTCCCTAAAGTTTGACTAACTCCCAAATTTTTCAAAAATTTCGGCAGAGTCTCCTTTGTAACTAGGCCTATCCACCTATCAGAGAACCACCAAAACCATCCTAAAAACACATCCACAACTCGACAAAGTACCATAATGTATATATCAATAACAAGAACCTCAGCATTACAAACACCACATTATCACGATGATACCTGGACATGGACTGCACATTTTAAATCATATCACCTATAAGGCACCTTTCAAATAAACTCATTGTTACACAATCAAGCGAATCTTTCCATGACACTTTCGGCCTTCAAGGTGGCCTCCTCGACTTACAGGCTTTACCACAACCCATTTGTAAAAACAATCCCAACCTTCAAACTTATCTAACAAGGATGACAACTAGATACCTCGCATAAGCTAACTATCCATTAACTTCACGTTCAATAGTTACCATCGGGATGATACACAAAAGGTCTCCAACTTCCTTCTTAGACACAGACATATGAAAACACATAATACATGTAGAACAACGATGGTAAACACCATACTCATAGCATGACCCAATGTGAACTACACTTATGCAACCTTCATTATCAACTCACATAACATCTTTAAGGGAAAGTATTGAGAATAACCCCTTCACCTTCCTAAACTCTAAATCTCTACACAAACGCCCATGCTAAACCTTTGATGACCTTCCACAATTACTCTAAGATGTGCTATCATAAACTGACTACAAAATTACCTATCAAATATATGTGATCACGCTGGGATGCTTCCTTTTTGACATGTTTGAACCTTCAATACCCAATAGATTTAATACAATGAGGAGCAACGGAGTTCAAGATCGGGCTGGAATTATTCAAGAATCTATTA
This sequence comes from Nicotiana sylvestris, assembly GCF_000393655.2. NCBI lineage: Eukaryota > Viridiplantae > Streptophyta > Magnoliopsida > Solanales > Solanaceae > Nicotiana > Nicotiana sylvestris. The sequence goes on along the minus strand of NC_091064.1, from coordinate 95,722,468 downwards.
AGGCGCTGAGTAGAGTACTTCCTAAGGTTATATGGGTAACTAGTACCTTGGCAATATGAATCATTAAGGAGAAATATTCAAGTATGTGACCCAGTCGGCTCCTAGAGTGTAGGGAAGATCCTGTTATCAAGAATGAGAATATTCCGGCACCTTGAATGTGATATAGGTTTCAAAACACATGAACTTGAATTACACTCTTAATGTTAACTAACATAAGGAATCTATGCCACAAGCCCATGAGGATGAAAAGAAGTGGAACACTTATAAGATTATCATACTTCAAACAGCTCAACCCTTCCTGATAATTGATCTTATATGAGAGGATTAAAGATACAATAACTTGTCTTCCAAATCAATATGCTCATGATATGTGCAAAAATCTGAAGGCATCTAATCTCAACCTTTCACGAGTGAAACCATATACCTAGGACATTCTACCATGGGGGTGAAATCATGTATTGGTTAGAGGTGTTTCAATGGTTGATGTAATGCTCTGGGAAGAAAAGACAATTAAAACTCCTATCCTCCTTAAGGAGGTGAAACGCCAGGGGTAGCAAAATTTCCCGCACATGGCAATGACATTGTCAATAATCCTAGAAGCCGAGTGAGTAAAAGGATACGTAACCCATCCAATCCGACCCATTTAAATTTTTTGAAAAGGGGATGAACTTTGGTTTGAAACTATGGCAATATAAGCTTGAACTTAGGGGAAATAATTACTTTTGGAACCCACGATACAAGCCCACGTAGCCCTAGAAAATCGATAACGATGGCGAGAAAGTACATAAAACCATTACGAGTTGGTATAAAACAAGGCCTCAAAGTTCCCACATGGATAAGTTTGAAAGAATGAGACATCTAAATGCATTTATCGGGGAAAGGTAACCTAGGTTATCTAGTCATAGAGACAAGCAGAGCAGGTAAATGGTTGTTAGAAGAATATCTACAAGGAATACCATCAATATTTATTTATTCTAACAAAAGGAATATGTCCCCATCCTTGATTATACAAGACTTCCTCTTTGATGCCATGAAACATAAATGAATTTTACAATGAGAGTTATCAGATGAAATAGATAGTAGGGTAGCAAAACTAATGAGCACCATTTGTAACCAACAAGCTTAAACTAAGTCGAAGACATTAGAGGTCTATAGTAAAGGGGGATTTACCCACTTTCAATGTCCTTTTAGAAAAGGGTACTTGTAGAGTACTTAAAAATGAGGTGAATTTAATTGAATCGTATAGTGTGATAACTAGTCGAGACATTGCGATAGTATCGCATTGAAGATTACGGGTAAACAACACACGATGCAAGACAAATGAAAAGAACGTGAAAGAGCCTTATGGAGGTAACCTTTACATTGTAACCACTAGGAAGGGTGGTAATATAAAGCGATTACGAGAAGCTACATTTTTGAAAGAAGATCTCTGTATGAAGTCACGTGATGTATAGCTCCAGAATTCTAAAATCCAATTATGTTTAGCTACTCTACTTCATAATGAAGTACTACAACACGCTTCTACACAACCAGTTACTACAAACCACATTGGGAAATGCTATAAGACTTGACTGAGAGAAAGGCTTTGACATATGAATGTGTTACTAGGTGTATTTCTCCTTGGTCAACCCAAAACCTAAAGGTGAGAGTTAGACAGATAAGCAGATCATTGGACTAGCGCATGTGTAGATAGTCCATTATCGAAAGGAGATCATTCACTCTCAGCAATTGCGACATGCCATCAACCCTTGATGAACTTGAAGTGATACGGGAACCCAATGAGATAGTATAGAATAATCATGGAGGGTTTGCAAATGTTAATAATGAGTTCTTCATGGATTTTGACTTGAGAACTACCCAGATGCTAATGAAAGATAGAAAAACATGAGAAACATGCGTTGTGCTATAATAACCCCAAAAGGTGTGCTTGGTCTTGACGGAGAGCCTAGTACGGGTCCTTACGAGAAAGGAAGTGTTACAATGACTCATAGAAGGATATGTTATCTCATGGATATCAAAAGAGTGTAGGGAAACTCGCACAATCAATTCACTAACTAAAGAACACAATTAACACATGCTATGGAGGTGTAAAAGGAAACTAAACATCTGGTATAAGCTGGACATGCTTCTGCTATATTAACTCCCAACTGCTATATACGACCATGCCACGAGAAACCACAATACTAGGACAAAGTGAGCTACTTACTGCGGGATGTCCAAAGTGGACACAAAAGTTATGGCAACACAATATCTTCCTATGACGGGGATGTGAGGATCCCAATTTTCAGAGAAACTTTATGCACACGGTGACCATTTCGATTGACATGCACTCATGTGATAGGTGTTAAGGTAGGCTCTTATGTTACTAGGCAGTGAGAAGCTTTCATGATGATATTCGCAAGAGAGTAGATTGACTGTTCAAACCATATAATCCATATACACAAGAGAGTAAAAGGGTGACTCGAGAAGGATCGCTGTCACACCTCCTTTTTCCGCGCCCTCCCGAAGGGTTAAATGCGCGAGTGGAGTTTTTCCAATTTAAGTGACAATATTCGAAAATGGGATTATTTATTTAATTCAGAGTCGCCACTTGGGAAAGGTTTGGCTTTTGGTGTCCCAAGTCACCGGTTTATCTTGAATCCCAAATCGAGGAGATTTTCGACTTTTCCAAATGAAGTCTGCGAACCAGAAATTCTAAGTAAGGAATTCTGTTGACCCGAGGGAAGGTGTTAGGCACCCTCGAATCCCGTGGTTCTAGCACGGTCGCTTAAATTGTTATAATGGCTAAATATCTGATTTAAATACATATTATGACTTACGTGCTTTTATTAAGTTTAAAACCGCTTTTATTATTATCACTTATTTTTTATAGAATTGCAACGTCGTGAAAACGCATCTCGAACCACGTCACAATCAATGCACCCGTGATCGTCGACACATTTGGACTTCGTTGAGATTCGGATTTGGGTCACATCAATGTGCACCCGAATTTAAGAATGTGATTTAATTAAGCCGCGCCTACAGAGTCTAACGCGTTATTATCTTTGTAGAAGGCCATGAAATTTATTAAATGGCCTATCTTGAATTCTAAATAATTATCATGATTATTTATTGAGAGCCCCGCAATTTTGCATCTTTATTTGGCGAGGCTCATCTCTATTTTAGAAAAGGATATCCTAAAATGGCTACATTTCTAACGCATTTGTCTCTAAAACTAGAAGAAAAGGTACATGCTGATTCAATTATAGGCTTTTGTCTAATCCGGATTTTTGTCAGTTTCTGATTAACTACTTATAAAGTAAAAACGTCATGCCTCGCGAGGATGTTTCAGTCGAACAAAAAAAACTACATATGAGATTGATGAAATGCAATACCTAATCCGAATATTTCTTGAATTGAACTTAACTGAACTTATTTGGACTAGATTAAAGGATAACTGGCAAAGTAAAATACTTTAGTTTGGCAAGGAATCCTGTACGAGCTAAACGAAATACAACACTTAATCCGAACACTTCTCGAGTTGAACTCAACTAAGCTTATGTGGACTAGTCTTAACTAAACAAAACTAGTGAAACCAGAACAGTATTGTATAAGGTCGAAATATACATGCCCACAAACAACTACAGAGTTAAAATACAACAGGGCAAACTCAGTCAAATATCAATACATACTTTCAAACTGCTGGATTATAAACTAATCAATTTTCACAAGCCTGTTAATGTACTATGAATATTACAGCAAATGCTTGAACTTCTTCAACCTTTTCCATTTCATGCTTTCAAACTGTTTCAATTACATCAATATGGGACTTGAAATGTGTACCTGAAAATGCTGAATGTGCAAAGGAGAAGAAGAAGAAGATGTGGAAATCAGCAGCAAAAGAAACAGGACTAGCAATAGCAGCAGGACAGGGCAGCAGCAAAACAAAACGAACAGCAGAAAAGGCTCAAGTGCAGAAATGCAACTATGGCCAATAGGAAAGAAATAGCCAAATGAGAGCACAACCCAGTGGAATAGAATCAAGAACTCCAAGCAGACCAAACCAGTAGTGAACCAATGGAAAACACTTGACTAAATAGACACAACTGGAACTTCAAACAATCAGAATTGATTTCAACGAGTTAAACAACTGAAAACCCAAATAACAAATAGGAAGAAACAATTTCTGATTGTAGATTGTATAATTTCTGTATCTCTTTGTATGTCTTTCAAGCTTTCTCTTTCAACACTCCTCACAGTGTGTTCCCCTTTCCTTTATTTTCTGATCTCCTCTCCCCTCTCTAATTCTGTATTTGCTCCTATGCCTCACTCCCTTTTTTAGCTCTCTAGCTCCCGTCCCCTAATTCTGTATCTCCTCCTCTTTTATAAGCCTCGACACCATCTCTTTTAACAGCCTCTTTTCCAAATGTCACAGTACCCCTCCCATGTGTCTTTTACCTTTTCAGATCCCAATTAGTTATTTAAGTATATAACCCCATCAATATTCCCTGGCAGGCTTTCCTTTCCTATTTTATTAACTAAAAGCAAGCATGGGCAGTAGAATATATCTGACAGCATATGCTGTCAAACAATTTTTAAAAATCAAAAGCCTTCCTATGCAGGAAAACAGGCTGTGCACAATGCACATGCTGTGCACAAGTGCACATGCCATCAACTCAGATTTCAATTAACAGACCAAGCCTTAGGTTTCTGAAATCACATTAACAGCTTATAAGTACCTGGACTTGGTTCTTAATTGATTCAGGCAAATGTTCAACAGAGGCAAGTCAATTTGTTATCGTTCGGACAGTTGAAACTAATTGACGACATATGTCGACTCGACTATATTAATCATAACACATACAACCGTAACCAAAAATCAGACATTCAAAGTATAGGGCACATGACTTGAATTGTACTGGCTAAACAAAATTATACTTCGAGGAATCAGTTAATCAAAACAAATTTGGAACACAACCAATACACATGCCTTATCAGAATAGGAGGGGTTCAAACAAACACCGTGGTTCAAGCAAAGTGGACAAACAGAAGTTGGTAAAAATTCAAAAGATACAAATTGAAACAAAACATGAACAGCCATTCAATCACTCACATGGACCAAACAGAAATAAAGAAAGCAAGCAAGACTCACCTCAAGTCTTGAAAAATCAAAAACCTTGACTCGGACTTGGACAGACTTTCTTAAGGGTGAACGGACTTTAATCGAAGTGTTTCTCGGATGAGAAACACTTCGATTAAGGTCCATTAGACCTTAATCTCTTTGGTTTGGACGGACATAGGCCAGTGATGAAGAACTACAAAGTTCCAAACTCAGATCCGGGATTTATACTCCCCTGGTCAGATTCGGACCAAACCAAGTATGGTTTGGTCACGAGGGGGGTCCGGGGAGTGTCTGGTATGAATTTAGGGCAGATTGGTGTAGATTAGGTTCCGACTCGAATCTTCAAATGAAGATTCGAGAAGGTGGGATAGGATTCGAGGTGTGTGGTTGATAGATTTGGGTTCAGGATGTCAAGGGGGTTCTACGGTGTTAGGGGCGAGGTCACCGGCGCCCGTGCCGCCGGCTTCCATGGTGAAGGATACAGGGGCGGCTCTAGGGTTTGATGGGGAATGAGGTTGAAGACGGAGGCTGGGGTTAGGATAGGGGGGCAGGGTATGTTACGGGCTTATATATGGCTGGAAGGGGTTGATCTTAGCCGTTGGATGAGGCGAGATGGAAGGCTCAGATCTTTCTTTTGATGAGGAAATGGCGTCGTTTCTCATTCAGAGCTTGGGGGTCGGTTTGGATAAGACGGGTCGGGTTAGTTAGTGGGTACGGGGTGTGAGATCTTGGCCGTTGGATCAGTTTGGTTTGAATGGTTGAGATGGATCGGCCTTGAAACGACGTAGTTTTGGTGTTAAACTACGTCGTTTTGTGTCCTGGGGGTGGGCTGTTCGGACTGGGGGTTTGGGCTGTTCAATTGGGCTCCAGATTTTGAAATGGGCACGGCCCAAATTCATTTTATAACAAATTTTGTCTTCTTTTTCTTTATTTCTAATTTCCTAAATACACAAACTAATTAAATAAAACCAAGCACCACTAATTAACACTTAACATATTTATTTCACGCGGATAAAATGTTAAAGGTAGGCAAAATTAAACACGGCAACAAATCAGGAAAAAAAAGAAAAAATGCGTATTTTTTGTAATTTTCCATCTAACAAACGGGTCATGGTTTAAATTACGCATGACACATACATTTTTTAATTCTTTTGGAGCGATTGTCGCGTAAAACAAAAATCACGTGCTCACAGCTGCCCCTCTTTGTTCGGAAACACGAAGAGTTTTCGTGCAAAGACAAAGTGAGCGTGTATGAGCGATTTTTGCCTATGGACTACTCCGTATGAATCATGTTTTTTTGAAAGATCTGACCGAATCTTGCTTCAAAGATTTCCTACATATCCTGGGCTAAACAGGAATCAGGTCAATGTAGTTCGGGAAGTTTTGGTAGCTGGGACTACCATGGGATTGCAATGCTTGCTGCTATTGCTGCTGCTGTTGTCACTGCTACGTCACTGACCGCCTTATTACAACCAAACGAAAATTAGAAACTGAACTAACTACTTATATGTATGTCAACTGCTAGTTACAAGATTCCTATCTATGATTCTTTTACGACTTGATCTTGGGTCTTAGCTGATTCTGCTTGTAGACTCCGATCTGAATCTTGATGCTTGCGAGTTGCGGCGACTTGTGTAACCTCTGGGATACTGAGTGAGACGCGATTGGCAAGGTTCAAGCCCTTAATTAAACGTTGGAGTTAATCCGCTCTCCATTCACTCTGATATCTCGGAATGTCTTCTTTTGTCTTTTCTTCTTTGATTCTGAGTTGAGACTCATCTCGTAGGTCATTTCGATCCGTGTGGCTCGAGGTTAGACCTGCGAGAAAAAACAAACAAACGAACGAAATTTTCTGCCCCAGTTTCACTAGGAAAATTTCGTTAATTATTCACCAGGAAATTCATAAAATTGATGAAAGAGGATATGCATGCTCAGTTCAGGGTTGGAGCCCTAACACCGGCTAGCTGGGGAAAGGTTTGGTTTGGGGTTTAAAACCCTAACGCCGATCAAAGGAAGAACTCAGTTTAGGGTTTAAAACCCTAATGCTGACTGCATGGAAAAGCTCAGTTTAGAGTTTAAAACTCTAATGCTGGTTGAAAGGAAAAAGTTCAGTTTAGGGTTTAAAACCCTAATGCTGATTTCATGGAAAAGCTCAGTTTAAAGTTTAAAAACTCTAATGCTGGCTGAAAGGGAAAAGTTCAGTTTAGGGTTTAAAACCCTAATGCTGACTAAAAGGAAAATTCAGTTTTAGGGTTTAAAACCCTAATGCTGATTGCATGGAAAAGCTCAGTTTAGAGTTTAAAACTCTAATGCTGGCTGAAAGGGAAAAGTTCAGTTTAGGGTTTAAAAACCCTAATGCTGACTAAAAGGAAAATTCAGTTTTAGGGTTTAAAACCCTAATGCTGATTGCATGGAAAAGCTCAGTTTAGAGTTTAAAACTCTAATGCTGGCTGAAAGGGAAAAGTTCAGTTTAGGGTTTAAAACCCTAATGCTGATTTCATGGAAAAGCTCAGTTTAGAGTTTAAAACTCTAATGCTGGCTGAAAGGGAAAAGTTCAGTTTAGGGTTTAAAACCCTAATGCTGACTAAAAGGAAAATTCAGTTTAGAGTTTAAAACTCTAATGCTGGCTGAAAGGAAAATTCAGTTTAGGGTTTAAAACCCTAATGCTGATTGCATGGAAAAGCTCAGTTTAGAGTTTAAAACTCTAATGCTGGCTGAAAGGAAAATTCAGTTTAGGGTTTAAAACCCTAATGCTGATTGCATGGAAAAGCTCAGTTTAGAGTTTAAAACTCTAATGCTGGCTGAAAGGAAAATTCAGTTTAGGGTTTAAAACCCTAATGCTGATTGCATGGAAAAGCTCAGTTTAGAGTTTAAAACTCTAATGCTGGCTGAAAGGAAAATTCAGTTTAGGGTTTAAAACCCTAATGCTGATTGCATGGAAAAGCTCAGTTTAGAGTTTAAAACTCTAATGCTGGCTGAAAGGAAAATTCAGTTTAGGGTTTAAAACCCTAATGCTGATTTCATGGAAAAGCTCAGTTTAGAGTTTAAAACTCTAATGCTGGCTGAAGGGAAAAAGTTCAGTTTAGGGTTTAAAACCCTAATGCTGACTAGAAGGAAAATTCAGTTTAGGGTTTAAAACCCTAATGCTGATTGCATGGAAAAGCTCAGTTTAGAGTTTAAAACTCTAATGCTGGCTGAAAGGGAAAAGTTCAGTTTAGGGTTTAAAACCCTAATGCTGACTAAAAGGAAAATTCAGTTTAGGTTTTAAAACCCTAATGCTGATGGGCTGGGGACAAAGTTAAGCGACCTCTTTTTTTTTGAAATTTCTTTTTTTAGTAGAAGATAAAAGGGAGTTTCGTGGAAACCTACCTTTCGAGTGAATTCCTTATTGCCAAAATGTTTCTTGTACCCGTGTACCTTCTTCTTTGGGCGACACCTGCTTCTTGCACGGTTGTCTTGGATTAACACCTGTTTCAATTTCTCAGACAAAGAACAATTGTTAGTTTGAAAATGACGGTCAGTTTGGTGACCTTGATCGTTCCCAATTGCTTCGTTGCGTCTTTACTTCTGTTGCGAAATCCCGCCATTGATTCGAATTGAACGGCGAAACCTTTAGACTGCTCAGGCTTGTATTTCCGGATTCTGTGATGATTTGCCTCGTAAGGCCCTTTTTTTCTTTTTTGTCCCGTTTTGATTGAAGGTTCTCAACGGGGATTTTATTGGAGGTGTTCTGTGGGAACTGTACAAGAGGAAGCTATGTGGGGGAAATATTTACCAAGTGGATTCTTTGTGCGGATTCTGTACAATGGGGTATGCTGGGTTTTGGTTTCAAAACGGGTTTCCCAGGGTTTGTTGGGGTAAGCTTGTTGGGGAATATTTACAAAAGAACTCGCTGGGGATGTGCTGATGAAATTCCAACAGGGATACTTTGTGGGAGATTGTACAAAAAGGGAGACTCTGTGGGATTTTGTACAGGGGGAGACTCTGTGGGGATTTGTCCGAAGGTGGACTTGCTGGGGAAGATTTCAAGATTTCTCTATTTTTCCTCTACTCCGGGACGTCATGATTCAACATGCTTGGGTAATCATATCAACGAGATGAGGTGCTTTCCTTCATGAGACGGGATTCCGTGCAAACAAACCTGCCAACTGCTCTTTCCGGTGTGTCCTGAATTCGGGGTTAAAATGCAAAAGGGATTCGAAAAGAAACAAAGAAGGGGAAAACAAATCAGAAAAGGAATACCCTTTTCGGGACGAGAAAGACTTATCTGAGGAGGATAACGCTGGCTTTAAATGACATGACATGCTCTTTGGACTGGACGTCCGACCTTCCATGAACTTGCGTTTTCCTGAACCAGAACAGATCTGTGATTCCAAAACCGGTGGAACTTTGCCGAGACCTTCTTGGGGTGGCGTCATTCCTTTTCGGCCAACAGCGCCCTTTGCGGGTTTTCGCTGGCTGACCTCTCTCATTTCTCTTCCTGTCATCGCTTGATAGCACTCTTTGCGAGTTTTTACTAAGCAAGCTCTCTCATTTTGGTTTCTCTACTCCCGTCGCCTCGTGGTGCCCGAAGGTTTTCACCGCCGAGACTCTCTCATTTTATCTCTCTCCCTTCAGAGTGTGACGGTCTTCGTTTGTGATGCTTATTGATTCCCCACCATATTTGGTAATTGATTTGAAGGCTCGTGCTTGGTAAAGAGGGGTAGTGATACTAACTTCTCAACTACTCGATGTGCCCCGGTTTTCAATTTCAGGGTGGATGGGATTTTATTGTTGGTGTGACTGAACCTCAGGGAGAGGCTGCCTACGTATCCTTTCGGAATCAAGTCAAACGTAGTTCAGGCCTCAATCAATGTTTTGTTTTGTTTTTCTTTTCTTTTTTTTTTTGTTTTGTTTTGTTTTCTCTTTTTTTTGTTTTGTAAGCGGCTCAAAAGTTGGTAGAGAGAATTGGGTAGTTTTTTTTTTTTTTTTTTTTTGGGAGTAGTGGGGAATAAACACCTTCGCCATTTTCAACGTGTCAGGACTATTGGAGTATGATTTAGACGTAGTACCTCTTGACCGCATCTGCATTTACTGCTGTGTCGGGGTCATTTCCTTCGAGATCACCTAAATACAATGCTCCTCTTGGCAATATTTTCCTTACGATGTATGGGCCTTTCCAATTTGGGGCAAACTTTCCTTTTGCTTCTTCATGATGCGGCAGAATACGCCTCAGTACCAGCTGACCTACTTCGAAATTCCGGGGTCGGACTTTCTTGTTGTAAGCACGGGCCATCCTTTGTTGGTATAACTGTCCGTGACAAACTGCAGCCATCCGCTTTTCATCAATCAACGTCAATTGCTCTAACCGAGTCTTAACCCACTCGTTGTCCTCGATTTCTGCTTCGACAATGATTCGAAGCGAAGGAATTTCTACCTCTGCCGGTATTACAGCCTCGGTCCCATAAACCAAAAGATAAGGAGTCGCTCCCACCGATGTGCGTACCGTAGTGCGGTACCCCAATAATGCAAAAGGTAACTGCTCATGCCACTGTCGGGAACTTTGTATTGTCTTCCTCAAAATCTTCTTGATGTTTTTATTTGCAGCTTCCACAGCACCATTGGCTTTTGGCCGATAAGGAGTGGAATTCCTGTGTGTTATCTTGAATTGCTCGCACACATCTCCCATCAAGTGACTGTTCAAGTTTGCCGCATTATCTGTAATGATAGTCGCAGGAATACCGAAGCGACAGATAAGATTTGAGTGTACAAAATCCACTACAGCTTTCTTGGTGACCGACTTGAGAGTGACAGCCTCTACCCATTTTGTGAAGTAATCGATGGCAACCAGTATAAACCTGTGTCCATTCGAAGCCTTTGGTTCAATTGGTCCAATGACGTCCATGCCCCAAGCGACAAATGGCCAAGGTGCGGACATGGGATGCAGTTCCGTGGGAGGTGCATGAATCAAATTACCGTGCACCTGACACTGATGACACTTCCGGACAAAGCTAAAGCAATCCTTTTCCATGGTCATCCAGTAATAACCCGCTCTAAGGATCTTCTTCGCTAAGACATACCCGTTCATGTGAGGTCCGCACACACCTGCGTGTACTTCGTGCATGATCTTTCTCGCTTCCTCGATATCGACACATCTTAGGAGATTGAGGTCCGGAGTCCTCTTATATAACAATTCACCGCTCAAAAAGAAACCACTTGCATGTCGCCTAATGGTCCTCTTTTGATCTCCAGTTGCGTGCTCGGGGTATTCTTGTGTCTTCAGGAATTTCTTGATGTCATGGTACCAAGGCTGCGTATTTGATCCCGCCTCGATTACACTGCAGTAACCGTGTCTTTCCTTGATTTGGATTTCCAAAGGATCGACGTGGGCGTTGCCCGGGTAGGGTAGCATAGAAGCCAGAGTAGCAAGTGCATCTGCCAGTTCATTGTGACACCTCGGAATATACCTGAACTCTATTGAGGTAAAGCGCTTGCTGAGGTCCTCTACATGTTGTCGGTATGGGATAAGCTTGACATCCCGAGTTTCCCACTCGCCTTGAACTTGCCGGATGATCAGGTCAGAATCTCCCATAATCAGTAAGTCTTTGACATCCTGATCGATTGCCATATGTATGCCCATAATGCAGGCTTCATATTCAGCTGTATTATTTGTGCAGAAGAAACGAAGTCTAGCTGTGGCGGGATAATGCTGACCGGCAGGTGAGATCAAAATTGCCCCAATACCTATACCCTTGGCGTTCACGGCTCCGTCAAAGAACATATTCCAAACATGAGCTTCCTCCGAGATCACTTCTACGGTGTTTACCTCTTCATCTGGAAAGTAGGTATCTAATGGCTGGTATTCCTCATCGACCGGGTTTTCGGCCAAATGATCTGCTAACGCCTGGGCTTTCATTGCCGTGCGAGTGACATAAACTATGTCGAATTCCGTAAGCAAGATTTGCCATTTAGCCAGTCTCCCAGTAGGCATTGGTTTCTGAAATATATATTTCAAGGGATCCAACCTGCTTATGAGGAATGTAGTGTGGGCTTGGAGATAATGCCTCAGCTTTTGAGCAACCCATGTGAGAGCGCAGCATGTCTTTTCCAACAGAGTGTATTTGGCCTCGTAGCTGGTGAATTTCTTGCTCAGGTAGTAGATCGCCTGCTCCCTTTTCCCGGTTACGTCGTGTTGCCCGAGGACGCAGCCAAAAGAGTTCTCCAAGACTGTCAGATACAAGAAAAGTGGCCTCCCTGGTTCTGGAGGGACCAAGACTGGGGGATTCGAAAGGTACTCTTTGACTTTATCAAAGGCTTCTTGACACTCCGTTGTCCACTTAATCGCCGCATCTTTTCTTAACAACTTGAATATGGGCTCACACGTGCTTGTCAGCTGGGCAATAAATCGACTGATGTAGTTCAGCCTGCCCAAAAGACTCATCACGTCTTTCTTCGTTCTCGGGGGAGGTAGATCTTTGATAGATTTTATCTTAGTCGGGTCTAGCTCGATACCTCTCCTGCTTACGATGAAGCCCAAAAGTTTACCTGACGGAACTCCGAAAGCGCATTTGGCTGGATTTAGCTTCAAGTCATACTTCCTTAGCCTCTCGAAGAATTTCCTCAAGTCTTGGATGTGATTATCCTGCGTCCTGGACTTGACTATTACATCGTCCACGTACACCTCTATTTCCTGATGCATCATGTCATGGAAAATGGCGGTCATGGCCCTCATGTAAGTAGCCCCAGCATTCTTTAGACCAAATGGCATGACCCGATAACAGTAGGTGCCCCAAGGCGTGGTGAAAGCGGTTTTCTCGGCGTCCTCTTCATCCATCAGTACCTGATGATACCCAGCATAACAATCTATAAAAGACTGTATCTCGTGTTTGGCACAATTATCAACGAGGATGTGGATGTTGGGCAGCGGGAAATTATCTTTGGGACTTACTCTGTTCAGATCTCGGTAATCTACACATACCCGAGTTTTCCCGTCCTTTTTCGGTACTGGAACCACATTCGCCAACCATGTTGTATATTGGACTACCCGGATCACTCCTGTTTTCAGTTGCTTGGTGATCTCCTCTTTAATTTTGTCACTGACCTCGGTTTTGAACTTTCGTTGCTTTTGTTGAACCGGAGGACAATCAGGATGAATCGGCAATTTGTGAACCACTAGATCGACACCTAGTCCCGGCATGTCATCATATGACCAAGCAAACACGTCTTTGAATTCGAAAAGAAGTTGAATTATCGCCTCTCTCATTTTCTTGTCCGTGTGAATGCTTATCTTGGTCTCCCGGATTTCTTCCGGGGTTCCTAAATTTACCGGTTCAGTGTCATTTAGATTCGGCTTAGGTTTATTCTCAAAATATTCCAACTCTCGGTTTATCTCCCTAAAAGCCTCTTCCGCATCATATTCTGGTTCTGGGTTCATTAATTCGCAGTTAAATAGCTCATTGTGATCTGGGCGTGAAGTCCGCAAGCATGTCATATTTAAAGCCGCATTATTAGGACTGAAAAGGAAGATGAAAGGAAAACTAATAAAAATCAGAACAAAGAAAGAATAGGAAAGCAATGATGATTTTTTTTGTATATTTTCTTGGAAAATTGGAAGACAACAACGTTTACAACTAGGAACAACAATTGAAAAGAAGAAAACGTTCAAGTCATGTCCCGGAGATAACTTGTGATACAGGAAAGGTGGCAGGACAGGTCTACCCGGACTTCCGTCTAGTTGGGAATGGCGTGATCTCCCAGTTTTGGAGTTTGGCGTTTGGCCCCATGTACATCATCTCAGCAGTGCTCGTGCCTTCGCCTGGTTGAACCATGTGGACCTCGTAGAGCATCTCCCTCATTGCCCCACATATTTCCTCGATTTCCTCAGCTGTGAAGACCTCATCATCTTCTTCTTCAGCGTACCTTGGCCTGACGAAAGTCGCATGTAAATCCGGCAGTGGTTGAGGCAACTTCCAGCCCTCATTTCTCCTTTTCTTTGCCCATTTTTCGTCTGCTGGAGTAGGTTTGAAACCTAGTCCAAAAGGTTTCTTGATGACTGGTAAAGTAATGGGTTCCGTCATTCCCTGAAGGGTTCGTCCAAGCCCCTTCCCTGGCCTAAATCCGTGTCGGATCATCTCTTTGTCCACCATAACCGAAGCGTTAGACAAGAAGGGTTGGGGGCAAGGTACTCCCTCTTCGTGCTGCTCTGCCAATACTACCTCGAAAGCTTGATAGACCGTATGCTCGCTCCCTTCTCTTGGTTCAAGATACGGGATAGATGGGTCCCGATAAATGGCATGTTCGTCTTCTCCATGGACCACGATCTCTTGGTCTTCATACTCGAACTTCACCATCTGGTGAAGAGTAGAAGGCACGGCTCCTGCCGCATGGATCCAAGGCCTGCCAAGGAGGAAATTGTAAGATGTGTCCATGTCGATCACTTGGAAAGTGACTCGAAATTCGACTGGTCCTATGACCAGCAGCAGGTCTATTTCTCCCATGGTGTCTCTCTTGATACCATCGAAAGCTCTTACGCAGACGTTGTTGGGTCGGATTCTTCCGGTCTCAATTTCCATTCTTTGCAGCGTGGAGAGCGGGCAAATGTCAACACCTGATCCCCCATCCAGCATCACCCGCTTGACATAGTAGTCCTCACATTTGACTGTTAAATGCAATGCCTTGTTGTGTGCTGCTCCTTCCGGGGGTAGATCGTTCTTGCTGAAGGAGATTTGGTTGACGGCGAAGAATCTTTCTGTCATCCGCTCTAATTGCTCCACCGAGGTTTCAACCGGCACATATGCCTCATTCAGGGTCTTCAGTAAGATCTTTTGATGCTCGGCCGACCTTGTCAATAATGATAGCATGGACACCTGCTCAGGGTGCTTGCGCAACTGATCTATCACTTCGTAATCCGGCATCTTCATTTGTTGGAAGAACACTTCCGCTTCTTCAACACTCACGGGCTCCTTTGGAGGGAAGCGCCTTTGTGTGGCGTTGTTCAGTTCTTGGGTATTTGAGTACCCTCCAACGAAAGTATTTTCTGGAAGTTCTTCCATGACCTCCTTACCTTTGTATGTTACCAAAGTCTTTTGATAATTCCACGGCACTGTGGACGGGTTGGTCATTGGCTTTTGTGGCACGCGTCCGATAACCACTGGCTCATTCAGCCGAGGTGGTTGAATCGTCCCCCGGACCACATAGGCCCCTTTTGGCACGTACATAGGTTTTGTTTTTTTGATCCCGGATTTCTGCGTCTTCTCAGCTTGACCTCGTGGTACGTAAAGAACTCCGCCCTTTGCTGGTACCACTTTCTTTTCCACCTTCTTTTCAGACTTGCTCTCTGCGATCTTGGCCTCCTCCTCTTTTTCTGATTTTTGGTCTATTTCAGGCCTCTTCCCCGTGTCGACAATGGCAATTATGGCTTTCAAAGCAGGGTCGAACTCTTTGTCTTCACAAATCATGCCGATCAACGGCCCATTATTGTGAGCGGGCAATGGATTGTTTGTTACATTCGGGATCTCCTCGTCCCTTAGCACTATTTTCCCCTGCTCTATCAAATTTTCGACCACTCTTTTCAATGACCAGCAGTCGTTTGTATCATGTCCCTCGGCCCCTGAATGATAGGCGCATCTGACTCCGGCTTTGTAAGAAGGAGATGTCGGGTTTTGCCTTGTTTGAGGGATGGGTTGCAAGAAACCCAACTGGACCAACTTTGGGAACAAAGTTGAGTATGGCTCACCGATGGGCGTGAAAGTCCGCCGTCGAGGTGGCTCTTGGGGGCGGTAGTTATTCTGCGGGGGTTGTGGGTTATAGTGGTTGCGGTAGTGAGGCTGATTTCTGGGAGGTGGAGCTGGGCCTCGGTTGGCTTGTTGTGGTGGATGGTTATAAGGTTGGGCATTCATGACCATATAAGGTTGATGAGCATATGCCGAATTTGAATGGGGGTAATAGTGTTGTGGGGCTCTTCCCGGAAAATGGGGCCTGGGATGATGATACTCCCTTGCTTCAGAGGCTGCCATAGTCGTTTCTTCTTTCTTCTTCCCCCTTGTTGTTCCTCCAGACCCGCTTTGGACGGCCTGAGAGGTTGCCCTTATGGCTGCTTGACTCAAAATCCTTCCCGTTTTCAAACCGTTCTCCACCATCTCTCCAATCTTGATTGCTTCCGCGAATGGCTTACCCATGGCCGACATCATGTTCTGGAAATAGTCAGACTCTTGAGCCTGGAGAAAGGTAGTGACCATTTCCACTTCATCCATGGGAGGCTTCACTCTCGATGCCTGTTCACGCCACTTAATAGCATACTCTCTAAAGCTTTCTGAAGGCTTCTTCTTCAAATTTGAAAGAGAGTTTCGGTCTGGCGCAATGTCGATGTTATACTGGAATTGTTTTACAAAATCTCTGGCGAGATCATCCCATATATGCCATCGGGACATTTCCTGATCCATATACCATTCCGAGGCTATCCCTACTAAACTTTCCCCAAAGTATGCCATTAGCAGTTCTTCTTTTCCGCCGGCTCCCCGCAATTGGTTGCAGTATTTCTTAAGATGTGCAATGGGGTCACCGTGCCCATCGTACTTCTCAAACTTGGGGGTCTTGAAACCCGTTGGCAGGTGTATGTGAGGAAACATGCATAGGTCGGCGTAAGAGACGCTCTTTTGCCCGCTCAATCCTTGCATATTCTTCAGACTTTGCTCAAGGCTTCTCATCCTTTTGGCCATTTCGTTTTGTTCTACAACTCTGGGGTTCTGATCCTGCCCTGGTACAAGCTCGCACTGAGGCGGTAGAGGATTAGTACTGGTAGCGAACCTATTTGGTTCCACTGAGAAGGACGGTGCTTGGAATGTAAAAGAGGATGAGTCAAGGCTTGGCTTGTACGTGGCAGGCTGTGCCATAGCTGGGCAAGGCGATGCAGTAAAGATGTTCATGCTTGCATCATTGGCCGACATTCGGGGATGAGGCTCAGACGGTGATCCTGCAGAGAAGGCGGAGGTGGCTGGGTACCCAAATGGGGTAGCAGGGTAATTTATGGGAACATTAGAAGTCCCACTTGACCTGGAGAATAGTTCAGGGAATCCGGGGACGACACTTGGCGGCTCTTTCCCATTGTTCCAGTCATCCAGCATTTCCAACATGCGGAGCCGTAGGATCCTATTTTCCTCCGCAGTTGCGGATTCAGGTGTGAGGACGGCTGAGATTGAGCTCTCCTCAGAGACGGGGACTGTTTGCAATGGAATTTCCGAAGACATTTCCACACTTCCTTTTGACCTGGTGAAGTAAGTGTGAGTACTGCTTCTTGCCCTAACAACAGGTAGTTGAATACTTCTCCTTGACCTCGTGAAATATGAGTGCGAGGCCAGACTTTCACCAAACCAACCGTCTTTTCAAAAACCCTGAAAAAAAATGCTCAATGACAAACGCACGGTTAATTCTGCAGCAAATAATAGATAGTTAATCTCACGTTGGGCATGATGCACCTATACAGTTAAATGGATTACTATATGTTTGCTGCGAGAGCATGCGTCATTCCGGCATTTTTTCTCTTATTAGTTTTTCCCCCTTTTTTTTTCTTTTCTTTCCTTTTCTCTTTTGTTTTACCTTTTATTTTATTTATTATATATATATATATATATATTTTATTTTTGTAGTAAAAGAAATGTGACCGGATCCGATGAGGATTGCCTACGTATCACGATGCCTACGTGAATCAGATCATTACGTAGTTCGAAAAACACAAATGGACGTAAAAGAAACAACCTCTTCATTGTTGAAATGTTCTATTACAAGCTACATTCTGCAAAAGAAAAAGCAAACTTGGAAAATGAACCTAGACTCAAAATAGACTGAAAATCACCTTGATGAAAAAACAGGCAGAAGATGCTAAAATACAGATTTGACCTATGAATGCATTATGGTTTTAAAAATTGGTTTCCGCGGGGCATCGTTCGGCCTCGCCGCGGTCCTAGGCGTGAGATCCCTCTCAAGTTGCTCCAGCTCGTGCATAGTCTGCTTGACATAACCCATTACTGCCGAGAGGACGGTAGCGCTGGACATGTTCTCACATCGTAGGCATCGTCTGGTGATGGCATGGGCAATGGCCTTGATCCTATCTCTGGTTTGCTTCTTCTCTACGAGCAGGCGTTTTGTCTGATCGCTGCATATCTTGAAAACTTGAGCATCTTGTACATGCTGATGCTTCAGTCGTCGTACTTCCAACTTCATCTGGGCTATTGAGTCATACCAGTATCTGCTCTCAATTTGGAAATCCTTGGCCTGATTAGCTGCTTTGATCTCAAGTGCAGCCATCTCTCTCTTTATCTTAGCAACAGTCTTCTCATGGTCGCTTTCCAATCGATTCAGGTACCTGCGATGCTTATCCGTTCTTGTATCCCACTGTGCTTTGAGCTCTGCTATGATGTTTTCAGATTTCTCCAAACCATCTCGCCATTCCCTGATTTCACCTTTTAGCCCTTTTATCAGCTGCTCGTCCGATCGACGCCTTGGTTGTCTATCTGCATCCAACCTTATCTGTTTGATCTGGGCTCTGAGCATTTCATTTTCTTGAATTAACCTGTTCCGCTCTCCCAGATCGGTAGCAACTTGCACGTTGTGTTCATATTTCAAGTTTTCCACTTGTTGCTTTAACCTGCTGATTTCGGTGCAATAGCCTCTTTCTTTTGCTAACCAATCCCACTGCTTTTGTGATGATTCGGTAAAATTCCGGATGTGGGGTCTCTTAGCTGGCCTTTCATGCTCGAGTTCCCTTCTGTACCATGCAAGGTAACCTGGCGCCGTTTCTCCTTTGGCTTGATCCCGCACGCAAGTATCTGATTTCAAATATTGACCCTCATTCCAGATTTGGCGAATCTTTGCTTCTGGGAACTGTCCGTTAGGACTTATCTCAACTGCTTGAGTGCTTAGATCTTCCTCATGAGGTACTGTCTGGCATCTTCCGAACTGTCTTAAAACTCGGCAGGGTGCGTAAGGTTGAATGCTCTTAAGCCCCATCAGCAAGAAATGAGTTTTAGCCGCTGACATATATAAGACCTCATCAACGGGCAACCATCCCAACTTCCATTGTATTTGGCTGGCAGTAAGAGCTTGAAAGAACGAGGTCCAAGCCAGGACTCCTTCGGGCAAACTGATCTCTTTGGCTCTCGCGTAAGATTCTTCTATGCGGGTCTTTTCCGGGGAACCATGGCTCAAAATCTCGGAATGATGGCAAAGGTGCTCGGTCATCCATATCTGCAGGAGCAAGTTACAACCTTCGAAGAAATTTCCCCCAGCTTTACAAGCTGTGAGAGCTCGAAAGATGTCGGATACCACCATAGGCGCGAGAGTACTGTCACTTTGCGTGAGTAAAGGTGCTGACGACCCCAGATATCTTCAAATCAATGTTTCCATCTTTCCTGGGAAATACCAGAAGGCCCAGGAACATCATCATGAATGCTACCCGTCTGTGCTCGTCCCACTTCTGCCGAACTCCTTTGCTGCACAGTTTGTTGATTGGATTATTGAATCCCCCCTCATGACCGTACCTATCATATATGAAGCATGGAGTACAGAATCCGGCTGCTAGATCCGGGTTGTGGACTGTTCTGGGTATCTTCAATGAATCTAGGAATCGATGTGCCGTGACGACTCTTGGGGCGACCACGTATTTTTCCCTCAACGGAAGTTCAGTATTCCCGATGTATCCGGCCATTTCTTCCAAAGTTGGGGTGAGCTCAAAGTCAGAGAAATGGAAAACATTGTGCGCCGGGTCCCAATAGGTAACCAAAGCTCTTATGATATCTCCCCGAGGCTGGATTTCCAACAGACCCACAAGACCTTTCAGATATTTCTTAACCTCATTTTGCCCTTCAACACCTAGATCATTCCACCATAGCCGTAACTTGACAGGGATTTTGGTCATTATTGAAAAATGTTCATTTTGCATCGTGCTCATCCTGCACATTTATTAAGGTGATTTTAACAAAAATGACTGACTCAAAATATTTTACAGAGGGGACCAAGCTTTGAACACGGCCTTTAAGCACTTCGGGGACGAAGATTTTAAGGCTGTGTGGGTCTAAAAATGCTAAGCAAAACCCAAAAGTGGCTATTTATGCAAAGTCAGCCTTCCGGCGTCCCTTTCGGGAACATTCGGCTATTCATGTCAAAACAGCGTCACCCTATTCATTTACGACCCTTTTTATCGTTGTTTTTTTTTTAAAATTAGGAAACTCAATATTGCTAACACGACCTTTCAACGCCTAGGGGACGAAGATTTTAAGGTTGTGTGGGTCAACTGGACTAAACCTTAAAAATGACCCAAAGGTGGCTGTTTATGCAAAGTTAGCCTTCCGGCGTCCCTTTCGGGAACATTCGGCTATTTATGACAAAACAGCATCACCTGACTTATTTATGACTCTTTAAAAATTTGAAACATATTTTTTTTTGATTTTGGCTATTTTAGCAAAATGGGGGTTGAACCCGACGAGGGTTGCCTACGTATCTCACATCCGGTGAGAATCAAACCGGCGTAGTTCGGGATATCGTAAAATAGGAAAAAAATCGAATAAACCTAGAAATCAGGAATGCGTATTTTTTTACATTTTTTTTGAAAAGAGATAAAGATTAAAGAAACTATTTTTTTTTATATTATTATTTTTTTTTTAAGAAAAATTTGGACTATTAGTCTGAATTCATAAAAGGGGTACTACGAAAGAAACAACTCATTTTTTTGAATTATGAATTTTCGATTTTTTTTTTTTTACTTTTAAAATAAATACCTTTTCTTTTTTTTTTGATCTTTGAAAGTGATAAAAGAAAAAATTTTGTATATATTTTTTTTTAACAACTCTCAATAAACAAAACAGTTTTTTTTTAGAAAAATTCCGGCGAGGTTTTGACACTACTTGGACATTGGTTTTATTTTCCAAAAATAAGTAATTATCTCCCTTGCGCTGCTATTTTCCCTTCTTTTTTTTAAGAACCGGTCGACATGCGGAACCGAAGCAAATAAATGCATAACACAGATAGGAATGCAGCATGATGGTCTTTCCATTTCAGGTTGCCTGTCCTAGACGGACCCAACCCCTGTGTTGAGTCCCCTAAGTCAAATGCCATATGATGCAAATAAGCGTTCCTACTAGGGATCCGGCATGAAGTTTCGTTATACTAGGTTTAGACCTTGGTATTTGCCCTAGACTGTGTACCCGAGCGGACAACTCGAGTCGAGGAGGGGGCTACGTACCGGGGACCCGCGAGATCGTCCGGCTTTGTAACTTGTCCGACCTCTTTCTTATTTCAAGTATTGACACTAACAGAATAGGGAGTCTCGACCAGCGAGCTTCTCCCCGGAGGTAAGAAAAGAAGGGTTTCGGCACAGTTTATATACAGTTCAGATAATATCAAAAGCGGTAAAAGACAACATTTAGCACTTTTATGCAAAACATGTAATAAAGATCAGATAATAAGCCAGATATAACAATTATTCTAAGCTCGAATTCTTGGACCCTGAACCAGTGGTTCTGGGTCACAATCCCCAGCAGAGTCGCCAGAGCTGTCACACCTCCTTTTTTCGCGCCCTCCCGAAGGGTTAAATGCGCGAGTGGAGTTTTTCCAATTTAAGTGACAATATTCGAAAATGGGATTATTTATTTAATTCAGAGTCGCCACTTGGGAAAGGTTTGGCTTTTGGTGTCCCAAGTCACCGGTTTATCTTGAATCCCAAATCGAGGAGATTTTCGACTTTTCCAAATGAAGTCTGCGAACCAGAAATTCTAAGTAAGGAATTCTGTTGACCCGAGGGAAGGTGTTAGGCACCCTCGAATCCCGTGGTTCTAGCACGGTCGCTTAAATTGTTATAATGGCTAAATATCTGATTTAAATACATATTATGACTTACGTGCTTTTATTAAGTTTAAAACCGCTTTTATTATTATCACTTATTTTTTATAGAATTGCAACGTCGTGAAAACGCATCTCGAACCACGTCACAATCAATGCACCCGTGATCGTCGACACATTTGGACTTCGTTGAGATTCGGATTTGGGTCACATCAATGTGCACCCGAATTTAAGAATGTGATTTAATTAAGCCGCGCCTACAGAGTCTAACGCGTTATTATCTTTGTAGAAGGCCATGAAATTTATTAAATGGCCTATCTTGAATTCTAAATAATTATCATGATTATTTATTGAGAGCCCCGCAATTTTGCATCTTTATTTGGCGAGGCTCATCTCTATTTTAGAAAAGGATATCCTAAAATGGCTACATTTCTAACGCATTTGTCTCTAAAACTAGAAGAAAAGGTACATGCTGATTCAATTATAGGCTTTTGTCTAATCCGGATTTTTGTCAGTTTCTGATTAACTACTTATAAAGTAAAAACGTCATGCCTCGCGAGGATGTTTCAGTCGAACAAAAAAACTACATATGAGATTGATGAAATGCAATACCTAATCCGAATATTTCTTGAATTGAACTTAACTGAACTTATTTGGACTAGATTAAAGGATAACTGGCAAAGTAAAATACTTTAGTTTGGCAAGGAATCCTGTACGAGCTAAACGAAATACAACACTTAATCCGAACACTTCTCGAGTTGAACTCAACTAAGCTTATGTGGACTAGTCTTAACTAAACAAAACTAGTGAAACCAGAACAGTATTGTATAAGGTCGAAATATACATGCCCACAAACAACTACAGAGAGTTAAAATACAACAGGGCAAACTCAGTCAAATATCAATACATACTTTCAAACTGCTGGATTATAAACTAATCAATTTTCACAAGCCTGTTAATGTACTATGAATATTACAGCAAATGCTTGAACTTCTTCAACCTTTTCCATTTCATGCTTTCAAACTGTTTCAATTACATCAATATGGGACTTGAAATGTGTACCTGAAAATGCTGAATGTGCAAAGGAGAAGAAGAAGAAGATGTGGAAATCAGCAGCAAAAGAAACAGGACTAGCAATAGCAGCAGGACAGGGCAGCAGCAAAACAAAACGAACAGCAGAAAAGGCTCAAGTGCAGAAATGCAACTATGGCCAATAGGAAAGAAATAGCCAA
Organism: Nicotiana sylvestris; assembly: GCF_000393655.2. Classification (NCBI taxonomy): domain Eukaryota; kingdom Viridiplantae; phylum Streptophyta; class Magnoliopsida; order Solanales; family Solanaceae; genus Nicotiana; species Nicotiana sylvestris. Next base: position 95,699,326 of record NC_091064.1, on the reverse strand, counting down.
ATGAGAGCACAACCCAGTGGAATAGAATCAAGAACTCCAAGCAGACCAAACCAGTAGTGAACCAATGGAAAACACTTGACTAAATAGACACAACTGGAACTTCAAACAATCAGAATTGATTTCAACGAGTTAAACAACTGAAAACCCAAATAACAAATAGGAAGAAACAATTTCTGATTGTAGATTGTATAATTTCTGTATCTCTTTGTATGTCTTTCAAGCTTTCTCTTTCAACACTCCTCACAGTGTGTTCCCCTTTCCTTTATTTTCTGATCTCCTCTCCCCTCTCTAATTCTGTATTTGCTCCTATGCCTCACTCCCTTTTTTAGCTCTCTAGCTCCCGTCCCCTAATTCTGTATCTCCTCCTCTTTTATAAGCCTCGACACCATCTCTTTTAACAGCCTCTTTTCCAAATGTCACAGTACCCCTCCCATGTGTCTTTTACCTTTTCAGATCCCAATTAGTTATTTAAGTATATAACCCCATCAATATTCCCTGGCAGGCTTTCCTTTCCTATTTTATTAACTAAAAGCAAGCATGGGCAGTAGAATATATCTGACAGCATATGCTGTCAAACAATTTTTAAAAATCAAAAGCCTTCCTATGCAGGAAAACAGGCTGTGCACAATGCACATGCTGTGCACAAGTGCACATGCCATCAACTCAGATTTCAATTAACAGACCAAGCCTTAGGTTTCTGAAATCACATTAACAGCTTATAAGTACCTGGACTTGGTTCTTAATTGATTCAGGCAAATGTTCAACAGAGGCAAGTCAATTTGTTATCGTTCGGACAGTTGAAACTAATTGACGACATATGTCGACTCGACTATATTAATCATAACACATACAACCGTAACCAAAAATCAGACATTCAAAGTATAGGGCACATGACTTGAATTGTACTGGCTAAACAAAATTATACTTCGAGGAATCAGTTAATCAAAACAAATTTGGAACACAACCAATACACATGCCTTATCAGAATAGGAGGGGTTCAAACAAACACCGTGGTTCAAGCAAAGTGGACAAACAGAAGTTGGTAAAAATTCAAAAGATACAAATTGAAACAAAACATGAACAGCCATTCAATCACTCACATGGACCAAACAGAAATAAAGAAAGCAAGCAAGACTCACCTCAAGTCTTGAAAAATCAAAAACCTTGACTCGGACTTGGACAGACTTTCTTAAGGGTGAACGGACTTTAATCGAAGTGTTTCTCGGATGAGAAACACTTCGATTAAGGTCCATTAGACCTTAATCTCTTTGGTTTGGACGGACATAGGCCAGTGATGAAGAACTACAAAGTTCCAAACTCAGATCCGGGATTTATACTCCCCTGGTCAGATTCGGACCAAACCAAGTATGGTTTGGTCACAAGGGGGGTCCGGGGAGTGTCTGGTATGAATTTAGGGCAGATTGGTGTAGATTAGGTTCCGACTCGAATCTTCAAATGAAGATTCGAGAAGGTGGGATAGGATTCGAGGTGTGTGGTTGATAGATTTGGGTTCAGGATGTCAAGGGGGTTCTACGGTGTTAGGGGCGAGGTCACCGGCGCCCGTGCCGCCGGCTTCCATGGTGAAGGATACAGGGGCGGCTCTAGGGTTTGATGGGGAATGAGGTTGAAGACGGAGGCTGGGGTTAGGATAGGGGGGCAGGGTATGTTACGGGCTTATATATGGCTGGAAGGGGTTGATCTTAGCCGTTGGATGAGGCGAGATGGAAGGCTCAGATCTTTCTTTTGATGAGGAAACGGCGTCGTTTCTCATTCAGAGCTTGGGGGTCGGTTTGGATAAGACGGGTCGGGTTAGTTAGTGGGTACGGGGTGTGAGATCTTGGCCGTTGGATCAGTTTGGTTTGAATGGTTGAGATGGATCGGCCTTGAAACGACGTAGTTTTGGTGTTAAACTACGTCGTTTTGTGTCCTGGGGTGGGCTGTTCGGACTGGGGGTTTGGGCTGTTCAATTGGGCTCCAAATTTTGAAATGGACACGGCCCAAACAAATTTTGTCTTCTTTTTTTCTTTTTCTTTATTTCTAATTTCCTAAATACACAAACTAATTAAATAAAACCAAGCACCACTAATTAACACTTAACATATTTATTTCACGCGGATAAAATGTTAAAGGTAGGCAAAATTAAACACGGCAACAAATCAGGAAAAAAAGAAAAAATGCGTATTTTTTGTAATTTTCCATCTAACAAACGGATCATGGTTTAAATTACGCATGACACATACATTTTTTAATTCTTTTGGAGCGATTGTCGCGTAAAACAAAAATCACGTGCTCACAATCGCAACATTGGGATGCTTTACATGGAACTCGACACCACATAGGTAAACTTTATGACGGTGCATGCATAGGCACAAGTGGGAAGATGTTGTCCATTTCAATAAAATATTCTGTAAGAATCATCAGGTATAGCCCCTCGTTAAGAATTTAGGAAAAGAAAGTGGGAAGTATTAATCCTAGAGTTAAAACTCCATTGAAGGACGTATTTATAGAACTTAATTCCATAAGAGGTTGTAAATAAGAGAATTTGTAATAGAGTGGAATCACGAATAATGCATCTCGTTTCAAGAGTCGATACTTGCAATGTTTTGTTATGCAACACCTTGTTAAGACCATGTTTATCAGAATTCTTCAATATGGATGTACATATACAATGAGTAGAAATTTTGATTTGACTCACTTAATGACTTTAGTTTGGTAGGGCAATAGCTTAATCAATAATCCTCGACTCATTATCCCTAACGTATGTAGGTAACATATTGATATACTACTTGATCTGGTGGTGCAGAGACATTAATAGGAACAAGGGTACTCCCCTTAGCAACAAGTCCTACCAATCCCTCTATGGCTCTATACATTCTCCTAACAAACACTTGGAAAATCTCCCTCATATTCAATGGTGGGGGCATTCCCTCCTTACTACTTCAAAATCATGAATTACTCATCTTAAGATTTAGACATAGAATGGAAACTAGCTCCCTATCTTGAGCTCTACTGCACGATCTTGGTGTATCAAAGAAGGGTGAAATTCCTAAATGTCCAAATAGCCTCCATCTTATAGATGTGGTCAATTACACACCGATAAGAAGGACTCTACTAGACATGGCTCCGAGACATCCTAGGACACTTTAAAACATTAGGATCTTATACCAAGTTTGTCACGCCCCAAAAATCGAGGAGCGCGACCGGTGCTCAACCAAGTAAATCCAACTAAGCAAGCCTGCTAGGTTTCATTCTACCCAAACTAATTCATGAATAAATAGGAGATGGACTCCATTAATCATACTTTGTAAGTATTTCATTAACAACACCCACTTTATTTACATTAGCATCTTAAAACATAATTATCAAAATATTATAAGTTTTATAAATCTTTGCCAAACATCAATATTTCTATTTTAATTCCAATACCTAACACTACCCATAACCTGTCTACGGAGCCTCTAAACATAACTGAAGAGTAATGTAATATGGAAATACCGGTAACAAGGCTCCGTCTATACTTCAAATACAAAGTATATGATAAATAGATGAACAAGACCCCAAAATGAAGTGGGGCTCACCAAGTCAGTTGAAAGGATGATGCGGCACTAGCTGCGACCAACACTGCCTGCTATAGAAATACCTACATCCATTTAAAGACGTAGCGCCCCCGGCAAAAGGGATGTTAGTGCCATCGAATAGCACTAGTATGTATAACTAAATACCATCTAGTTAGAAAGAACTTTCATACAATAATGAGGAAATCACAAGTACAACTCAAACACTTTAAATGATCACAACATTATCAAATAAAAGAATCGTGCAATTTTCACGTCATTTTCCCATAGCTTTTGGTTTTGGGCCATTTCATATTGTTCCACATTGTTCACATCACCACCGCTATCTTGAGAGGAGTCTGATCTCGACCCGATCGGCTAGGCCGTCTCCCGGAGACGTTACTAATATTCCATTCACACTTTCCAGTTTCAATTATCAATACGTTACCACCATATGTATATATCATGGTGTCCGATCACGGCCCAATTGGCTAGGCCGCCTTACCGAGGCGTTTCCTTTTTCCCATAAATCATCTCATTTCTATCATTATTCCCACAAATCATTTCATAGGCACTTGGGGCCATAGCTATCACATCATATATTTGGCACTAGGCCACATCTCACATCATTCCCAATTTCAATGTTAGGTTTTCAACTTAAGATAGTGTGGGTACACAAGAGCAAATAAGATTGTAAGCGTAGATGATATTGCACATAGATGGCACACCAACACACTTCAATTTCAATCTAAGGTCTAAGCGTTTCAATACACGATTCATAGTCCTTGCATTTTTTTCAAATTATCAAGAATAGCACATTGATCATATTGGAATACATCTTTCACAAATATAACTTAGAAACCCCAAATTCATGTGGAACAATAATCAATTTAACAATTCAGCTTTTAATCTTACTATATTCACACAAACACCGACGAAGCTAAATTTCTAAAAGATAGGGTTTTAGCCATACATACCTTGTTTAAGCTTTCCTTAAGTTACTAGGACATTTCGGAAATCCTAGAAATCTCAATCTACTTTGAGACATAATAAAATTGAACACAAATTAGAAAGGTATTCATGGGTTCAACTCATTTGAGCATTTTATCAAATACTAGTTGAGCATCTTGATTTCAAATCTCTTTTACAAGATTTCCTTCATTCCCCAACCCAATCTTTACTTATTTATGTTCGACAATCTTTCCACAATCCTAATTTGTACATGCATGAATATATAATATTATTACACCCAAGAATCCTACCTCAATACCCCATCTTATACCCCAAACTCGAAATTTAAGTCTAATATATAGAATCTTACCTCTTAGATGAAGAACTTGTGATTGGGTTCTTTCATTCTTGATGATTGATGCAAGATTGGGTGATTGAATGTTGGTTCCTCCTTCTCTCTCTAAAATTCTCTCAACTCTCTCTAAAATCAGTAGAAAAATTGCCCCAAATGAAGCCCCAAGTACTATATATTAAAATGGGGTCGGGTTATAAAAATAGGAAGATTAACCCTCGGAACGCGGGTCTGCGGTCGCATAATGGACCGTAGAATGGGTATGCTGGCCGCAAACGCGTCGCAAAACTTGGTGCCCAAAACTAGGCTACATTGGTTCAGTTTGCGACTAGATTTGCGATCGCAAATCAAGTATGCGGACTGTATAATGGTTTTTGCGATCGCATATCTGACACAGGATCGCATTTTTCCAGTCTTTGGTAATTTGACCATAACTTTGTGTAGGAATGTCCAAGTGATGAACGGTTTGAAGTGTTGGAAACTAGACTCAAAGTCCTTTAATTTGATAGGTTATGCATCACATAAAACCTTATACATATTTAGATATATTCGTTCAAAGTGGGGACTAGTGCAAGTACCTTTGGAATCTTATCCTATTATGAAACGTTTCCATTTGGCTTATACTTAGGCCTCTCCTTGAACCCCAAATTACTTACAAAAGACTTGTAAACTTATATACCAAATATAATTGATGCCCACCATGTTATTAGCACAAAAAATATTATAATTAGCCTACGTGGCACCACGAAATCCTAAATTACTTAGCGAAATTTTTCGGGGCCTTACACAAGGTCATAGAATTAAGACCTCATCATGACTACAAATTCACAGGTTCAAGCATGACACCGCTTAGGTCTAAAAGAATCATGCTTCTAACATTATTAACAAGTCAATATGTTTAGATAATATCAACCAATGAGCTTCATAAGGTTTGAGAGTCAAGTTCATCTTTAGGTTAACAATAAGAAGGAGGGCTGAGCATAACTCAAGGCAGAATATGGTGTTACAGAATTAAGCAAAAGAGCTAACAACATTCAGTCAACTGTTCATAGGAAGAATAAATGAAGTAGTGACCTCAAATAGACATATGAACTTTACACATTACATAACCAAGTTGATCATACAAATGAAGAAAGGAAATGGAAACATTGTATAATACAAGCTTAATTCAAACACAAGTCTCGTTTAGCATGTAAGTATGGAGTCACCATGCTTCAGTTCCCAAAAGTATCAATTGGTTATAAAGGTATGGCTAAATCCTACTCTCATGGATGATAAGTTGATATATGTGCATGCAAACATTACAAAAATTAACAGGGGCTCAAAAGATTAAGGACAGAAATGTGTTGCACATGTGTGTGAAGATCTCAACTGATTATGGAACAAACAAACTTAGTTGTGCAACAATTACTAGTTGACTTTATCTAAACAAAATCACGACTCACACTGAGAAGAGGAAAATATCTTAGCCTTAATAGAATATACATTCAACAAAGATTCATGAAAAGAAAAAAGCTTGATGCAAATAAGATAGTTTCCTATGCATAAGACAGTAGAGCATAATCATGAGAAAGTTATAGTGATAGCCCAAAAATTACCCTCAAAGTTAGTGGATATGGATATAGAGAAGAGAAGCATCTAAGCACTTCGATTTTTTAAACTTAGTTAGGTGATCGGGGCAAACTGAATTTTCAGGAGTATATCAGCAAAGGTTATCAAATAATAAAATCAACTATAAGGTAAATAAGGTGCAGGGCAACAAGATGAAATCTTGGCAGAATCATCAATAAAGGGAAATGCATGAAGTTTAGATGAGCATGATTGGTTCAACAATAATGATGATAGTTGGACGAACACAAGAAGAGACACTCAAGTTTAGGCTCAAGGTTAAGAGGCAAGGAGATATAAGTCTTGAACATGTTCAGGTTTCATTTTTAGCAATAACTATCAGGTAGTAAACTTAGCTTCCAAAACTCACAAAATTACAGAAGTGTAACAAATAGAGATGAGTTTGTTGTAGGGCAATAAAAAATTATGAAGTTCATACTGAACATAAACACCTAAGAGCTTAGATTTGGAGATTGTTAGAAAATTCAGGATAAAGAAAAGTTAGGATAAAGATCGGCCTGGTGTCAAAACAGATTTCTCGATTTTAAAATCGGATGTTATTTTACATGGCGGGGAAATACACTCCTCCATACGAGGAGGCACTACCGGTTTACCCTTGGTCGATCGAGAAGATGATGAAGCTTTTTCCTTTTGGGAAACAGGTTTAGAGGTTTTAGTCATCGCAATAAGGAAGATCTAAGAAAATGAAGAGTGTTGATAGTGAAGAGAAGGGAGAACTCAAAGAGATTGATGAAAGGGTAATGAGACTTTGCAAAAAATATGGGAATAAAGTTTGTAAGTTTGTGGAATCTGTGTATTTATAAAGGCCATTTAAGCGTGCTGAGGCAGACCATTAGCTAGGGTATCCATTCGATCACTAAGCCCAAGGGCTATTCGAGTTTGAGAAATCACTAAGTCGAGGACTGTGAAAAGGACTAAGGGCTGTCCTTATTACAAGTTCAAGCAAATGCCCGCTAGACTGTAAAAGCCTTAGGGCTACCCAATGTGGAGAAAGTTCGCACCCGGGGACTGCAAGGAAATCTAAGGATTTACTTCATCTTTATATCTTGCTCTCACCTAACTCGGGCTCGAGAATCTCGACGTTTCGAGTTCACATTCGGGTCCAGCTCGAGGGTTAACGAAAACCTCGAGGTGTATTGTATTAATCAATTAAAAACCTAAGAGATTATTATTTCCTAAGCTCAATATTTGGGATAGTCATTGAAATCATAAAACCGAGTCTTTTACGAATAAAGATAGAATATAATTCAGCATGAGACAAAAGGAATATAGAAGGATCCTTTTTCTACTTCCAAGAAATGATTACCAAATATAACTGTGACACCCACGAAGGGTACTTACACGGGAACAAAGAAGCAAAAAACAAAAGCCAAAGATCCAAATTCACTTTAAAGGCCACGACCTCGAGAGCAGCGTCTACGGAAATCCTCTTCTAGGGGGTACCATTGTCGATTTTTGAAACATTTAGCAGAAGGCCCTCGATAAATGCAATTATATATTTGGTATATGAGATTGAGCATTCCGTTGAAATTTTGGGACATAAAATATTAAGAAAGAACAAGCAAGAGGAAAAAACCAAAAGGGGTTGCAAGATGCACGGGTCCAAGAGTGTTCATCCTCGGAACTCTGTTCTAGTGTGGGATGAAAAAGCTAGTAAATGATAGTGCCACCTCATTCCATGGAAAGATAAAGGAATAAATCGCCACACCAGGTTGAAGTTAAGAGAGATAAGTAGCAGTGTAAAGTTTGCATATCTTTTGATACGGGAAGGATTCAGTGCCCTTCTCTCGTTGTCTCGAGCCAAAACTTTGAAAAAGGAAGCCTTGGCATAACTGATAAAATTGCTGTCATGTGACCTTGTGGTCACAGATTTGAACCACAGAAATAGGTGGTTAGAGGATGAGATAGAGCAGGGAAATGGCTAAAAGTAGATAAAGAAGGAATGAGTGCAGTTTTGTTCAGCCAAGTAACCCCTTATTTATAGAAAGCCGATGACGGAACCGGCGCCGCAAGTCGCCGACAAAAGCTGAATCATATTTGATGTTTTGGGGAAGCATGCTGACATGACATTTTCGATCACTTCAAGCGCCTATGTCACGAGCATAACGCCATCACGAGAAGCTTGGGAGGATTGAGGTTCAAATTGTTTCTTATCATCTTATTTTATGAAACGCAGGGTCTATCTGTATATGGTAAAAATCAAAGAGCCTAATTTCAAAGTCTTAAATTGGGCTATGAGTCCAAGTCCAGGCAACTCGAAATAGTGGTCGGACCCAATTGAGGGACGCACACTTCGAGGAAGAAGATCGAAGGCCTAGCATGACTGACATCGAGGGTCGTACAATCTCGATGACATTCAAGAAAGAGCGGGAATTTCTCAAGGACACGTGGGTCAGGGCATAAATTATAGGATAAGATCTGTACGAAATAGTACAAGTCCTTACTAGGTTGTTATACAACTATACCAATAGAATTCTTGGCCATAATTGGAAATGTACCATATTATGATTTTCCATTCTTATATAAAGGGGACCCCAATCATTTTGTAAGGAGTATCTCACATTATTCACGGCAATAGAACATTCCATTCTGCTTTTCTTGCTTAACGTGCTCAACATTTGTTCTTCAGCTTTTTTGTCTTTAGTTTATAGTCCATAATTTATTGTTCCTAGTGACCCTGGGATAATCAAGCTCGAGGCCCCTATTGCTTCAATAACATTGATTTGGTTCATCAACTTTTCTTACTTAAGCTTAACATTATTTGTATAATCACTAGTATTAAAATATATCACGTATCTTTAAAACCATAAATTATCTTTAATTGTTACTCACATTTTTCGAGGTAAACAGTTTGGCGCCCACCATGGGGCTAAAGATAATAGTGATTATTTTAGTGCTAGTTTTCTGATAACACACATTATTCTTCACACTTTTTCTTGTGAAAGATTCTTTGATTTCAGGCTTAATCATGTCTAGCACATATAATACACCTATTCACGAGGACGAAGGTTTTGGCGAAAATAATGATATAGGGTTCGGTGTACCACCCATAAACCCTGAGAGAGTACCAAATATGGAACCAGTTGATATCAGTTTGCACAACGCTCTAAACACGGACGCAGGGATAGACCCTGTAAGGAATGCACACAGGGAAGCCCGAGCAGGAGGCCAAGAAACACGAGGGATGGAATAAGGAGGAGTCAGCCTCCAAGTGATATTAAAAATGCTGCAAGATTAGCAAGTCACCATCGCTCAACTTCAGAGTCAGAATATAACTCCTAACACCGCCGAACTAGTAGAAGCCCGACACAAGCCAGCGCTAGAAAGGCCCGATGAAAGAGGCTTGGGGACTAACCCCACAATCATGAAAATGCTCGAGGATATGACTAAAATAATCGATTTAGGAGAAAAGAAGATAGAAGACAATGATAAGAAGGTGGAAACTTATAACTCCCAAGTAGACCAAATACCGGGAGAACCTCCAGTTTTGAAAGGTCTAGATGACAGAAAATTCATACAAAAACCTTTTCCCCCAAGTGCGGCTCCGACGCCCATTCCCAAGAAATTTTGCGTGCCCGATATACCAAAATACAACGGAACAACTGACCCTAACGAATATATTACTTCATACACTTGTGGAATCAAAGTAAATGACTTAAATGACGATGAAATCGAGTTAATATTTTAGAAAATATTTGGGGAAACACTATCAAAAGGAGCTATGATATGGTATCAAAACTTAGCTCCTAACTCAATAGATTTATTTGCTATGTTGGAGGACGTCTTCGTGAAAGCACATGTCGGGGACGTAAAGATGGCCACAAGGAAATCAGATGTCTTTAAAATAAAACAAAGGAATGACGAGATTCTAAGGGAGTTCATGTCCCAGTTTCAGATGGAAAGAATGGAATTACCACCGGTCTCCGATGACTGGGTAGTTCAGGCTTTTATGCAAGGTTTGAATGAAAAAAGCTCAATTTCATCTCAACAACTGAAGCAAAATTTGACTAAATATCCTATTGTGATATGGTCGGATGTGCACAATCGTTATTAGTAAAATATTAGGGTCGAGTACAACCAGTTGGGAGCCCCCTCGGGTTCAGTTCATCCTAATAGATTTGCAGCCAAGCCCCCGAGGGACATAGACGAGCGATCAAGATTCAACAAGAAAAGATATCAACCGTACGTCGAAGATAGAAGGAAAATTTCAAGGCGTAATACACCTTGGAATGATCGAAGAGTAGATCGAGGTCAAAATGCACAATGACTCATGAGAAAAACCGGGTTCGACAAGCGCGCGGGACCGTTGGAAGCACCCAAATAGTCAGAATACAACTTTAGTGTCGATGCCTCGAGTACCTTCTCAGCCATTGGTAGAATTAGAGTTACTAGATGGCCCAAGCCTATACAGACCGACCCTTCTCAGAGGAATACCAAGATAATATCTAAGTATCATGGTACTCACGGGCATATGACCGAGGATTGCAAGCAGCTTAGGGAGGAGGTAGCCCAATTATTCAATGAAGGGCATTTTTGTGAATTCCTTAGTGATCGGGCTAAGAACCATTTCTGAGAAAGAGATGCAAACAGGAAAAATGAACCTAAAGAACCTCAATAGGTCATACACATGATCATCGGTGGAGTCGACGTCCCACAGGGACCTATATTCAAACGTACAAAAGTATCCATCACAAAATAAAAATGGACTCGAAGCTATGTGCCCGAGGATGCCCTATTGTTCTGTGACGAGTAAGCAGAGGACGTATCCTAACCTCACAATGATGCCCTAGTAATCTCTATCATTTTAAATGAAGTTCAGGTTAAATATGTTTTAGTGGATCCAGGTAGCTCTACGAACATAATCAGATCGAGGGTCGTGAAACATCTCGGCCTGCAAAATCAGATTGTACCTGCATCTCGGGTGCTGAATGGTTTCAACATGTCAAGTAAAATAACAAAGGGAGAAATTATTTTGCCAGTAAATTTAACCGGGACCATACAAGACACCAGGTTCTATGTCATCGAAGGTGACATAAGGTATAATGCATTCCTTCGAAGGCCATGGATACACAACATGAGAGCAGTGCCGTTGATCCTCCATCAGATGATGAAGCTCCCAACAAAGGAAGGAGTGAAAATAGTCTACGGAGAACAACATGCTATAAAAGATATGTTTGCAATCGAGGAAGCAATGCCGATGCCGGAATTCTTGACCTCGAAAAAGTTGAGCCTCAAAGATAAATAGATGGCTAAGTAGCAATCACATCTCCAAGTCTAGACAGAAGTAGTATAAACATGTAACCAAAGGTTAAAAAGGGAACTTCCTAGCTTCTCGAAACTCCGTTGTCCCCGAGAAGCCCGATACTACCAAGTCAACCGCTCAAAAGAAAGGTACACCTGGGAACGAGATTAACCCCCGAACTCAGGAAAAAAACTCATTTAGTTTATTATTGATGATATAGATTACATTGCTTGTCCCCATTCAGATATGATAGGGATTCAACCTTAAATCACCACACATAGACTGAGCAAAATAATGCTACGACCAAAATAATGTGGTTCGGAGATGTTCGACTTCCGCAATAAATTAAAAGCCCTCAACTATTAAAAAACTAGTTAATTCAGGCTACCCTTGGCAAAAGCAGAATATAAAGGGCTTCGATAAATTCATCCACCGAAAAACCTAAGGGCTCCGATAAATTAGCCATCAAAAAATCCAAAGGCTTCGATAACACCGCCTTTCGAAAAAACCTTTAGAGGTATTTGATTATGCTTACGCAAACGAAATGACTAATAAGGTTCTGATACCCCGAGCCTTCGAAAAACCCAACAGGTACAAAAATACATGCTAAGGCATAACTAAAATTTCACTAAGTCTTTTAGCCGAAATGAGGGAAAAATTACATAGCCACTTTAAAGGCCGAAACAACCCAACATAAAAAGCGTAAGGGATGATATATAAGAGCCTAAGGTCCAATCTTAATGGAGCCTAAGGGCCAATATACAAGAGCCTAAGGGCCAATCATAAAAGAGCCTAAGGGACGATATATAAGAGCCCAAGGGCCAACTTCGAAAGGCTTAAGAGCCAAAAACTTATAGTTTGAGACTCCGCTCTTACTTTGATCTGAACTCAAGGTTCACAATATCCCAAGCTTACATCGGATCGATTTAAACTTAGCTCGAAGATTATTATATCTATCGGTAAAGATCAAAGGGTTTACAATGGCCCGAACCCCAAACAAATCCTCGGACTAATCATTCAAACACAACCTACCATGAATAAAGGCAATATTAAATCTAGCACTAACCAAGGACGAGATAAAAAGTTCCCCTCGTATTTCCAAAAGATGAATATAGGAAATATTTACACAAGGGAGGCTTACAAGGAAACAAAATAAAGTAACCTAAAACTACTTCGGGGTCACATCCTTAGCACCTGCATCTTCAGGAGTCACATCTTCAAGAGCTTCACCCTTGGGGATTTCATCCCCATCTCCTTCACTCTTAGAAATACCGGCTGAATCATCCTCATCGTAAAGTAGAGAGGCCGCCTCTTCTTCCAAAATATTCTCCGCTTCAATATCTATTGAATGATCGAAGCCACATGTATGGATCTAGTCTAGGGTCATCCTCTGGGATTGTAGCCTAGCATGGTCAATGGCACTTCATAACTTAGCCTCTACTGTAGAAGAAATATCCCTTGCCCGAGAATTAGCGGCTTCGGCATCGGCTCGATACGAAGTCATAATTGCCGCAACATCAGATTTGGCCTTGGCCAGATCAGCAGCAGATCTGGCTTTAAGTTCCTCGATTTCGAAGCCTAGAGCTAGGCTCTCCTCCTTCACACCTCGAAGTAGGTGTTCAAGCAAAGATAACTGCTCTCTTAGAGTTTCCTTCTCAAAGGAGAGATTTTCCATACCTTGCCTCAACCCCAGGGTCTCGTTTTCTTTCATCTTAAGATCCTTCCAAAGCTGCTTCTCCAAGACGGCCTTCTGATGAAACTACGAAATTAAAAGTATTAGTCTCCAGAATAAACTAGTGCATAACAAACCCTCGAGAGTTGTGTTACCTTTTCAACATACTCGGCACGACCTTGCATTGCCTGCGTCAGCTCAACTCGAAGATCATAGATCTACATCTCTTTCTTAGTATAGAGGGCTTTGATGACGTCCCTTTCCTTTAAAGTCTTCTTAAGCTCAGCCTCACATCAAGCAAGATCAACTTGAGACATGGAAAATACCCTTTTATGGAGCACCACAGCCTTCATGAAAATAGAAAAAGATAGATTAAGAAAAGCTAAAGACAAAGGCACAGGCATAAAAAATAGAAAAATCACTTGATTAAAGAGGCTACGAGACTCATCAAAAAATGAAAGAGGCATCAGGGTCGGGACCATCTTCAAGCCCTGTGATAGGTTTTTAATGTCTTTGTCTTATGGTTTGATGATCTAACAAACTTACTAACAAGGACCAGATAGGGAACCTGACACACTTGGACTACATTGCAAGTTAACAGATTCCAGCTAAATGTGAACTGCTATCGCTTCAGGAGATAGAAAACCAAATAATGTCCTGATACCCTTGTGGTTCCCTCATAGCAGTACGAAGTCAATTGGACACAGCTGGAAGCGACGTGATTGCCTGCACTATTTGTGCCTGCACTGCACTGTTTCTAGTGGCCACTTATCCCTTTACCAACTAAAGTGATTACATAATTCAAGTGATGTCATCAAGGTTTATCAACAATGAGTTTATATCAAAACATCACTTGAACACTTCAGTTCTCACTCAAACAATTTGCAAAACTGTAAACTTAATTCTCAAGAGGTTGAAGAACAAAGTTCAATGCTACTACGGACCAGTTCCTAAAGTTAGTATTTTATTGTCCTTAGTTGAGTTGTAACTTTGTGATTGTTCTTACTGTATCTCCTAAATTGCTTAGTCAGAAGTGTTGATTAGGAACCCTCTTGTAAAATCCGTAAACTCTCTGAGTTTATGTTGTGACTAGGTTTAGTCATAAGTTAAAGTCTTTGTAACTAGAGAGTGACAAAGTGGCTTGTGGTAAGGGTATCACAAGTTAGTTGAGTTGAATTCTTTGTAATGGATTCATTACAAAGTGGCTTGTAATAGGTGTTTACAAGTTAGCAAAGTTGAAAGCCTACAGATGTAGGTCGTGGTTTTTGTCCCCTTGAGTTGGGATTTTTCCACGTAAAAATCCCATGTCTTACTTACTTACTATTGTATTAGAATTCTCAGTAAAATCTCATAGAGGACCACTACTATTTGGTAGACTCTTACAAACTAATAATTGGTATCAGAGCAGTTTCCTCCTATCAGGCTAACACCTAGGAAGGATCCTTATGGCTGCTCCACCAAATTTTGAAGAAGGTCAATCTACATATAGACCACCCAGGTTCAATAAATAATACTATGGGTTGTGGAAGATAAGAATGCATGATTTTACCAAGGCTGGGATTCTGAGCTATGGGATGTCATATGTGACCATCCTTGTGTACCGACAAAGGTAATTGAAGAACTTTCATTCTCAATGCCAAAAACCACTAAAGAATACACTGACGCAAATAGGAAAGCTGTGAAGAAGAGTTTTCATGCCAAGAAGATTTTGGTATGTGGAATAGGACCTGATGAATACAATAGAATCTCCGCTTGTGACACTGCTAAGGATATATGGGAAGCTTTGAAAATAGCTCATGAAGGAACCACCCAAGTAAAACAATCTAAGATCGATATGCTCACTATCGAGTATGAACTCTTCAGGTTGAAGGATGATGAATCTATTCAAGATATGCACACAAGATTTGCTTCTATCATAAATGAGTTACACTCACTTGGTGAAACCATTCCCAGCAACAAGCTAGTGAGGAAAATCCTCAGTATTCTACCTATCCCTTGGGAAAGCAAGGTGAATGCTATTACTGAAGCAAAAGACTTGCAGGAGCTGACCATAAAAGAGCTGGTTGGAAATCTGAAGACCTACGAGATGAAGAGGAAGATACACAGTGAAAGAAGAGAACCAAATAAAGAAAATAACCTGGTACTTAAAGCTGATAGCAATGACTCAAGTGAGGAAGATAGTGACATGACTTACTTAACCAAAAGATTTCAAAAGATGGTCAGAAGAAATGGAGAAATGCTAAAAAGGGGCAGCTCTAGCAAACCGAAAAACTATGATCTCTGTCATAAGTGTGGAAAGACTGGGCACTTCATCAAAGACCGTCCTCTCTTGAAGCATAAATTCTCCAAGTACAACCCTTAGAAAGTAGCTAGGAGGAACCCGGTTCCTCTCAAGGATTTCAAAAGAAAGAGATCTGCTGACAATGTGGTGAAACATGTTCTTGTAGCATGGGGGGTTCCCCTAGTGAGTCTGAAGATGAAAATGATGCTAGCGACAGTTCCATGATGACAGTTAAAAGCTAGGAAAATGAATATGATTCAACTTTTGCTTTGATGGCCAAATCAGATGATAATGAAGACGATGACAACAAAGAGGTAAATTTTAGGGATGTTCAAAGAAATCTGAAATCCTACTCTTCTAAGAAACTTATATATTTAGCTAATGTAATGATTTATTCCTGTCATAACCTTGTGGAGGATAAGGATGACTTGATCTTAGAACTAGGGGAAGCTGATAAAACCAGAGATGATCTGGTAGCGTGTGTAGTGGATCTGAAGGAAACCATTTGCAAGTTGAAGAAAGAAAAAGATGTCTTGACCAAAAAGGATTGCTAACCTAGAGCATGAAAGAGATGACTTAGTTGTAGTTCTTGACCATAGGGAAACTATTGAGAACTTTAGTGAAGAAAAAGAGGCCCTAGCAAAAAGAGTGACTGAAATTTAGGAAGAAAAAGATGATCTCTTGGTAGAAATTGCAGACCTGAGGGAAACAATTGAGGGACTAAGAATTAAGTCAAAAACTTGGAAATACTGGAAAAGGAAAAGAAATAGCTAGTGAGGAACACATTATGCTTGAAAATGAATTGAAAGCTATGAGAACTAGGATGTGTGTTGAAACTGAGAAAACAAGCACCTCCAAACTGAACTGGAAAGAGTAAAAATGATCTTTAAAAGTCCCTAAAGTAGACATGGTCTTCAGAAGATATCACTACCATGTACACTAATAATGGTGGAAACATGCAGGGAATAGGATTCCAAAGGGTGAAAACCCCTTACAAACCACTTAGCAAATGTGTGACTGTACCCGAAAACTAGCTGAGTACCCACTATGGGAACAAGGGATATTTCATGGAAAATTGTCAAACTAGGGTACAGTTCACTCAGAAAAACATAGTGGTTGCTGAAAATGTAACTACTAAAAAGGGACCAAGTTCCACTCACAAAAAACGCATATTACCTGCATGGACTAAGAAATCTCTTATTCATCCTCTTTCCTACTACAAAGGACCCAAACTTGCTTGGGTTCCTAAAACTAACTCGTGATCTTCTTGTGTAGGGAATAGTGAAAGGAAGTAGTCAACAATGGTTCATGGCTAGTGGGTGTTCAAAGCACATGACTAGGAACACCATGGACTTTCTTTCACTAAAAGCCCTTCAAGTAAGGAGTGTATCCTTTAGCAATGGGAAAAAGGGGTACATTCTTCGAGTTGGAAAAGTCGGGAAGTCACTCATTCATTCTATTGAAAATGTGTACTATGTCAATGGTCTTAAGTACAGTCTCTTAAGTGTCTCTCAGATCTGTTAAAAAGGAAACAAGGTAGAATTATTGTCCAAGATATGTACAGTTACTAATCTAGTAACTGGTGAAGTGGTACTTGTGGCCTAGAGATACAAGAACATCTATGTTGCTGATTTCGAGTCCTTACAAAGTGGTGATATGAGTTGTTTGAAAGCTGTTGATGATGATGCTGAACTCTGGCACAACAGATTGGGGCACGCACTCTTCTCTCTTCTTAAAAAACTAATTAAGAAGGACCTGGTCCATGGTCTGCCCATGTCAAAGTTCAAGGTTCAAAAAGTTTGTAATGCCTGTGCTAGAGGAAAACATGTGAAGTCCTCTTTTAAATCTAAAAGGGATGTGAGCACCTCAAAGCCACTCGAGCTTCTGCATATGGACCTATGTGGTCCTATGAGAGTGCAAAGCAGGAGAGGAAAAATATACATTTTTGTGATAGTGGATAACTACTCCCGATTCACATGGACTCGATTTCTTAGAACTAAAGATGAAACCTTTGAGGTATTTGTGGCCTTTTGTGAAGAAAATGCAGGTGAAGATGAGTCTAGAGTCGCATGCATTAGATCAGATCATGGAACAGAATTTGACAATGCCAACATTGATGAGTTCTGCAATGAAAATGACATCATTCACAACTTCTCAACTCCCAAAACTCCCCAGCAAAATGGAGTAGTGGAAAGGAAGAACAGAACTCTTGAATAAATGGCAAGAAAAATGCTAATCGACAGTGGAATTGCAAAGAAATTCTGGGCTGAAGCGGTCAACACTGCCTACTACTTGGTGAAATGGTGCATGATCAGATCACTCGTGAATAAAACCCCATATGAGTTGCTGAATGAAGGAAACCCAAGCTGACTCACCTAGGAACATTTGGGTGCAAATGCTATGTTCTCAATGATGGAAAAAGATCAGCTTGGTAAATTTGATGCCAAGAGTGATGATGGAATATTTATGGGATACTCTTCTCAAAGCAGAGCATACAAGATATACAATAAGCAAACTCAATGTGTTGAGGAAAGTGTTCATGATATTTTTGATAAGTGTTATCCATCTTGTGAGAAGAGTGCTGAAGAGGATTCAGATGGAGAACCCTTACTAGTCCCTGGTGAAGTCATTGACATGACAAATGGAAAGTGGTAGTTTGTATGAGTCTACCAAACAGTAGAGTACATGGTCCTCTATGAAGTTATGCTGAGAATGCTAGTAAAACTGTAAGTGAATGAGACACAGAATTTTTAAGTGGAAAAATCCCAACTCAAGGGGACAAAAACCACGACCTACACCTGTAGGCTTTCCACTTCACTAACTTGTAAACACCTATTACAAGCCACGTTGTAATACTCAACTAACTTGTAATACTCTCACCACAAGCCACTTTGTCACTCTCTAGTTACAAAGACTTTTACTAACTTGTGATACTCGAACCACAAGACACTTTGTCACTCTCTAGTTACAAAGACTTTAAATTATGACTAAACCTAGTCACAACATAAACTCAGAGAGTTTACGGATTTTACAAGAGGGTTCCTAATCAACGCTTCCGGCTAAGCAGGTTAGGAGATACAATAAGAACAATCACAAAGAACTTTCAACTCAACTAAGGACAACAAAATACTAACTTTAGGAACTGGTTCATAGTACCGTTTAACTTTGTTCTTCAAGCTCGTGAGAATTAATTTCTCTGTTTTGCAAAAGGTTTGAATGAGAAGCAGAAATGTTGAAGTGATGTTTTGATATAAACTCATTGATGACATCACATGAAATGATGTAAGTACTTTAGTTGGTCAAGGAATAAGTGGGCACTAGAAACAGTGTAGTGCAGGAAGAAACAGTGCAGGTGGTCACGTCGCTTCAAGCTGTGTCCAATTGACTTTGTACTGCTATGAGGGAACCACAAGGGTTTTGGGTCCTTGTTTGGTTTCCTATCTCCTGAAGCTACAGAAGTTCATATTTAGTTGGAATGCGTTAATCTTGCAGTATAGTCCAAGTGTGTCAGGTTTCCTATCTGGTCCTTGATAGTAAGTTTGTTAAATCATCAAAACATAAGGAAAAACATTTAAAATCTATCAATTTCCTCTTTGTTGATGATGCCAAACTTAACATTGATTATGTGGATTTAGAGCAAGGAGAACCAGATTAAGTAACTGGAGAACACAAGTTCAACAAGTTCCCCCTGACTTTATGCCTTCCTTATTTCTCATTATATCTAGTACACTTATTTATTCCCTCTTTTGGAATCATTAAAAAGACACAAATAGATAAACAAATTAAAGAAGTCTAGCCGAGCTAACTCATGCCACATATGTGCACACAACATGATAGTGAAGAGAAATATAGAATTTAAGCAATGATACAATAAAAGAGGATAGATTTGATATAGATAGAAAATTTTATATGAATTTGCTTAAAAAGCAAAGGAAACATTAGATTGTTAAGACGGGAGAAGTACTATTTCATCCCAACCACATCAAAAAAGAAAACAAAACATTTGCCAAACAAAACAAAAAGAACTTAAAAGAACATTTCCAGAATTTGGTCACTGAAGGGGTACTTAGGGTGCATTAGGAGTAGTGGGCTTGGAGGCTGCAGCAAGTGTTTGGAGAATGAGGTCTATTCAGGCATTGGCCGACTTTTACTCGTTAAGAAGTTCTGCTTTCAGGTTCTCTACTTGCGCCCTGAGATCAACATTCTCTTTTGTCAAATGAGCTACTTCATCTTTTGATGCAGGAACCCCTTGGGCTTGCTGACCTTCTAGGATAGCATTCCTAGACTTTAACCGATGAATATCCTCAGTTGCACTATTCTGAGCATTAATGAGCTATGAGACGGTTGATGTACTTCCTATCCCCCCTATTCTTTTCTATGCACTCGCATTATTCAATGGTGTCTGTGAGAAAGTCTACTTCTTAGTCCCCACCTTGCCTTGCCCCAGTGGCACCTCAAAGAACTTAAACACTCACGTAAGCAAAAACCCATAGGGAAGGCCATGATTACCATCTTTGAAGGTGGCTACCTTTTGCATATATTCAATCATAATAGTAGGCAGGCTTACAGGATTAACGCTATCCAGTTACTCAATCAAGAACAGGTCAGACTTAGAAGTCACAGACCTCCTCTCAGCTCGAGGCAATAGAACTTTGTTTACCTAATTCGAAGAGCAACTGATAGACATGAAGTAATTCCTTCTTATGGATCCGATCCCTCTTTTGGTTTGCATTGTCTTTTATCGCGGCATTTCTGAAGTTAAACTAACACACATCCTTTACACTAGAATTTCTCCAAGCAACTTTACATCAAACATGATATCTACTCCATTAACCAAAGCACAAATGCGGTCGATCTCAATGGGAAAGAGGCTAGCAAAGAAACTTTGTACCTCATCCTCATATGCCTTAGGTGCATCTATTTGGAATAGATGCCCCCATCGTTGAAACTCAAGCATTTCAAGAATTAGTATCATGCTAGCCATTTGAGAGTTTGTTGGGTCAAACGTATGACCCAACAGAACTTTTTTGTGCCTCAGGCGTTCTGAACCAAGGCTGATTTCACTTCGCATCCTCATTACAGAACAAGGTTCCTAAACAATTTCAGACTTTTGTTTGCCGGACTTCCCACTACTTGATTTCTCTTTTCCCTTGGTTTTGACTAAGACATCCTCATCAGACATCGAGAACTCACTAAAAACATCCTTTAACCTGGAACCGAACTGTCCTAGGAATGAGAACCCTAACTTGGGTCCTTCGGAGAGGGGTAAGGTTCCTCTTGTGAGGGCCCAGTAGTTTCTGCTTGTGCAATGCCTTCAACAGTTAAAATGGCCCCTTCGTCCCCCATACCCTATACCACGTTTTTCTAAGAGATGATCTTATGCAGTATACCATTAGCAGACACCACAAAGACGGTTACAACATTTTCTTCTACAATCGGCACTACTTCCACCACAAAATTTGTAGCAATTATGGCGGAACCCTTTGTGACCTCAGGGTTTTGACCTTGTTCTCCACTTATTCTTTGATTAGTGGGAACCTTAGAAGATGGAGAGGATAGATCAAAAATTTTAGGGGTTTTTGAAATGGAGAGAGAGGGGGAATTTGTGTGAGGTGTGATTTTAGCGGGAAGGGTAAGAGTGGTTAAAGAAGGCTCGGTAGGGGTGAAGGACCCCATAGGGTTTTTAGTAACAAGTATGACTGAGGCAGGGAGGTTAGAGTTTGTATCAGCCATTGGAAAGATGGAGTGAAGGTGCTTTGGAAAGTTCTAATGGAGGACTTTTGGTTTGTGGACAACAGAGGGGTTTTTTATTAAGAATGTATAATTATGAAGAGATAGATAGGGACCGGTTTTAAAACGGCGGTTGGGCGTGGAGAAGTGCAACGTTTCAGAGGGAGATGGAATGATTTTAAGTGAAAAGACGTGACAACAGAGTCTGAAAATTTGGATGACATGGCAGATGTGTTTTGTACATTTTTAAGACGTGTATTAAAGAATACACAGAACTACTAACCTTTGGTACAAGAACCAGGTTCTTGACCTGTTATTTGAAAGTATCAATCCTCTTTTATCATCCATGCACTGCATCTACATCTTCTATACTCATCATGCGGGTTTACCTGCAATGGTATTGAAGTGAGTTAGACATGGCCAGAAAACACTTTTAGCCAATTTTTCTTGAAGGTGATTTTCATAGCCAAATAATAAGGAATCAGGTTCTCAATTGGGCTTAAAAGCCCCAACTTCACTCCGTTTCTTTCAAAATGTTCCCTACTTAACTCCTTGGTGAAGATGTTTGTGATTTGGTCTTCTGTACTACAGAACATCATACATATCAACCCTTTCTCCACATTGTCCCTCAGAAAGTGATGCCTCACATCAATATGCTTGGTCCTTTTGTGTTGAATTGGATTCTTGGCCATGTTGAGTGCACTGGTTTTATCACATAGAATGGCCACACTCTTAGTGTGCACCCCAAAGTCCTCCAGTTACTGCTTGATCCATAAAAATTGTGCACAGCACGATGCTGCAGCTACATATTCTGCTTCAGCTGTTGAAAGAGCCACTGAGTTTTGCTTCCTTGTGCCCCAAGATATGAGACATGGACCTAGGAAGTGAGCTATTCCAGAAGTGCTTTTCTTGTCCACAAGATAACCTACATAGTTTGCATCAGCCTATCCAATGAGATTAAAGTTGTCACTTGAGGGATAATAAAGGACTAGGAACTGTGTTCCTTTAAGATATCTAAGAATTCTTTTGGTTGCCTTCAAATGAGATTCCTTGGGATTTGATTGAAACCTTGCACATAGCCCCACACTGAAGACAATATAAGGTCTATAATGCCTTTATACATGGTTTGATTTACAGGAGGCTCATTTTAATCCATGTCCAGTCGAGTGGCCATAGCAATGTAGCAATGGGAGTGTCTATCACTGTTGATGCTTTCATGTCAAACCTCTTCAAGAGCTCCCTGATGTATTTTTGCTGACAAATGAATGTACCCTATGGGGGCTGTTTTACTTGGAGACCCAAGAAGAAGTTTAGTTCCCCCATCATACTCATTTCAAATATACTTCCCATGAGTTTTACAAATTCTTCACACAGAGAATCAGATGTTGCCCCAATAAGGATATCATGAACATAGACTTGCACAATGAGCAGGTTCCTTCCCCATTTCTTTAGGAACAGGGTGTTGTCAATTTTCCCTATTTTAAAGCCATTTTCCAAGAGGAACTTTGACAGCCTTTCGTACATAGCTCGAGGGGCCTGCTTTAGCCCACAATGCTTTGTCCGGTTTAAGCACATACTCAGGGTGTTCATGACATTCAAAACCCGGAGGTTGCTTCACATGGACTTCCTCCTTAAGAAGTCCATTCAGAAATGCACTTTTGACATCCATTTGGAACAAGGTGAATTCCATATTAAATGCAAAGGCCATTAGAATTCTAATAGCTTCTGTGCGAGCGACCAGAGCAAACGTTTCATCACATTCAATCCCTTCCTCCTGATTGTAGCCTTGAACCACTAGCTTGGACTTGTTCCTTGTGGTATTCCCATGTTCATCAAGCTTGTTCCTGAATATCGACCAGGTTCCTATAATAGTTTGATCTGAGGGTCTCGGTGCCTGGTGCCCGACATTGTTCCTTTCAAACTGATATAACTCATCTTGCATAGCTGTAATCCAATCTATATCTTTCAAGGCTTCCTTAATATTCTTGGGTTGTATTTGGGAGAGAAAGGCTGAGAAGGAAAGTGAATTTCTGGCATTTAACCTTGTTTGTACTCCGGAATCTAGAGGGGTAATTATGTTGTCAAGAGGATGAGAGCTTTTGTGTCTTCAGTTAGACGTCTGAGGTTCATTTTGAGAGAATATGGTACATTTGACTGGTTTTCCTGTCTTAATCTCTCGGGTTCTAGTTGAGTACCTTGAACTCATCAACCACTCTTTCTTCAACTTTAGTGGTTGTAATTGAAGTACCTGGTTCAATTGAAGATGAGGCAGTATTGTCTTCAATCAGCTCTTTTACTTGGCTCATCATATCTGCCTTTCCATTTGTCATGTCAATGACTTCACTAGGGACTAGTAAGGGTTCTCCATCTTGATCTTCTTCAGCACTCTTCTCATAGGATGGATAAGGCTCATCAAAAATGACATGAACACTTTCCTCAACACATTGAGTCTACTTATTATATATCTTGTATGCTTTGCTTTGAGAAGAGTAGCCCAGAAATATTCCTTCATCATCTTAGCATCAAATTTACCAAGCTGATCCTTTCTATTATTGAGAACATAACATTTGCACCCAAATGTTCTTAGGTCAGTCAGCTAGGTTTTTCTTCCATTCAGCAACTCATATGGGGTTTTGTTTAGGAGGGATCTGATCATGCACCTGTTCACTAAGTAGCAAGCAATGTTGACCACTTCAGCCCAGATGTTCTTTGCAATTCCACTATCGATTAGAATTATTCTTGCTATCTCTTCCAGAGTTCTGTTCTTCTTTTCCACTACTCAATTTTGCTTGGGAGTTCTGGGAGCTGAAAAGTTGTGGGTGATGCTATTTTTATTGCAAAACTCATTAAATTTGGCATTATCAAATTCTGTTCCATGATGACCTAATGCATGCGACTGTAGACTCCATATTCACCTGGATTTTCTTCACAAAGTCCACAAACACCTCAAAGGTTTCATATTTAGTTCTAAGAGATAGAGTTCATGTGAATCTGGAGTAGTCATCCACTATCACAAAAATGTATCTTTTTCCTCCTCTATTTTGCACTCTCATAGGACCACATAGGTCCATATGCAAAATCTCTAGTGGCTTTGAGGCGCTCACATTCCTTTTAGACTTAAAAGAGGACTTCACATGTTTTCCTCTAGCACATGCATCACAAATGTTTAGCACCTTGAACTTTGACATGGGCAGACTATGGACCAAGTCCATCTAAATTAGTTTGTTCAGAAGAGAAAAGCCTGCGTACCCCAGTCTTCTATGCCACAGTTCATCATCATCATCAACAGTTTCAGACAACTCAGATCACCACTTTGTAAGGACTTGAAATCATCAACATAGATGTTCTTGTATCTTTTGGCCACAAGTACCACTTCACTAGTTACCAGATCAGTAACTGTACATATCATGGACAAATAATTCCACCTTGTTTCCTTTATCACAGATCTGAGAGACACTCAAGAGACTGTACTTAAGGCCATTGACATAGTATACATTTTCATAGAATGAGTAAGTGACTTCCCGACTTTTCCAACTCCAAGAATGTACCCCTTTTTCCCATTGCCAAAGGATACACTCCCTCCTTGCAGGGCTTTTAGTGAAATAAAGTCCATGGTGTTCCCAGTCATGTTCTTTGAACACCCACTATCCATCTTGTTGACCACTTCCTTTCACTGTTCCCTACACAAGAAGATCAAGAGTTAGTCTTAGGAACCCAAGAAAGTTTGGGTCCCTTGTAGTAGGCAAGAGGATAAATAAGAGCTCTCTTAGTCCATGCAGGTAATGTGCGCTATTTGTGAGTTGAACTTGGTCCCTCTTTTGTAGTCACTTTTTCAGCAAACACTTTGTTTTTCTTAACAGATTGAACACTGTTCTGGCAATTTTCTTTGAAGTGACCATTGTTCCCACAGTGGGTACAAAGCTAGTTATCAAAAATCGTGACGTACTTGGTATGCGGGTTTTAAAGAGTTTTCTCCCTTTGGAACCCTATTCCCTGCCTGTTTCCATCATTATTAGTGTACATGGTAGTGATAGCTTCTGAGGACCAAGTCGGCTTTAGGAAATTTTCAAGATCATTTCTTACTCTTTCCATATCAGTTTGGAGGTGCTTGTTTTTCTCAGTTTTAACACACATCCTAGTTCTCACAGCTTTCAACTCATTTTCAAGCCTAATGTGTTCCTCACTGGCTATCTCTTTTCCTTTTAAAGAATTTCCAGGTTTTGACTTAGTCCCTGGTCTCTCTATTGTTTCCCTTGGGACTGCAATTACTGCCGTGAGATCATTTCTTTCTTCTTTGAAGTTTTCAATGGTTTCCTTATGGTCAATAACTACAGACACTAAGTCATCTCTAGTTTGTTCAGCTTCTCCTAGTTCTAAGGTCAAAGAATCCCTATCCTCCACAAGACTATGATAGGCATCAGTCAATACACTAGCTAAAGACATCCGTTACTTAGGAGAGTAGGATTTCTGTGTCACGCCCCGAGCTTGGGCCGAGACCGGCACCCAGTGCCTCACCTATCATTGCATACCACTGGCGACTAAGAGACTCTGAACATGTAATGTCATATTTTGGCCATGGGCCACATTGCAAGATAATGTGCGATGCAAAATATAAAACTTATTAGAGACCAACGCAGACTAAACGTCAACATAAAGCTGGGCCGGCAAGGCCGTCATAATTACTACAACTGACATGCCAACAAAATATACGTACAGGGCCTACAAGCCCAACATACTGCACTAACTGACATGATATATCTACAAGCCTCTACTGATAGATGTATTGTGATCGAAACAGGGCCCCGACCTACCCTTAACCTATCTACATATATGCACATGATGTACTCCAAACTGCTAGACCCGGCAACTCCGAAAGATGAGGAGCTTACCGATAAGGCTGAACTCGGGTATACACCTACTGAGAAGGTCTACTCGTTTGTATGTCCGAATATACACACATGAAATGCATCATCCCCAGAAAGGGACGTCAGTACGAAATAATGTACCGAGTATGTAAGGCAATATACTGAAGCTAAAACTGAACTGATTATATAATAACTTAAAACCACTGGGAGTCAAAGAAAATCTGATCATATGCTCATCTATTGATACTAACTCAATTCTCTCAATATAGTGAGTAAAATAGTTGTCCGGCCCTATAAGGCTCGGTATACATATATATCTGCTCTGTCGTAGTAGGCTCGCTCATAAGCATTCGGCCATACTAGGCTCTGTATCTCGACCAACTGGGCTTGCTCATAGGCGTTCGACCACAGTAGGATTGGTATATAACTTACCATCTGATCAGAGGTTGCCCAATAGAGGCCTACCCATCGATTATAGCTCGATGGTAATGAAAATACTTTTAATACTGTATCTATGTAAACTCTCTGCTCTTTTGATCGGAAGAAGGATCTAAACTGAATATGCAGTCCTGAAAAGAAGAATATTTTAACTTACAAAACTAGGAAAATATATGTAATTTGTGAGACTAGCAAAATATACGCAAATTCCAGGACATGAATTTTTCTTTACGTCTCGTTATCGAACTTGTGTAATTACGTTATCATGCTAAAATGAAGGAAAAACTTAGCCTTAACATACCTGGAGTGGGGAAAACTCCGTATAATAGTTCGTTGGAAAACCTTTGTTGATTGAACGAAATTTGCCTCTACTCCTTAAGGATTCACGGATGAAATTTGTTTCTGGTTCCTAAAAGTTTGGAACGAATTGATCTGATTTGGAGTGAGGCTTGGACGTTTGGATGGATTGAAAATGCTTCTGCTTTTCACGTTGGTCAAGGACATTAATTATCACAAATTACTTAAAATTTTATTTATTTTCAAAATACTTCATATATACTTTATATATTACACTATCGTGGTCATATGGTACCTTGGATGGTACTAGTTTACATTTATTGGGTATTATTACTTGATCCGTATTTTATCCCAAATTGGCCAATTTAAACGAAACTCGTTTTCTGTAGTTCGTGCATCATTTATCCTTCATGACACTTATTTATCGCTTGTTATAAATAGCGTAAATGCATTAACGTCAAGATGATGTCACCCCCGAATCTACATCAATTAAACGGAGAAGAAATTTTAACGTACAAAAAACACGAGATGTAACATTCAGATTTCTCTGAACATCCCTGAAATTTACATTCTTATTATCATCGTCTACATCATCATCTGATTGGTCCATCAAAGCAAAAGTTGAGTCATATTCATTTTCTTCGCCTTCAACTGCCATCATGGAACTATCACCAGCATCAGTTTCATCTTCAGACTCACCAGAGGAATCTCCCCATGCTGTAAGAGCCTGTTTTACCACATTGTCAGCAGATCTCTTTCTTTTGAAGTCCTTGAAAGGAACCACGTTCCTCTTAGCTATTTTTTCAAGGTTGTTTTTGGAGAATTCTTGCTTCAAGAAAGGACAGTCTTTGATGAAGTGTCCAAGCTTTCCACACTTATGACAGAGATCATAGTTTTTTGGTTTGCTAGAGCTACCCTGTTTTAGCATTTCTCCATTTCTTTTGATCATCTTATGAAATCTTTTGGTTAAGTAAGCCATGTCACTATCTTCCTCACGTGATTCATTGCTATTAACTTTGAGTACCAGGTTCTTTTCTTTCTTTGGTTCTCTTCTTTCACTGTCTATCTTCCTCTTCATCTCGTAGGTCTTCAGATTTCCAACCAACTCTTCTATGGTCAGCTCCTGCAAGTCCTTTGATTCATTAATAGCATTCACCTTGTTTTCCCAACGGCTAGGCAGAATACTGAGGATTTTCGTCACTAGCTTGTTTCTAGGAATGGTTTCACCAAGTGAGTGCAACTCATTTATGATGGAAGTGAATCTTGTGTGCATATCTTGAATAGATTCATCGTCCTTCATCCTGAAGAGTTCAAACTCGGTAGTGAGCATATCGAGACCTACATTCTCGGTAGTGAGCATATCGAGACCTACATCCCATAACTTAGAATCCTCATCCATGATAAAATCATACTTTCTTGTTTTCCTCCACCCATAGTATTGTCCATTGAACCTGGGTGGTCGGTATGTAGATTGACCTTCTTCAAAATTTGGTGGAGCGGCCATAAGGATCCTTCCTAGGTGATAGCTTGATAGGAGGAACCCGCTCTGATACCATTTGTTAGTTTGCATGAGTCCACCAAACAGTGGAGTACCTGACCCGTCTATGAGGTTATGCTAAGAGAGCTAGTAAAACTGTAAGTAAACAAGATACAAGATTTTTTCATGGAAAAATCCCAACTCAAGGGGACAAAAATGATGACCTACACCTGGAGGCTTTCAACTTCACTAATTTGTAAACATCTATTACAAGCCATTTTGTAATAACTCTATTTTAAGGGATTTAACTCAACTAATTTGTGGTACTCTCACTACAAGTCACTTTGTCACTCTCTAGTTACAAAGACTTTATCTTATGACTAAACTTTTTCACAACATAAACTCAGAGAGTTTACGGATTTTACAAGAGGGTCCTAATCAACGCTTCTAGCTAAGCAATTTAGGAGATACAATAAGAACTATTACAAAGTTACAACTCAACTAAGGACAACAAATACTAACTTTAGGAACTGGTCCGTAGTAGCGTTTAACTTTGTTCTTCAAGCTCGTGAGAATTAATTTCTCTGTTTTACTAAAGGCTTGAATGAGAAACAAAAATGTTCAACTGATGTTTTGATATAAACTCATTGTTGATACACCTTGATGATATCACTTGAAATTATGTAAGAACTTTAGTTGGTCAAGGAATAATTGGGCACTAGAAATAGTGCAGGTGGTCACGGCTTCCAGCTTGTCCAATTAACTTTGTATTGCTATGAGGGAACCACAAGGGTATCAGTCCTTGTTTGGTTTCCTATCTACTGAAGCTATAGAAGTTCACATTTAGCTGGAATCCGTTAATCGTGCAGTATAGTCCAAGTGTGTCAAGTTCCTTATCTGGTCCTTGACAGTAAGTTTGTTAGATCATCAAAACAAAAGGCAAAGACATTTAAAACCTATCAAAAAGGCAGATATGATGAGCCAAGTAAAAGAGCTAAGTGAAGACAATATTGCCTCATCTTAAATGGAACCAGGTACTTCAATTACAACCACTAAAGCTGAAGAAAGAGTGGTTGACGCAGTTAAGGGTACTCTACTAGCACCTGAGATATGAACACATGAAAACCAGTCAAATGTACTCACATTCTCTACAAATGAACCTCAGACGTCTAAATGAAGACACAAAAAATCTCATCCTCTCGACAACATAATTACCCCTCTAGATTCAAGAGTACAAACTAGGTCTAAAGCCAAAACTTCACCTGCCTTCTTAGCCTTTCTCTCCCAAATAGAATCCAAGAATATAAAGGAAGCCCTGAAAGATGCAGATTAGATTACAACCATGCAAGATGAGTTACATCAGTTTGAAAGGAACAATGTCTGGCACCTGGTGCCCAGACCCTCATATCGAATTATTATAGGAACCAAGTGGGTATTCAAGAACAAGCTTGATGAACATGGAAATACCACAAGGAACAAGGTCAAGCTAGTGGTTCAAGGCTACAATTAGGAGGAAGGGATTGATTATGATGAAACGTTTGCTCCGGTCGCTTGCATGGAAGCTATTACAATTCTAATTGCTTTTGCATCTCATATGGGATTCACCTTGTTCCAAATGGATGTCAAAAGTGCATTTTGAATGGACTTCTTAAGGAAGAAGTCTATGTGAAGCAACCTCCAGAGTTTGAATGTCATGAACACCGTGAATATGTATTTAAATTGGACAAAGCATTTTACAGGTTGAAGCAGGCTCCTTGAGCTTGGTATGAGAGGCTGTCAAAGTTCCTCTTAGAAAATTACTTTAAAATAGGGAAAATTGACAACACCTTGTTCCTATAGAAACAGGGAAGGAACCTGCTCATTGTTTAGGTCTGTGTTGATGATATCATTTTTGGCAGCTGATTCTCTGTGTGAAGAATTTGCAAAACTCAGAGAAAGTGAGTTTGAATTGAGCATGATGGGGGAATTGAACTTCTTCTTGGGTCTTCAAGTAAAATAGTCCTCAAAGGGTACATTTGTTTGTCAGCAAAAATACATCAGGGAGCTCTTGAAGAGGTTTGGCATGGAAGCATCAAAGGTGGTAGACGCTCCTATTGCTACGTCCACTCTACTGGACATGGATGAACCTGGATCCTCTGTGAATCAAACCATGTATAGAGGCATTATTGGGTCTCTTCTCTATCTCACTGCCAGTAGAGCTGATATTGTCTTTAGTTCGGGGCTATGTGCAAGGTTTCAATCAAATCCCAATTAATCTCATTTCAAGGCTGCCAAAAGAATTCTGAGATATCTTAAAGGAACACAAGACCTAGTCCTTTATTATTCCTTAGGTGACAGTTTTAATCTCATTGGATATGCTGATGTAGACTATATAGGTTATCTTATGGATAGGAAAAGCACTTTTGGAATGGCTCACTTGATAGGTTCATGTCTCATCTCTTGGGGCACAAGGAAGCAAAACTTAGTAGATCTTTTAACAGCTGAAATAGAATATGTAGCTGCAGCATCCTGCTGTGCTCAACTTTTATGGATCAAGAAGCAACTAGAGGACTTTGGGGTACTCACTGAGAGTGTGCCCCTTCTATGAGATAACACCAGTGCACTCAACATAGCCAAGAATCCAGTTCAATACAAAAGGACCAAGCATAGTGATGTGAGGCATCACTTTCTAAGGGACAATATGGAGAAAGGGTTGATATGTATGAAGTTCTATAGCATGGAAGACCAAATTGAAGATATCTTAACCAAAGCATTTTGTACGGAACATTTTGAAAGAAACAGAGTGAAGTTGGGTATTTTAAAGCCCAATTGAGAACCTGATTCCTCATTATTTGGCTATGAAAATCACCTTCAGGAAAAACTAGCTAAAGTATTTTCTGGCCAAGTCTAACTCACTTCAATACCGTTGTAGGTAAAAATGCATGATGAGTATAGAAGCTGTAGATGCAGTGCATGGACGATAAAAGAGGATTGATACTTTCAAATAACAGGTCAAGAACCTGGTTCTTGTACCAAAGTTTAGTAGTTCTATGCATTCTTTAATACACGTCATAAAAAGGTACAAAACACAACTGCCATGTCATCCTCCTTTTCAGATCCTGCTGTCACATCTTTTCACTTCAAATTTTCCATCTCCCTCTAAAATGACTTCTCCATGCACAACCACAATTTCAGAATCGGACCCTATCTCCCTCTTCATAATTATCCATCATTAATAAAACCCTCTTCCTTTCTCCAGAAACCATAAGTCTTTTATTAAAACTTCCTAAAGTACATTCATGTCATCTTTTCAATGGCTGATACAAACTCTGGCATCCCAGCCTCAGTCATCTCTGGTACTGAAAAACTATGGATTCCTCCTCCCTTCTGAGTCTTTTATAACTACTCCTACTCTCCCCGCTGAAATCACACCGCACCCATATTTCACGTCTCTCTCCATTTCAGAAACCCCTAAAATTGTTGATCCGTCCTCTCTCTCTTATGAGGTTTGCACTAATCAAAGAATAAGTGGAGAACAAGGTCAAAGCCATGAAGTCGTAGAGGGTTCCGCCATTATTACTGCAGATTCCATGGTGGCAGTAGTGCCGATTGAGGAAGAAAATGTTGTAACCATCTTTGTGGTATCTGCTGACGGTATCCTCCATAAGATAATTTCTCAATAAAATGAGGTAGATGGTCTGGGGGAAGATGGATCCATAGTGATCGTTGAGGACGTTGTTGCACCTCTGGGCATTCAAGCTCCTAAGATGAGGGCAATTTAGACAATCTGGCTCTTGATGCGTTCATTGTTAAGAGAAGGGTGGTGTCCACTCTTGAGTCTTCCACCAAGCGATCTACTACTAGGTTGCAAGCTAAGGTGGCCTACGACTCTGCCCTTCAAATAAGTAGTGTTAAAAACTATGCGTCCACCAAACTGTATAGAGAACAGGGTTCTCTATCTATTTCCTCTAAAAATACTAATGAACCAAATTGTGTAGCGATCTGGTCCTATATCAGTTTGGTACAATGCTAAGTTTTTGTGAATCCACCAAATAGTAGAGTACCTGGTCCTTTATTGAGTTCTGCTATGAATGCTAGTAAAGCTGAATGTAAATAAGGCCGAGGATTTTTACGTGGAAAAATCCCACACAAGGGAATACAAAAACCATGACCTACACCTGTAGGCTTTTATCTTCACTAACTTGCAATCTCCCTATTACAAGCCACTTTACAATAACTCTATTGCAAAGACATCTACTAACTTGTGATTCTCTCATCACAAGCCACTCTATAACTATCCTAGTTACAAAGAATTTGACTAACTTGAGGTATTTCTACCAGAAGCCACTTTGTCACACTACGGTTACAAAGGCTTTGACTAACTTGTGATGTTTCCACCATAAGTCACTTCGTCACACTACAGTTACAAAGGATTTTTTTTATGACTCAACATAATAAATGCTTCAAAGAAAGCTGGATAGGAGTTACAATGAAGAACACATAACAAAGACTCAACAACTCTAAGGACTTAAGATATCATCAATCTCGGATCAGGTCCTTGAGGTTGCAACAACTTTGTTCATGAGAGAGGTTCTTGAACACTTGAGAGAATATTTTCCTTTTCTGATTTTGCAAGCGTTTAACCTAAATCTTGTTTGTTGCATAAGGTTTATACTAAACAAGACATCTTTAGTGATGTCCAATCTCAATAGTGATGTCAAATCTAAATGGAAAGTGGCCGCTGCATTGTTTGTTGCACTGTTGCAGGTAGTCACTTTCTGCAATTGATTTCCAACTATAGTTGGCTTGTACTTCTGTCAGAGAAACCTAACGGACCAGGTCCCTATTGTGTTCCTCTTTGTACAATTGCGGACAATCACTTAGTTGAGTTCCAGCTATATAGTTGACTTGTACTTTTGTCAGGGAACTCTAAGGGACCAGGTCCCTGTTGTGTTCCTTGTTGTACAGTTGCGGACAGTCACTTCCTGCAGTTATGTTCTAGCTGTATAGTTGATTTGTACTTCTGTTAGGGGAGCACCAAGGGATCGAGTTTCTGATCTGGTTCTTGTGCACACTGCCCAAATTGTCTTTATTTGAGTCCATTGAATGGTGTTTTGTACAAACTCATTGTAGGTACACCTTGATTACATCACTTGAAGTGATGTGAGCACTTTAGTTGGTCAAAGAATGAGTGGGCGCTGGAAACAGTGCACTGCGACAGATTCTTCGTTTCCAACTATGTCCAATTGACTTTGTGCTGTCGTGAGGAACCTACCAGAGTATCCGATCCTTGTTTGGGTTACTACCTCCTGATGCTGTAACATGTTCACATTTGGCTGGAATCCATTAGGTGCAGTGTAATCCAAGTGAGTCAGGTTCCCTATCTAGTTCTTGACATTAAGTTTGTTAGATCATCAAAACACAAGTCAAAAATATTGAAAATCTATCAATCCTATCAATTTCTCCCTTTTGATGATGACAAACTTAGCATTGAAAACAAGGAGTTAGAGTTCAGAGAACCAAATTGAATAACAGGAGACCACTGGTTCCCCTGACTTTTTACTAGCATTTTTGGGCTTTTATCTGGTTCCATATAGAAAGTTTGTTAGATCATCCAAACATAGATTAAAAGACCTTAAGCCCATCAATTTCCCCCTTTTTTGATGATGACAAACTTTTAACATTGATGATTATTTGACTTATGTTCCCCCTGACATATGTTCCCCCTGACTCTATTCTTCCCCATTTTTGACATATATTCCCCCTAACTCTATATTCTTCATGCAACTCCGTATGTTCCCCCTGACTCTATTCTTCCCCCTTTTGACATATATTCCCTCTAACTCTATATTCTTCTTCCCCCTTTTGGCATCAACAAAAAGACACAGTCAGAAAAAAGGCATAAAGAAGTCTCATGCCACATATGTGCACACAGTCATGATAGAAAAAAGAACCAAAAAGGAAAGCCAGCATTGTATAAGCAAAATAATAGTTGTTTTATTGATAGAAAAGATGAATGTTTCAACAGGAACATCAACGGTGAAATCCAACACGCCATCACAAAAAGACAAACAAAAAGAAAAACAATAGCCACAAAATCATTAGAGTAAAAGATAACTGGACACTGAGAGGATCCTAGGGGTTACTAGAAGAGGGAGGCTTGGAAGAGGAGGCAGCAATGGTTTTGATAGCTAGGTCCATGCGGGTAGTTGCAGACAATTGTTAGTCAAGCAGTTTCTCCTACAGGTTCTCCACTAGTTGCCTAAGTTCAGGGCTTGTCTCAAACCTGCTATCTCCTAGATTGTTGTGCAAGAGTGCAACCCCACAAGACTTTTCTAAGTTAATTCTTCTGCCCAAGGCCACTGTTACTTCATTGAATCAGGTTCCTTCCACAGTTTCCCACTTTTGTTTTCTAGATATTTCAATAAACTTTCCATTTCTGCTTGCAACAGCCACAATGTCACACTCAAACAAATCTTTCTCAATCACAACCTTTTGTAGATCTTTTCACTAAGGAACTAGGTTCCTCCACAACATCTTTATCAACCTCAACCACTGGAATGTGGTTATCATCCACAACTTCCCCCTATTTTTTTTAATACTCTGCTTAATCTTCTGCAAGGCAGACTTAAAAGCCTCTTTATTCTACAACCACCTGGTTTGTTTCAGCTAAAAGATAATTAGGTTCTTTAACAGATTCTTCTATGACGGTGTCATGAAACGGAGACTCAAAAAGCACCAGAGTTCTTTCATCCCACAAGAATGGAATTTTCCCCCCTAAGATTCAGGAACAGAGAAGAAATAGGGTTTGCAACACATGGAAGTGAGACTAGAGATGAGGAGGAAATTGGTATGTGTATAGTAGTATCAGTGATAGTGAAGAAGTGGGTTTCTGGTGATGGTGTTAAGGAAGGAGGAGATGTGGGAGTTATGTTGATGGCAAGATTAAAAAAAATGATTATTCGTTGGCCATGGTGAGAGAAGTGGTAGAGAGTTCTGATGGAAAAACTAAAAAGATGCAAAGGGAGACAACTGTTTTAGAACTGCTGGTCTGAAAAGTCGGATGATGTGGAAGTTGAATTAATTTTGCTATCCTTTTTTTGAACAAGCATGCGAAAAACACATTACTACTAACCTGTGGTACAGGAACCAGGTTCCTGACCTGTTTATGTAAAAGGGTTTTTTGCAACTCTCCTGCAAAGTTCAACATTGTACCTTTAGCTTCTATGATCATCATGCGCATTTACCTGCAACGATGTAGATGTGAGTTAGGCCTAGTCAGAAAATACTTTAGCCAATTTTACCTTAGTGTGACCATCATAGCCATGTCAGCAGAACCAGGTTCTCAATTAGGTTTAAGTAATCCCAGCACCTTCTTGTTTCTCGAAGTGTTCCCTGATCAGAGCTTTGGTGAAGATATCTGCAATTTGATCTTCTGTGCAACAAAATCTTCCAATTGTTACTTGATCCATAGTGAATGAGCACATCACGAGGCAACTGCAACATATTCTGCTTCAGTTGAAGGATAGTACAGAACCAGGTTTTGTTTGCCCTTAAAATATCAGAATTTTGTTAGCAGCCTTCAGATGAGATTCCTTAGAATTTGATTGGAACCTTGAACATAATCTCATACTAAATACATTGTCTGGACTACTGGTAGTAAGGTAGAGTAGAGATCCAATGATTCCCATGCTTTCATATCACAGCTTTTCAAGAGTTCTTTGAGGCATTTCTGCTGACTGATACATGTTCCCTTTATGGACTGCTTCACTTGAAGATCCAAGAATACATTCAGCTCCCTCATCATACTCATTTCAAACTCACTTCCCATAATTTTAGCAAATTCTTCACATAATGAGTTAGTTATAGCTCCAAATACGATGTCATCCACATAAATCTGATCAATGAGCAGGTTCCTTCCATGTTTCTTCAAAGACAATATATTGTCAATCTTTCCTTTTCTGAAGACACTTTCCAAGAGAAACTTGGATAGTCTCTCATACCAGGTTCTAGGGCCCTGCTTCAATACGTACAGTGCCTTATCCAATTTGAATACATGTTCAGGATGTACATGCCGTTCAAAAACCTGGAGGTAGCTTGATATAGACTTCTTCTTTGAGAAAACAATTAGGAAGGCACTCTTCACATCCATTTGGAATAAGGTGAATTCCATATGTGAAGCAAAGGTAATGTGGATCTTAATAGCTTCCATGAGAGCTACAGGGCCAAAAGTTTTATCATAATCGATCCCTTCCTCTTGTTTGAATCTTTGGAAAACAAGCCTTGCTTTGTTCCATGTAACATTTCCATGTTCATCCTGCTCATTCCTGAATACCCACGTGGTCCCTATAATGGTTCTGTTTGAGGGTCTAGGTACCAGGTGTCATACCTTATTTCTTTCAAATTGATGCAGTTCCTCTTGCATTTTAGTACTCTAGTCTGCATCCTGCAAGGCTTCTTTGATATTTTTGTGTTTTATTTGGGATAGAAATGCTGAGAATACTAGGGGTAGGAATGGAAGAACTAGGTTCCTCTTGAGAAGTAGAAGAGGATGTTGCATTGTCTCTCACCTGTCTCCTTCATCTTACTCATCAAATCAGCCTTCCCATTTGAAACTCCAGATATTTCCCATGGACCAAAAAGTGGTTCATTATCTTTATCATCACTGTTTCCTCCTTTGATGAGGATTTTTCGTTGAATAGCACATGAACACTTCCTTCCACACAGTGTGCCATTTTGTTGTAAAATTTGTGGGCTTTGCTTTGAGGGGAGTATCCTAGAAGGATTCCTTCATCGCTTTTTGCATCAAACTTCCCAATCTGGTCCTTCCCGTTGTTGAGAACATAGCATTTTCATCCAAAGGTTCTCAGATGGGTTATCTTTGGTTTTCTTCCATTGAGCAACTCATAGGGGGTTTTGTTTAGGAGAGGTCTGATCATGCACCTCTTTTTACTCTTGCTCAGTATTCCCATAGGAATTGCATGCTCCGCGTTCTTTGAACTTTGAATTTGACAGACCATCGACCAGGTCCTTCTTCATCAATATATACAGAAGTGAGAGACTTGTACCCCCACTACTCCTTTATGCCATGCCTTCGAATCATTATCAACTACATTCAAGCAGCTCATATCACCAGCTTAGACACAAACTTCTACCTTGTTTTATTCCCCATACCTTGAATGTACCCCTTCTTTCCATTTTCCAAAAGGCACATCCCTTCCTTTCAGGGCTATTAGTGAGAGAAAATCCATGGTATTTTCGGTCATGTGCTTTGAGCATCTACTGTCCATGATCTATTGCAGTCCGCTTCCTCCCACTGTTCGCTGCACATCTAAATTATGGGTTAGATTTAGGAACCCAAACTAGTTTGGGTCCCTTGTTATGATAGAAAGGATGGATAAGGGCTTTTCTAGTCCATGCAGGCAACATTTGTTTCTTGCGAGCAGTACCTGGCCCCCTGTTAGTAGTCACTTTGTTAGTCAGCACTTTGTTTTTCTGAACACATTGAGCTCTGGCCTGGCAATTTTCTTTGATGTGCCTATTGTTCCCACAGTGAGTACATAGCCATTTATTAGGAACTGTGACGTACTTGCTATGAGGGTTGTAAGGAGTTTTCTCCTTTTGGAACCCGATTCCCTGCCTGTTTCCACTATTGTTGAAGTACATGGCAGTGCCAGCATCTGAGGACCAGGTCCACTTGAGAGATTTCTCAAGATCACTTTTTGCTCTCTTCAATTCATCTTGAAGCTACCTATTTTTCTCAAGTTCACCACATATCCTAGTTCTAGCAGCTTTCAACTCATTTTCTAGCCTAATGTGTTCCTCACTGGCTCTCTCCTTTCCTTTTCCAAAATTTTCAGGTTTTGACTTAATCTCATGTTTCACTATTGATTTCCTTAGGTCTATAATTTCTGCCAAAAGATCATTGTTTTCTTTTCTAAAAGTTTCAATGGTTCTCTTATGGTCAGTAACTACATCCACTAAGTTGTCTCTAGTTTGTTCAGATGCTGCTAATTCTAAGGTGAAAGAATCCCTATCCTCCACAAAACTATGAAAGGTATTGATTAATACATTAGCTAAAAACATAAGTTTTCTTGGAGAATAGGATTTCAGATTTCTCTGAACATCCCTGAAATTTACCTCTTTGTTATCATCATCTTTATCATCATCTGGTTGTGCCATCAACGCAAAGGTTGAGTCATATTCAGCTGATCTTTTTCTCTTAAAGTTCTTGGAGAATTCTTGCTTCAAGAGAGGACAATTTTTCATGAAATGTCCACCCTTTCCGAACTTGTAACAAAGATCATTGTTCTTTGATCTTTTAGAGCTATCCCTTTCTAGCACTTCTCCATTTCTTCTGACCATCTTCTGAAACCTTTTGGTTAAGTACGACATGTAACTGTCTTCCTCACTCGAATCATTGTTAGCAGCTTTAAGTACTTCTGTTAGGGGAGCACCAAGGGATCAAGTTTCTGATCTGGTTCTTGTGCACACTGCCCAAATTGTCTTTATTTGAGTCCATTGAATGGTGTTTTGTACAAACTCATTGTAGGTACACCTTGATTACATTACTTGAAGTGATGTGAGCACTTTAGTTGGTCAAAGAATGAGTGGGCGCTGGAAACAGTGCACTGCGACAGATTCTTCGTTTCCAACTATGTCCAATTGACTTTGTGCTGTCGTGAGGAACCTACCAGAGTATCCGATCCTTGTTTGGGTTACTACCTCCTGATGCTGTAACATGTTCACATTTGGCTGGAATCCATTAGGTGCAGTGTAATCCAAGTGAGTCAGGTTCCCTATCTAGTTCTTGACATTAAGTTTGTTAGATCATCAAAACACAAGTCAAAGATATTGAAAATCTATCAATCCTATCAATTTCTCCCTTTTGATGATGACAAACTTAGCATTGAAAACAAGGAGTTAGAGTTCAGAGAACCAAATTGAATAACAGGAGACCACTGGTTCCCCTGACTTTTTACTAGCGTTTTTGGGCTTTTATCTGGTTCCATATAGAAAGTTTGTTAGATCATCCAAACATAGATTAAAAGACCTTAAGCCCATCAATTTCCCCCTTTTTGATGATGACAAACTTTTAACATTGATGATTATTTGACTTATGTTCCCCCTGACATATGTTCCCCCTGACTCTATTCTTCCCCATTTTTGACATATATTCCCCCTAACTCTATATTCTTCATGCAACTGCGTATGTTCCCCCTGACTCTATTCTTCCCCCTTTTGACATATATTCCCTCTAACTCTATATTCTTCTTCCCCCTTTTGGCATCAACAAAAAGACACAGTCAGAAAAAAGGCATAAAGAAGTCTCATGCCACATATGTGCACACAGTCATGATAGAAAAAAGAACCAAAAGGGAAAGCCAGCATTGTATAAGCAAAATAATAGCTGTTTTATTGATAAAAAAGATGAATGTTTCAACAGAAACATCAACGGTGAAATCCAACACGCCATCACAAAAAGACAAACAAAAAGAAAAACAATAGCCACAAAATCATTAGAGTAAAAGATAACTGGACACTGAGAGGATCCTAGGGGTTACTAGAAGAGGGAAGCTTGGAAGAGGAGGCAGCAATGGTTTTGATAGCTAGGTCCATGCGGGTAGTTGCAGACAATTGTTAGTCAAGCAGTTTCTCCTGCAGGTTCTCCACTAGTTGCCTAAGTTCAGGGCTTGTCTCAAACCTGCTATCTCCTAGATTGTTGTGCAAGAGTGCAACCCCACAAGACTTTTCTAAGTTAATTCTTCTGCCCAAGGCCACTGTTACTTCATTGAATAAGGTTCCTTCCACAGTTTCCCACTTTTGTTTTCTAGATATTTCAATAAACTTTCCATTTCTGCTTGCAACAGCCACAATGTCACACTCAAACAAATCTTTCTCAGTCACAACCTTTTGTAGATCTTTTCACTAAGGAACTAGGTTCCTCCACAACATCTTTATCAACCTCAACCACTGGAATGTGGTTATCATCCGTAACTTCCCCCTATTTTTTTTAATACTCTACTTAATCTTCTGCAAGGCAGACTTAAAAGCCTCTTTATTCTACAACCACCTGGTTTGTTTCAGCTAAAAAATAATTAGGTTCTTTAACAGATTCTTCTATGACGGTGTCATGAAACGGAGACTCAAAAAGCACCAGAGTTCTTTCATCCCACAAGAATGGAATTTTTCCCCCCTAAGATTCAGGAACAGAGAAGAAATAGGGTTTGCAACACATGGAAGTGAGACTAGAGATGAGGAGGAAATTGGTATGTGTATAGTAGTATTAGTGATAGTGAAGAAGTGGGTTTCTGGTGATGGTGTTAAGGAAGGAGGAGATGTGGGAGTTATGTTGATGGCAAGATTAAAAAAATGATTATTCGTTGGCCATGGTGAGAGAAGTGGTAGAGAGTTCTGATGGAAAAACTAAAAAGATGCAAAGGGAGACAACTGTTTTAGAACTGCTGGTCTGAAAAGTCGGATGATGTGGAAGTTGAATTAATTTTGCTATCCTTTTTTTGAACAAGCATGCGAAAAACACATTACTACTAACCTGT
This sequence comes from Nicotiana sylvestris, assembly GCF_000393655.2. Taxonomy (NCBI): domain Eukaryota; kingdom Viridiplantae; phylum Streptophyta; class Magnoliopsida; order Solanales; family Solanaceae; genus Nicotiana; species Nicotiana sylvestris. Next base: position 95,658,302 of record NC_091064.1, on the reverse strand, counting down.
GGTACAGGAACCAGGTTCCTGACCTGTTTATGTAAAAGGGTTTTTTGCAACTCTCCTGCAAAGTTCAACATTGTACCTTTAGCTTCTATGATCATCATGCGCATTTACCTGCAACGATGTAGATGTGAGTTAGGCCTAGTCAGAAAATACTTTAGCCAATTTTACCTTAGTGTGACCATCATAGCCATGTCAGCAGAACCAGGTTCTCAATTAGGTTTAAGTAATCCCAGCACCTTCTTGTTTCTCGAAGTGTTCCCTGATCAGAGCTTTGGTGAAGATATCTGCAATTTGATCTTCTGTGCAACAAAATCTTCCAATTGTTACTTGATCCATAGTGAATGAGCACATCACGAGGCAACTGCAACATATTCTGCTTCAGTTGAAGGATAGTACAGAACCAGGTTTTGTTTGCCCTTAAAATATCAGAATTTTGTTAGCAGCCTTCAGATGAGATTCCTTAGAATTTGATTGGAACCTTGAACATAATCTCATACTAAATACATTGTCTGGACTACTGGTAGTAAGGTAGAGTAGAGATCCAATGATTCCCATGCTTTCATATCACAGCTTTTCAAGAGTTCTTTGAGGCATTTCTGCTGACTGATACATGTTCCCTTTATGGACTGCTTCACTTGAAGATCCAAGAATACATTCAGCTCCCTCATCATACTCATTTCAAACTCACTTCCCATAATTTTAGCAAATTCTTCACATAATGAGTTAGTTATAGCTCCAAATACGATGTCATCCACATAAATCTGATCAATGAGCAGGTTCCTTCCATGTTTCTTCAAAGACAATATATTGTCAATCTTTCCTTTTCTGAAGACACTTTCCAAGAGAAACTTGGATAGTCTCTCATACCAGGTTCTAGGGCCCTGCTTCAATACGTACAGTGCCTTATCCAATTTGAATACATGTTCAGGATGTACATGCCGTTCAAAAACCTGGAGGTAGCTTGATATAGACTTCTTCTTTGAGAAAACAATTAGGAAGGCACTCTTCACATCCATTTGGAATAAGGTGAATTCCATATGTGAAGCAAAGGTAATGTGGATCTTAATAGCTTCCATGAGAGCTACAGGGCCAAAAGTTTTATCATAATCGATCCCTTCCTCTTGTTTGAATCTTTGGAAAACAAGCCTTGCTTTGTTCCATGTAACATTTCCATGTTCATCCTGCTCATTCCTGAATACCCACGTGGTCCCTATAATGGTTCTGTTTGAGGGTCTAGGTACCAGGTGTCATACCTTATTTCTTTCAAATTGATGCAGTTCCTCTTGCATTTTAGTACTCTAGTCTGCATCCTGCAAGGCTTCTTTGATATTTTTGTGTTTTATTTGGGATAGAAATGCTGAGAATACTAGGGGTAGGAATGGAAGAACTAGGTTCCTCTTGAGAAGTAGAAGAGGATGTTGCATTGTCTCTCACCTGTCTCCTTCATCTTACTCATCAAATCAGCCTTCCCATTTGAAACTCCAGATATTTCCCATGGACCAAAAAGTGGTTCATTATCTTTATCATCACTGTTTCCTCCTTTGATGAGGATTTTTCGTTGAATAGCACATGAACACTTCCTTCCACACAGTGTGCCATTTTGTTGTAAAATTTGTGGGCTTTGCTTTGAGGGGAGTATCCTAAAAGGATTCCTTCATCGCTTTTTGCATCAAACTTCCCAATCTGGTCCTTCCCGTTGTAGAGAACATAGCATTTTCATCCAAAGGTTCTCAGATGGGTTATCTTTGGTTTTCTTCCATTGAGCAACTCATAGGGGGTTTTGTTTAGGAGAGGTCTGATCATGCACCTGTTTTTACTCTTGCTCAGTATTCCCATAGGAATTGCATGCTCCGCGTTCTTTGAACTTTGAATTTAACAGACCATCGACCAGGTCCTTCTTCATCAATATATACAGAAGTGAGAGACTTGTACCCCCACTACTCTTTTATGCCATGCCTTCGAATCATTATCAACTACATTCAAGCAGCTCATATCACCAGCTTAGACACGAACTTCTACCTTGTTTTATTCCCCATACCTTGAATGTACCCCTTCTTTCCATTTTCCAAAAGGCACATCCCTTCCTTTCAGGGCTATTAGTGAGAGAAAATCCATGGTATTTTTGGTCATGTGCTTTGAGCATCTACTGTCCATGATCTATTGCAGTGCGCTTCCTCCCACTGTTCGCTGCACATCTAAATTATGGGTTAGATTTAGGAACCCAAACTAGTTTGGGTCCCTTGTTATGATAGAAAGGATGGATAAGGGCTTTTCTAGTCCATGCAGGCAACATTTGTTTCTTGCGAGCAGTACCTGGCCCCCTGTTAGTAGTCACTTTGTTAGTCAGCACTTTGTTTTTCTGAACACATTGAGCTCTGGCCTGGCAATTTTCTTTGATGTGCCTATTGTTCCCACAGTGAGTACATAGCCATTTATTAGGAACTGTGACGTACTTGCTATGAGGGTTGTAAGGAGTTTTCTCCTTTTGGAACCCGATTCCCTGCCTGTTTCCACTATTGTTGAAGTACATGGCAGTGCCAGCATCTGAGGACCAGGTCCACTTGAGAGATTTCTCAAGATCACCTTTTTCTCTCTTCAATTCATCTTGAAGCTACCTATTTTTCTCAAGTTCACCACATATCCTAGTTCTAGCAGCTTTCAACTCATTTTCTAGCCTAATGTGTTCCTCACTGGCTCTCTCATTTCCTTTTCCAAAATTTTCAGGTTTTGACTTAATCTCATGTTTCACTATTGATTTCCTTAGGTCTATAATTTCTGCCAAAAGATCATTGTTTTCTTTTCTAAAAGTTTCAATGGTTCTCTTATGGTCAGTAACTACATCCACTAAGTTGTCTCTAGTTTGTTCAGATGCTGCTAATTCTAAGGTGAAAGAATCCCTATCCTCCACAAAACTATGAAAGGTATTGATTAATACATTAGCTAAAAACATAAGTTTTCTTGGAGAATAGGATTTCAGATTTCTCTGAACATCCCTGAAATTTACCTCTTTGTTATCATCATCTTTATCATCATCTGGTTGTGCCATCAACGCAAAGGTTGAGTCATATTCAGCTGATCTTTTTCTCTTAAAGTTCTTGGAGAATTCTTGCTTCAAGAGAGGACAATTTTTCATGAAATGTCCACCCTTTCCGAACTTGTAACAAAGATCATTGTTCTTTGATCTTTTAGAGCTATCCCTTTCTAGCACTTCTCCATTTCTTCTGACCATCTTCTGAAACCTTTTGGTTAAGTACGACATGTAACTGTCTTCCTCACTCGAATCATTGTTAGCAGCTTTAAGTACCTGGTACTTTTCCTTCTTTGGTTTTCACCTTTCAAGAGTTGGTGGAGCAGCCATGAGGATCCTTCCTAGGTGTTAGCCTGATTGGAGGAACCTGCTCTGATACCACTTTTTACTAACTATGCGTCCACCAGACTGTATACAGAACTGGGTTCTCTATCTACTTCCTCTGAAAATACTAATTAACAAAACTGTATAGCGATCTGGTCCTATATCAGTTTGATAAGGTGCTAAGTTTGTGCGAATCCACCAAATAGTAGAGTACCTTGTCCTTTATTGGGTTCTGCTGTGAATGCTAGTAAAGCTGAATTTAAATAAGGCCGACGATATTTACGTGGAAAAATCCCTCACAAGGGAATAAAAAAATCATGACCTACACCTGTAGGCTTTTAACTTCACTAATTTGCAATATCTCTATTCCAAGCCACTTTACAATAACTCTATTGCAAAGACATCAACTAACTTGTCATGCTCTCATCACAAGCCACTCTATAACTATCCTAGTTACAAAGAATTTGACTAACTTGTGGTATTTCACCAGAAGCCACTTTGTCACACTACGGTTACAAAGGCTTTGACTAACTTGTGATGTTTCTACCACAAGCCACTTTGTCACACTACGGTTACAAAGGATTTTTCTTATGACTCAACCTAATCAATGCTTCAAAGAAAGATGGATAGGAGTTACAATGAAGAACACATAACAAAGACTCAACAACTCTAAGGACTTAAGATATCATCAATCTCGGATCAGGTCCTTAAGTTTGCAACAACTTTGTACTTGAGAGAGGTTCTTGAACAGTTGAGAGAATATTTTCCTTTTCTGATTTTGCAAGCATTGAACTTGAATCTTGTGCCTTACATAAGGTTTATACTACACAAGACATCCTTAGTGATGTCCAATCTCAATGGTGATGTCAAATCTAAATGGAACATGGCTGTTGCACTGTCTGCTGCACTGTTGCAGGCAGTCACTTTCTGTAATTGCTTTCTAGCTATAGTTTGCTGGTACTTATGTTAGAGAACCCTAAGGGACTAGGTCCCTGTTGTGTTCCTCTTTTGTACAGTTGCAGACAATCACTCAGTTGTGTTCCAGCTGTATAGTTGACTGGTACTTTTGTCAGGGAACTCTAAGGGACCAGGTCCCTGTTGTGTTCCTCGTTGTACAGTTGCGGGCAGTCACTTCCTGCAGTTGTGTTCTAGCTGTATAGTTGATTTGTACTTTTATCAGAGGAGCACCAAGGGATTAGGTTCCTGATCTGGTTCTTGTGCACACTGCTCAGATTGTCTTGAGTTGAGTCCACTGAATGGTGTTTTGTACAAACTCATTATAGGTACACCTTGATTACATCACTTGAAGTGATGTGAGAACTTTAGTTGGTCAGAGAATGAGTGGGCGCTGGAAACAGTGCAGTGCGACAGTGTCTTTGTTTCCAGCTGTGTCCAATTGACTTTGTACTGCCGTGAGGAACTCACCAGAGTATCATGTCCTTGTTTGGGTTCCTAACTCCTAAAGCTGTATCAAGTTCACATTTTGCTGGAATTCGTTAGATACAGTGTAATCCAAGTGAGTCAGGTTCCCTATCAGGTTCTAGACATTAAGTTTGTTAGATTATCGAAACACAAGTCAAAGATATTGAAAACCTATCAATCCTATCAAGCAGAAAAATAGTAAGAAGCAAAAGAGAAGGTTGGTGAAAGATAATGTACCCGTGTGTGATAAAGCGGTCCCTATGGTAGAAGTGGAATAGGAAACACCAGAGGAACCTAGTTCACTGGTAGGACAGTCCCAGAATAAAAAGCAGTCTGCTTCAGTAGAGAAAATTTCAACCCCCAGTTCCAAGTTGAAGGATGTTATGAGTGAGTCCTCGATGTCTGATGAGGATGTGTTAGTCAAGTCTAAGGGAAAAGAGAAATCAAGTGGTGGGAAGTCCGGCAAACGAAAGTCTGAAACTGGTCAGGAACTTGGTTTTGTGAAGAGGCTGAAGAGTGAAGGCAATTCTGTTTCAGAACGCCTAAGGCACCAAAAGGTTCTGTTGGGTCATACGTTTGACCTAGCAATCTCTGAGATGGCTGGTATGCGGCAAGTTCTCGAGATGGTTGAGTTTCAACTAATGGGGCATCTATTCCAAATAGATGCACCTAAGGTTTATGAGGATGATGTTCGTATTGTAAATATTTGGATCTAGGGTGTATTTGGAAATTGAAGTGCGTTGTTGTGCCATCTATGTGCAATCTCATCTACGCTTACAATCTTATTTGCTCTTGTGTACCCATACTCTCTTAAGTTCCAAACCTAACATTGAAATTGGGAATGATGTGAGATGTGGCCTAGTGCCAAATATATGATGTGACAGTTATGGCCCCAAGTGCCTATGAAATGATTTGTGGGAACAAAGATTGAAATGAGATATGGGAAAAGGGAAACGCCTCGGTAAGGCTGCCTAGTTGATCGGGCCGTGATCGGACGCCATGATATATACATATGGTGGTAACGTATTGATAATTGAAACTGGAAAGTGTGAATGGAATATTGGTAACGTCTCTGGGAGACGATGATCGGGTCGAGATCGGACTCCGCTCAAGATAGCGGTGGTGATGTGAACAATGTGGAACAGTATGAAATTCCCCAAAACCAAAAGCTATGGGAAAATGATGTGAAAATTGCATGATTCTTTTATTTGATAATGTTGTGATCATTTAAAGTTTTTGAGTTATACTTGTGATTTCCTCATTATTGTATGAAAGTTCTTTCTAACTAGATAGTGTTTAGTTATACATATTAGTGTTATTCGATAGCACTAACGTCCCTTTTGCCGAGGGCGCTACATCTTTAAATGGATGTAGGTATTTCTATAGCAGGCAGTGTTGGTCGCAGCTAGTGTCGCATCATCCTTTCAGCTGACTTGGTGAGCCCCACTTCATTTAGAGGTTCTGTTTCATCTATTTATCATTTACTTTGTATTTGAGGCACAGTCGGTGCCTTATTACCGGCATTTCCATATTACATTACTCTTCAGTTATGTTTAGAGGCTCCGTAGACAGGTTGTGGGTAGTGTCGGGTATTGGAATTGAAATAGAAATAGTGATATTTGGCAAAGATTTATAAAACTTGTAATATTTTGATAATTATGTTTTAAGCTGCTAATGGAAATAAAGTGGGTGTTGTTAATGAAATACTTACAAAGTATGATTAATTGAGTCCATCTCCTATTTATTCATGGATTAGTTTGGGTAGAATGAAACCTAGAAGGCTTGCTCAGTCGGGTTTACTCGGTTGAGCACCGGTCGCGCTCCTCGGTTTTTGGGGCATGACACCTTGATAACCCCTCGATAACAACTGTTGACTATGACTGTTGGTTTGATTCTGCTTTGATGTCTTTAAGGTGCCATGTAATATTATCTACCTGTTTGAATATGTTATGCCTTAGTGAATCATTCCTGCAATGGTGTGCTCGGACTGTCCATCCGTCTGGGGTGGAATGTTGTGTTATACCTGTGTGAATAACTCACGCTGTACGGCTCCCTAGAAGCACGATTTAAATTGTGTACCCCGATTAGAGATGATGGATACTAGCACGCCATGAAGTCGGACAATCTCGCGGATATAGACTTGAGCTAGTTGCTCTAAAGAATAAGTAGTAACCACCGGAATGAAATGAGTCGACTTGTTCAACCTATCCACAATCACCCAAACAACATCAAATTTCTTTTGTGTCTGTGGGAGCCCAACAACAAAGTCCATAGTAACTCGCTCCAATTTCTATTCGAGATTATCAAGTCTCTTAAGTAACCCACCTGGCCTCCTGTGCTCATACTTCACCTACTGACAATTTAGGCATCAAGCTACATACTCCACCATGTCTTTCTTCATTCTTCTCCACCAATAGTGATGCCTCGGATCCTGATATATCTTAAAGGCACCCGAATGAATGGAGTATCACGAACTGTGGGCCTTCTGAAGAATCAACTCCCGTAACATATCCACATAGGCACACATAATCAGCCCTGCATCCGCAACACACCGTCATCTCCGATATACGTCTCCTTCGCATCGGCGTGCACTACCGTATCCTAAAAGACAAGCAAATGGGGGTCATCATACTAGCACTCTCTGATGTGATCATATAAAGAAGACCGAGAAGGCACGCAAGCCAGAACTCAACTCGACTCCGAAACATCCAATCTAAGAAACTAGTTGACCGAGGCCTGAACATCCAATGCTAATGGCCTATCCGCTGCCGGTAGATATTCTAATTGACCTTCCCGGGACTATATTGAATAGTGATATCATAGTCCTTAAGCAACTCTAGCCATCTCTGCTGCCGCAAGTTAGGATCCTTCTATTTGAACAAATGTTGTAGACTCTAGTGGTCGGTATAGACCTCACAAGGAACACCGTAAAAATAGTGCCCCAAATATTCAAGGAATGAAAAATCTCTGCTAATTCCAAATCGTGGACAGGATAATTCTTTTTATGAATCTTCAGCCGTCTAGACGCGTAGGCAATCATCCTACCATCTTGCATCAACACCGCGCCAAGGCCAATATGTGACACATCACAATACAAGTATAAAACCCCGAACTCATAAGTAACACCAACATTGGGTTATAGTCAGAGTATTTTTGAGCTTTTGAAAGCTCTCCTCACACTCTTCGGCCCATCTGAACGGAGCACCCTTCTGGGTCAATCTGGTCATAGGTGTAGCAAATGATAAGCCTTTATGAAACGATAGTAATACCTGGCAAAACCAAGAAAAGTTCGGATCTCAATAGCTAAAGACGGCCTAGGCCAACTCTGTACTGCATTAATATTCTTCGGATCTACCTAGATCCCCTCACTCAACTCCACATGACCCAAAAACGCCACCTAATCAAGCCAGAATTCAAGATTTGAGAATTCTAAATACAACTTCTTTTCCCTCAAGGTCTGGACTATAATCATCAAAAGTTGCTCATGATCCTCCCGGCTGTATGAGTACACCAAGATGTCGTTAAAAAACACAATGACGAATGAATCAAGATAGGGCTGGAGTACACTATTCATCAGGTGCATGAATGTCGTTGGGCACTGGTCAGCCCAAATGACATCACAAGGAAGTCGTAGTGACCGTACCGAGTCATAAAGGCAGTCTTCAAAATATTCAAATACCAAATCATCAGTTGGTGATACCCTGACCACAAATCAATATTTGAGAACACTCTAGCACCATGTAGCTGATCAAATAAGTATCAATGTGTGTCAATGGATATCTGTTATTCACTGTAACTTTGTACAACTGTCGATCGTCAATACACTGCGCACAGAACCATCCTTTTTCTTCACAAATAGAACCGGAGCATCCCAATGTGACGCACTAGGCCGAATAAAACCCTTATCAAGAAACTCTTGCAGCTGCTCCTTTAACTCCTTCAAGTCTACTAGGGCCATATGATTTTGTGGTATAGAAATGGGTTGAGTGCCCAGCAACAAGTCAATACCAATTTCAATATCACTGACGGGCGGCATGCTCGAAAGATCTGTCAAAAATACATCTGGATAGTCTCTTACAACTAAAAGTTACTCAATGGTAGGAGTATCAACACTGTTCCCAACCATCTGTATCACACCCCTTCCTAACCATCTGTTGTGACTTAAGCAGGGACACAACCCCGCTAGGAACATAATCCAAAGTACCCTTCTACTCCAATTGTGGTAAACCTGGCATAGCCAACTTTATCATCTTGGCGTGACAATCAAGAATAGCATGATAGGGAGACAACCAGTCCATGCCCAAAATAACATCAAAGTCTACCACACTAAGAAACAATGTCAACTTTGGTCTCAAAACCACCAATAACAACTAAACACAACCAATACACACGATCAACAATAATAGAATCTCACATAGGCATGGACATATAAGTAGGAGAACTCAAAGAATCACGAGAAATACCCAAATATAGAGCAAAGTAAGATGATACATATAAATAAGTGGAGCCTAGATCAAATAAGACTGATGCATCTCTATGAGAAACATAAATAATACTTTTGATAACTGCATCTAATACAATTGTCGTTGTCCTGCGGAAAAACATAACATCTAGCCTGGACTCCCCTTCTAGGGTGACCCCTACCCGCCTGACCTCCACACCTAGCTGGCTATATAGGTGGAGCGGCAACTAGTTCGGTAACCATGAGCTGAGAAATCTGAGGACCCTATGGAATACGTGGAGCATGAATAGTCGATGGAGGTGCACCCTTCCTGAGTCTGGGGAAGTCCCTCACCATGTGACGAGCATCGCCACACTCAAAACAAGCTCTCGAAGGATGCCGCTACTGAAAATGGCCCGAGCCTGGTCAGCTGGACTGATCACTGAAAACACCCCGTGTAGGAGGTGCACTAGACAGTGGTGGTGCATAATGGGCAACCTGAGACCTGGGAGTAGCCGGAGTACCACTAGAGTATATAAGTGCTGAATGAACTGGACGGCTCACATAGCCACTACAATGATGGGATGCAACTGAGGCACGGGCACCACTATATCCACCAAAATCTCGAGGCCTCTTGGCCTCCCTGTCCTCTCTCTCCAATCCTCGTGTACCCTTCCATCTTCATGCGATCTCTACCACCTACTGATATGGGATGTCTATCTCCAACTCTTGATCCATGTTCAATCTAATACCATAGTTGAGCTCCTCGATACATCAATTGACTCGCTCTCTGACTGTGGAAATCAAGGCAAGTGCATGTCTGGATAACTCACTTAATCTGATAGCATACTCTAACACGGTCATACTACCCTGGCGTAGCTGCTCAAAATATGCGCGCCAAGAATCCCAAAGGCTTTGGGAATAAACTCTCTCAGGATCATCTCTGAAACTAAGCCCATGTGAGTGAAGCTGCATCGGCTGGACTATCCTCCTCATAAGCCCGCCACCACTAATACGCTGGTCCCAACAGCTAGAATGTAGTAAAAGAAACCTTGCTCGTTTCCACTATACCCATGGTACGGAGATTTCGATGGAATTTCTCTAAAAAACCTTGTGCATCCTCTGTACCTAGGCCGTTGAAAGTAGGAGGGTGGTACTTCTTGTACCTCTCAAGTCTAAGTTTCTCCCCCTCAGATGTCGCTGCCCTAACCTCGTGGTGAATTGGAACAACCGGTTTCACTGGTATAACCTCTAGTACCTAGTCAACATGGATCCACTACTCTAGGTACGAGCCACGGGAGTCTAAGCTCCTCCTCTACCCTGAGATGTGGTCGGTGCAAGTGGAATAAACCATGTTTGTGCTAGGGTACCAAATATGCTCAAGAACTATGTGAGGGTCTCTTGAAGTGTGGAGGTTGTAATAGGCGTCTTAGGTGTCTGCCCCCAACCAGAGCAACTGGTGGCTCCTTTGTCGCACTTGGGCAGCTGCTCTGGCTTCACCACGTGCTCCTCCTCGGCCTTTGACCCGGCCTCTCGCGGCTCTAGTAAGGGTGCGAGTGCCTGATCGTCTGATTCAGCGGTGCTGACCCTCACCATCTGTGAAAGAATAGAAAGATAAAGATTCAGAATTTCGAAGTCAACAAATTCGCAGGATAAGGAATCAAAGAAGTGAAGTTTTCATAACAGTTCCATAGCCTCTCGAAGATAAGTAATGACGTCTTTGTATCGATCTGAGAGACTCTACTAGACCTACTTATAAATCATAACACCTACGTAGAGCTCTGATACCAACTTGTTGATGATATCCAAATCTACTACTAAAAAGTAAATGGACACGGTCGCATGCAATATAATATACCCAACAATGAGTCGGGGTCAAATCCCACATAAAACAATATATAGGCGATTAGGAATGTAAGAGAATTATCACTTGTCATGCAATGCCAAACACTTGGAATTGTTTGTAGAAAATATCTATACCTAAATGCGGAAATGTAGACTAACCTAGAAAGCAAGTAAATTGATCAATGTCTACTAGTATGGATGCATCGGGAATTACACTCAAGTAATGATCCAATGAAATTTCACGATTTTACAATTATGAGCGAGTTTATGTTAATTAGTCGTGGGTAATAATTCTATATTAGCTTCTTCAAAGGACTAACAAGACTTCCTAATTGAATTATCCCTAAAATAATTAAGAGATTAACCACACCCGGATATGGCTACAAGTAGTTCAATCCTATCCCTAGGTAGAACCTATAAAATGAGGGTTAAAGCCTCAAGTTCTTGTTAATTAATATTTTCGAACCCCAAATAATCATTCCCAAAGTTAATTCAAAGTTAATGGGTGAGTCCTATGGTTATCTAATCCCTTTGGAAACATTAAAGAACAAAAATAATTAAAGTAACAATAACTCACTTCATAAAAGAATAAAAATCATTCAATACATAAGCACAACAAGGTATTTAATCTACACTTTAAATATGATTATTTCCGTAAACAAGATTCAAGTGTTGAATAAAATGCTACAGACTTAGATATACAATACGAAGCAAGAAAATGAAGAAATGAACATAAAAGGGTAAGAAATTTTCAACCAAAAGCTTCAAATCTTCAAAATCAAAGTGTGTGTGCAAACCCTAGCTTCCAACCTTGTTCTCTATAGTGTTTGGAACTGAAAATAAGCCAAAAGATATCCCAAAGATCTGCTAGGTCGTGTATTACAAGGTTTGGGGATTAAAAACGTAAAATTCCATTTCTACCCAAAACTGCCCAGAAAATACTCTATGCGTTCACATATTTTCTCATGCGTTCACGTTGAGTAACTTCTCCAAGGTAGGCGATCGCGTACAGTGTCATACGTTCGCATAGCTCAGTTGACCAACCGCTGACCAGGCTTTCTTCTTTACATTCGCACTGGTTCAAACACGTTCGCGTAGCTTTGCCATCGTTGACTTATGCGATCGGGTACAGTTTCTAGCGATCGCATAGGGTAATCACTGGCAGTCCATTTTTTATTTTTTTAGCATTATTTGACTTGTTTTCTTCTATATCTTTTCCAAATCATATGATACCTGAAATATTCCAATAAACCTCAGAAAATAACTTAATTTCTCATCAAAATCATACAAAAGCTTAAGTATTAAGAAGAGATAAATTGGTAAAATACCAACTTATCTAACCTCCAAACTTAAACTATTGCTTGTTCTCAAGCAATTCAAAAACAAATAACATCATTCACTAAAATCATCGATTAAGCTCAATGGCATACCAAGCATCATTTCAAGTCAAAAAAGTACAAATTAAACACAATCTAGTGACTTTGGTTGGTACCAACAATTAATCCAAAGCATATGAATCACAAAATTCTCACAAATTTTATTTCTATTCAAGTGCTCAAACACTACATTAATCAAAGTGGCAACCAAGTCATGATACTAAAGCTTCAAAATTTGCCTCATTATCACAAATAATTTTCTTTTGTTCATTCCTCCCAATTGGAGATTAGATTAAGTTCACAACTCAAAATTTTCATGTGCCCTCACACTTAAGAGAGAATCCCAACTTATAAATTGCAATTTAAACACACATGGGATATCAAATGGAAAGAATTAACTCACACACTCTCAAAGATGTTCAAATATACAAAAGTAGTGTCATAGGCTTGCCCTTCATGTATTTCTACACTAATGTAGACACTTGGTTCAAAATCAAGTAGGATTTAAAGGATTGTAATGTAGGTTTTTGGTTAAGGTAGGGCACAATTTGGATAAGAGTGACTCAAAACCTCCCTAAGCACTACACTTTGCAACAATTAAAGCACACTTCCTTCCAACACATTTTCCATCCTTTCTTTACTTTTTATTCCACACCTAATCTTCCCTTTATTCACAACTTCTTCTTCTTCTTTTTTCTTCCTTCCTTCTCCCCTTTTTTTATTTTGTTTTATTTTTAATTTTTTCAAAATCAAGGAAGGTTCCAATTTTTGATTTTTTTTATTTACCTTTCACCTTTTAAGCAACTTCCACATCACAATTTTTCCAACCTTCACCCCAAAACTTAGGCTTTTAGCCTATGTTTATAGTTTCAAAGTACTTAGGGAGGTACGGTGCCCAAAGCTAGATAAATAAATAACTAAGGGTTAAAGCTTGTAACATGTTTGCCAAAGAAAAAGTTTAAAGGCTCAAAAGGGGTTGACTAGGGAAAATATGCAAGGGTAGGAAAATTAAGGCACAATAACGGTCCAAGGAAGGCCTAATATCATTTTTCAAACTAAGTTAGTCTACGATTTCGCCTTGAAGCACATTCCGGACAAGTTCTAGACTACAAATGATGCAAAAGCGTTCACAAAAAATCTCACCACACATGACACATGCAAACTCAAGTGACATATAAATCCAAAATCCAATTAAAACCAATGAACCCGAAGAAAATCACATATAGCCTAAAAGACTATTTAATGAATCAAAGAGCCAAAATAGAACCTAAAAGTCACAACAAGAATTATCTCTTCAAACATTTTTTATTTTAAATATCAAAACATCATATGCCAAAGTTTAAATTATGTTGGTATCAAACAAGCTACATATTGGTTTATGGACAACATATTACACCCAATAACCACTTTATTCACTACTAGCTACTAAACTAACTAAAAAAATATTTACCTAAACAAGAATAATCCCTTAAGAAAGATGTCACACCATCCATCATAGGGAAAAGTCACCCGGCCCGACACAAATTATTTCCTAGGAAAAGAATCGCGGCATAAAGAAAAACCAAGGATTTTAATTAATACTACTATAAGTAAATAAAAGTATCAAAAGAGGAAATAAATAAATAAAAAATAATATAAGAACTAATGCTAACATGCTAGAATTAAACTTCAAATTATCACTAGAAAACTACAAAGTCAACCAATCTACGCAAGTTATCACAAAACAAAAACAAAAAAAAATCATGCTCCAACTACATCATCACATGTAAATGAGTCACCCCCAACCTAAATTGTTGCATTGTCCTCAATGCAACTAAATAAAACAAGATAAAATGAAGGAGGTGCTCCCTGAAACTGCATCACTTGGAGCTGGAGGTTGTGGGAAATTTGAGCGCTAAATCCTCATCATCATCGTCCTCAGAATAATTTGAGCCACAGAATGAACTCAGCTTGTGCATCATCCTTGACAGTAACTTGCTTTTCTTCTTCTCATGCTCCTTGAACTTTATCTATCGCCTTTCAACTTTTACTTGTCTCTGGCTCATGTCTTTTAACTTGGTTTTGGTTGCTTTTTGTTCCTGAACTACGTCATCCAAAGTTGGTGGCTTCTTACCAGTCCCAGTCGAAGTGCTCTCTCCAGATGGACCAGAGGGAAGGCTAGCATAAAGCTATTGAATGTGAGTATCTATGTCGTAGATTTGATGGGAAATGTGGCGCATAGTGGGAGGCCCATAAGGAAGTGGAGCCGTGGGGTCATGTGGTCCCGCTGTAGCTATGGAGGAACCACTAGATCCCTCGGCAGTCTCAGCAAACCGCCCAAATGAAGGAGATAGCACATCAATTCTTCTCTTCTTCTTCTTGCCAGTTGGCCCCTTTTTGAGCAATGGATAGATAGTCGTGCCTGGGTCCTTCATAGAATCCTGCAGGTCCCTTAGCACCCCAGGATCATAGCACAACTAAGTGATCAATGAGGAAAAGAATTAACTCTTAGACCTCCCGTTGCATGCTTCCTCAATTTCACTCACTATGTGCTAGCCCACGTTCACCGTAAAGTCATCCATAATAGCAGCAATCATCATTGCCTTCTCAGGCGTCACCTCAGTCTCATGTCTAGCCAGCACGATTCTAGCACAAACAATGGACAGGCACGTCTTGGCTTCAGGTGTGAAATCATAAGAATCAACCCCTTTGTGCAATCGTTCCCAATTCGGTGTTATCCCGTCAAGAAGCTTCTCCAAAAACCATTGGCTTCCTCTCTCTCTCTTGATCTGGCTCTGTATACCTCATTGTCAGCATTGGGAAGCATGTAGTGTTCATTTATTAACTCGGGACCAAAGTTGACCCGCTTGCCCCTAACAAAAATGAATATTTCCCCTTGGAAATCTGTTTTCAAGGCGTTGGCATAAAATTCACGAACTACTATGTAGTTCGCTTTAATTGGTTCAGGAGCAAAGCACATCCATCCACTGTCAATTAATATTCGGAAAAAATCCGGCATCTTAGTCTCAATGTTGTCCAAACGGATGCCCCTTTCTTTGACACTACTATTTGACATGAGTTTGTCATAATTTCTTTCACATTCAGCATCTATAAATCTGGCCTGATCAAAATATTCTTCTTCCACAACTTGGTGAGCAGGATCTTGTGCAATTTCAACATTTTCCGAGGCCATTTTATGCTCAAAGTACATACAAAAGAAGATCACATGTCAAATGCTTGTATGGGTACATAATACATTGTATTATGATGCAATTAGGCCAAAGAAAAAGATCAAAAAGCATCAGGGAAAAATTCTGCAGAGCTACTATTTTGGGACTGCTGAAGCTGAAGCTATGCGATCGCGGAAATACACACGCGATCGCGAAGTGAATTTTTTTAGTTCTCAGAGTTAAAGCTCGGCGATCGCGGAACAATCAACGCGATCGCATAAGGCATTTTCCCACAATGCATAATTAGACCTATGCGATCGCGAAATTGGGCATCGCGATGGCGAAGGTCTCCTGCCTCGCCAAGTTGAAGTTCTTTTGGGTATTTTCCCAAACACATGATGGGCATCAGGTTTTCATAGCAATTTTAGAGAAATTAAGCACATATCTAACCCTAAAATTTTCAAGAGTTAAGAACTCACTCTCTCAACCAACTTTACCAAGCAACCAAGCACACATTCAAACACAATATTCACGACAAATACTCTAAAATTTCAGCCCTAGACATGTTGTAGAAAGAAGAAGAAGAAGAAGAAGAAGAAGAAGAAGAAGAAGAAGAAGAAGAAGAAGAAGAAGAAGAAGAAGAAAGGAAGGAAGGAAGGAAGGAAGGAAGGAACAAATGGTTGTTCATTTACACTAGTAGCACAAGAAATTGAACCTGAAGAAAGATTAGAGTGACGAAGCACATACCTCTGAAATTGAACTTGATTATTGAGATATAATTGAAGACAGAAAACCCTTGAGATGATTTTTTAGGGACAGGGGGTGAGAAAGTTTGTTTTGGGTAGAAGAGTAGGCAATGATTCGTTTCTAGTGTTTAGAGTTTATTTTACTTACCTAGACAAATGCGATCGCGTGTCGACAGAAGCGATTGCGTAGAACTGCCGCTCCAAGAATTACGTGATCTCATGACTATTTCTGCGATCTCATAGTGTTACTCTTCTGCAAACGCTAAGGATTTTCTGCGATCGCATAGTGGGGCAGTGTCCTGTTCTGCAATTTTGCACCAGCTACTGTTTTTGGCTGCCCGGTCACCTCAACCTACTCAAATCAACTCCAAAAATTTTGAAATTTGGCAGAGTGGTTAGAAACAATATAATAAGATATTCTAAAAAAGAAATTTTCAAAAATGACTAAAAATTTTAAAAAACAATGGGCTGTCTCCCACCAAGCATCGCATTTAACGTCATGGCACAACGCAAATCAACTTTACCACTTTTCTCGCCACTTAGACGATATGAACTGGGCACCCAACTTGGAATCAAGCTTGTGACCACGAGCGATGGGGGTAGTAAGTAGATGATCAAGCCAGGACTTAATTTCTTCATTTTGCACTTCTTGTCTTTCATGTGAGGAATGTCATTTGGCCTTCTTGTTCCCTCAAATTGTAAGATGTATGGATTTTATATTTCCTCCTCGCAATCCCTCATTGACTCGTGTAGTTCAATTCCCATATCACCACAGAATTCCAATGTTTAAAAATGCTTTGAATGTGACATCAACCCTCCAAATTGCAATTCTTCCCGGATTTTGACATCCTCTTTTTCCCATGGATTAGAGTCAATCTCAACCATATTTTCATTTACACCGGTTGACTCTAATTCCATATTTTTCTTGGCATCACTAACAATCATGGAGTCGGTTGGCAGATGTTCAATTCTTGACTCCTCAAAGTAGAGCTCACTTTCTTCCTCGAAATCGGACTCTTCTTGACTTCCTTCCACACTCTCTAGTTGGTGGGCATAGTGAACCTCAACCAATATTTTCATCTGAACTTCCAAAGTGCAGATATGTTCATCATTGTTAGTCAAGCTTTGTTTCAATTCCTCGAGTGCAAAGTTGTGCTTCTCCTCATTTGCAAGAATGGTCTCAAACATGAGCATCATCTTGAGCATTTAAGAGTTCTTCTTGCTTTTGATCAAGCGCCAAGGAAGGATTTTCCGCTTCCACATCTAAGGAAAATTCTTGGCTATCACTAACTTCCGAGGCTTTTTGGACTTCTAAAGCTTCAAGCATTTCTCCCATTTGTGAGTGCAACCTTTCAAGTGCAAAGTCATTTTGGAGACTATTTTCCAAAAGCTACTCCAAGGCACTTTGTTCTTTGTTTCCTCCTTCAATTAGGCATTCTAACATGAGCTTGAACTCTCCATTTTTAACATGTTCAACTTCTTCCATTTCCATAGCCCTATCATTTTCATCACAAAAAGTAGAATCATTATAGTGGGGGCTTGGGGAAGGGAAGGACGAATAATCACAATCATTCCAATGACCATTTTGACGACCACACTTATCACAAATACTCCACTCATTGGTTTGAGATTGTGCGCACAATCCACTCCCGGGAGAATTTAAACAATTATGCCACGGGTGTAGTCCCCCATAATAAGGACAAGGGTCATCAAAGTATGAACAACTACCATCCCACCAATTTTCATTATATGATGTCATTTGTTAAAACTAAGAAAATAAACAAGAAACAAACAAGAAAAATAGACCAAGGAAAGATAAATAATTACACAAATATTCATAAGTTTGGACCAAAGCACTTACGCTTATTTCTCAAACAACCTAAATTACGCCAAATTGTTTCCCGGCAGCGGCGCCAATTTTGATGACGTCCAAATCCACTACTATAATGTAAATGGACACGATCACATGCAATATAATATACACAACTATGAGTCGGGGTCGAATCCCATAAAGAACAAAATATAGGCGATTAGGAATGTAAGAGAATTATCACTTGTCATGCAATGCCAAATACTTAGAATTTTTTTTAGAAAATATCTATACCTAAATGCGAAAATGTAGACTAACCTATAAAGCAAGTAAAATGATAAATGGCTACAAGTATGGATGCATCTGGAATTACACTCAAGTAATGATCCAATGTATTTCACGATTTTACAATTATGAGCGAGTTTTTGTTATTTAGTCGCAGGTAATAATTCTATATTAGCTTCTTCCAAAGACTAACAAGATTTCCTAATTGAATTATCCCTAAAACAATTAAGGGATTAAGCACACCCGGATATGGCTACAAGTAGTTCAATTATATCCCTAGGTAGAATCTATAAAATGAGGGTTAAAGCCTCAAGTTCTTGTTAATTAATCTTTCCCAACCCAAATAATCTTTTCCAAAATTAATTCGGAGTTAATGGGCGAGTCCTAGGGTTAGCTAATCCCTTTGGAAATATTAAAGAACAAGAATAATTAAAGTAACAATAACTCACTTCATAAAATGATAAAAATCATTCAATACATATGCACAATAAGGTATTTAATTCACACTTTAAATATGATTATTTCTATAAACAAGATTCAAGTGTTGAATAAAATACTATACACTTAGATATACAATACAAAGCAAGGAAATGAAGAAATAAACATAAAAGGGTAATAAATTCTCAACCAAAAGCTTCAAATCTTCAAAATCAAAGTGTGTGTGCAAACCCTAGCTTCCAACCTTGTTCTCTCTAGTGTTTCGAACTGAAAATAAGCCAAAAAATATCCCAAATATCCACTAGGTCGTGTATTACAAGGTTTGGGGATTAAAAATGTAAACTTTCATTTCTGCCCAGAACTACCCAGAAAATACTCTATGCATTCGCGTATGTTCTCCTGTGTTCGCGTTGAGTTATTTCTCCAAGCAATGCGATCACATACAATGTCACGCGTTCGCATAACTCAGTTGACCAGCCGTTGACCAGGCATTTTTCTTCGCGTTCTTACTGGTTCAAATGCATTCGCGTAGCTTTGCCATCGTTGACTTATGCGATCGCGTATAGTTTCTTGCGATCACAAAGGGTAATCACTGGCAGTGTCCATTTTTCCTTTTTTTAGCACTGTTTGACTTGTTTTCTTCTATATCTTCTCCAAATTATATGATACCTGAAATATGCCAATAAACCTCAAAAAATGTCTTAATTTCTCATCAAAATCATACAAAAGCTTGAGTATTAAGAAGAGATCAGTTGCTAAAATACCAACTTATCACTTGTCACGACCCCAATCTCCCTCCATAGGATGTCGTGATAGAACCTAGTCTCTAAGACTAGGTAAAGCTAACATACATGCAGAATTAATGGAAATAATTATAAAACTCCCAATTAAACCAAAGCTATCATAAAAAGACTACACGATACAATAGAATACAACACCCAAAATTTGGTGAGACCGAGTCACAAGCTCTACACGAGTATACTGAAACATTCCTATACAATAATATCTATAAAAGGTGAATGAAATAGAAACTAGATAGAGGGTGACTACGAGGCCTGTGAATGCCGACAGGTATACCTTGAAGTCTTTGATCCAAAATTAACTCACGGATGCCTAGCCTGGTATGAAGTACTTGGATTTGCCTAATAAGATGTGCAGAAGTGTAATATGAGTATACCACAATGGTACCCAGTAAGTATCAAATCTAACCTCGATGGAGTAGTGATGAGATTAGGTCAAGACACCTACAAGAATAAATAAAGAAACTGAACAGGTATAGTAAAGTGTAATCATAGAAACAAATGATACAATGAAGAAATATAACGAGAATAGCTACACTGAAATTAAGGCAATTACAACATCATGGAAGGAAACACATAATAAGAATGACGAGGAAATGATTCAAACAATACATAAGTAATGTAAATTAAAGATATCAATGAGAATCATTACCGAGGTACCGCCTCGTAGTCTCATTTCCCAAATTAAATCACAACCTTTCCTTATACCATTGCGGGAGCCTTGTATTTAATTTTGAAAATCATTTTCCCAAAATAGCTACCCGCGTTTTAGCCCACCTTATCACACCGCGTGGCTTAAAGTAGTTACCTTACTAGCAACACGCGTATCAAGCCTATCTCACCGCATGCGTATCAACCTCAATCCTTATACCACCACATGCGTATCTATATCACAATATTTTACAATTGCACCTCAAGTGCCCAAAACTACAACTTGCCAAAGAAGTCAAAAACAATAATGTTTCCACAATGGCTCAACCACAATATGTACAAAAGTCTCAACAATAGCAACCAAAAGTGAATATCTCAACAAGAATGGTATTTCAACAATTTACAACTTTGCCTCAATATCAATCACGGCCTTTATAACTTCATACCAAAATTCAACAATAAGATATTCCAAGAAATAACAACTTTAAGTAAGGTAACTCAACATTAAATATTTAACAAGAAAATGAGAGAACAAATGACAAGTAAGAGATGAGACAAGTATTTACAATGTCAAGTAAATCATGTAAGGATAAATTAACAATGATGAAGATAACATGTTATGACAATTCAATTAAAGGCATGAAAAGAATCTACTTAACTTTAACAGGTCAATTATCACATTTAGCCTGTGTACCCACTCGCCACCTTGCATACACGGCCTTCACGTACTACAATTAACAAAATACAACACCAATCCTTGGGTAATTGTCCCACACAAAGTTAGGCAAGATACTTACCTTAAAACATGCTAACTCAATCCACTACTAAGCCTTTTCTGGAAATATCCAACTCCGAACGGCTCGAATCTAGCCAAAATAACTTTATACCATAAATACAAACCATAGGAAACTATTCTGGACAATAAAGTTGCAATCTTTAAAGAAAATCAAAAAGTCAACGCCGGGCTCGCATCGTAGAACCCGACCAAACTTAAAAAATTCGAACACTCATTCGATAATGAGTCCAACCATACTAAAATTACTCAATTCCAATCTCAAATTGACCTTCAAATCCTCAAAATGTATTCTATGAAGTTTTCACAATTTTTCCAACCTTTTATAAACCAAAATACTAATTAGATGATAAAAACAAATATGGATTCATGTATAATAGCCAAATCTGAGTTAGAATCACTTACCCTGATCTATTCCTTGAAAATCCCTCTCATAATCGCCACAAACTGACCTCTTTAAGTCAAAAGATGAAGAACAAAATAAAACCCTTATTTTGGAAATGAAATACTGCTGCCCAGTTATTGCCTTTAACCATCGCGGAGAACACTTCTTCCCCAGCTCACAAAACCTCCTTCGTTGTCACGTGAAGCCAGTCACGAATGCGATGACCAGCTTCCTCAATTTACGAGATTGCATCCCAGGCCACGCAGTCATGAAGAACATCGGGTGCCTCAACCCCAGCCACTTCCTTATACGCGAATGCGGTCCAACTCACACGTCCGCGATAAACAAGCTCCTCAACCTTCACGATTGCAACCCAAACTTTGTGAATGTGAAGAAAAAATTCCTTTAGTCTCTAAGGACTCTACGCGATCGAGGGAGAAGCTTCGTGGGTGCATAGAATGAAACTTGTATACAGCCAAAATTGGGGAGTTCATCTTTGGGGCTACTATGCCACTCCATGTCTAACATCGAAGAAGCCTGAAACAGAGCGTGAGGTGCGACCCCGAGGTGTGTCCCTCAAGGGAGCACATCGAAGGCTCACTTCGGTCGAACTCGAAGCAGTACAATTGAAGATAGTCATGGAGAGGCAGGAAAATTCCCAAATGCACGTGATTAGAGCTAATTGGGTCTGCAAGAATAGTACAAATTCATACTAAGTCATTATACAGTTGTACCAATAGCATTTCCTCATCATTATTAGATGTGTACTATGTTGGGATTCCACCCTCCTATATAAATGGGACCCTTATCTTGTAAGAAATGGGATTATTACACAACATATTGAATACGATACAACATTCTCTGCTCTTTGCTAAAATATTTGCTATATACATTTTTTGCTTATTGTTTCATAGTTCATTCATTGTTCATTTATTGTTATTCATTTATTGCTCATTATTAACCATAAAAGTCTACCTTTGAGGCCCTCATTTTTATTGATTCTTCATCAATTGGTCATTGCTATTAGCCCCGCTAGACCTTGAGGCCCTGCTCCAGCCAACTCGAGGCCCAGCCTTGTGACCCTATTGGTTTGCGTTTCTTATTTTCTTCACTTACACTTAGCATATACTTGTCATCGATATATGCCAAGGAGACATTACAGATGATATTCATTGATATGTGCCTTCGAGCTGTGAGGGGGAGGTTGACTTGGCTGAGCTGCAGTAGGATCATCCCCTCTCTGCTATCACATAGCAGTAGTTGGGTCTGGCTGAGGGAGGTGGGTTGCCACCTTACACGGATGTGAGCTCTGTGACATCTGATGATGAGGAGTATTTCTGCACCTTCGATGGTGCTGATGATTAGGCCAAGGGCCTCGGGGAGTCACATTGTTCGCTCTTTTTCTCTCTGTTTCTCATTGGGACAATGCAATTTCTTAAGTGTGGGTGGGGTGCTCTCATTCGTGTGTACTTGTTTGTTTTGACATTTTCATTTGGTGTTGTTTTGATCTATTTCTTGATTTCATAAGATGATATTTGGCATGTAATAATCTTATCTCTAGCATCTAGTTGGCATGAAATAGTTAGTAACTATAATTATTTAGTTCCTACTCTTTCCAATGATGGATCTCCACAAGTGTCTTGTTGACAGATTTGAAGTCGAATGAAAAAGAAAAAAATACAAAAAAATCAAAAAGTATTTGTGAAAATCCAAAAATATGTCTTTTTTCCTTAGATAGTGTAACAATTCCTCCATTAATATCTCTTTGTGCCGCGGCTTTTGTTTTCAAGAGTTTTGCTTGAATCAGGTGTAGTTAGTTGTTTATAGGAATAAAGTGGTCTTGTTATATAGTGCTAAGTGGAGATAACTTGTCTTAACTTTGTTGTGCCTTGAGAGCGATGAGTGCCTTAGTGTGTCGCTTAAGCTCATTTCTTGACTCGTGTATAAGTGCCTTAAATTATTTGATTCTGACTTTTCTTAACTGCTTTGACTAGAGAGTCGGGATATCCGGTCCTAAGTGATTTATGTACCAATATGTGTGAGGTGATTACTGATATTTTGTGCATGTCATTTGATGTCTAACACTTTTCATGTGTGTTTGCAAAGTAAAATACCAGTCTTATTCAGTCTAGGAAGTGATAGAGGAATTTCTTTGTTGAGCTAGCTATATTCTTATTACCCACCTAATTGTATGTATCCTAGTTAGCCCCTTCAAGCCTGTAATCCTATTTTCTTTGGCAACCACACTACAAACCTGACCCATTTGTTCAATTGATCATATATTTGAACCTTTAACCTTTCTTGAGTACTTGTAATTGTTGTGAGCCTGTTAAAAGATATATGGAGATATAATTGAGTTTTTGAGTGGTATTAGAGGAAAAGGAGAAAAGTGCACTATTTTGAAAGAAAAAAAGTGAGATCCACTTGTAGAGAATTGAAAAAAGAAAGAAGAAAATTTGCTTGAAGAAAAAAAAAATCAGAACTTAGAAAGAAGAATAGAAAAAAGAGAGTTAGCATTTGTATATATTAGGGAAAAAATTATTATTCCTTGCTATTGGTAAATCTTGCTTTGTTGTGCTTAAAGAATTAGGAGCTTCGTATTATTATGTTGTGAAGGTTGGGATCTGGTTCAACACAAGTGTGTGATTGAATTGTGAAATTGTATATGTATTAAAGTGTTTAGAGAGGTATAGTCACTATATCTAAATGAATCTTGCCCGTCCCACAGCCTACATTACAATCAAACTAAGCCATACTTGATCCTTGACTGAATGAGCTCAAATTAGTATACGGACAAGCATATGGTACGTCTTCTGTGGCACATGAATTTTATTTCTGAAAGTGAGTGAATTCTTTCTATCGTGAATTCCTAATTGTTCTTGGAATTTATTGTATGTGGAACTAATCTCTATTTTTGGTGTGAGGGTACATAATTTATGAAGGAAAGGTAATGTCTTTGGCCTCTGTGTTAGAGTGTGTGAACATGTTTTGAAAAATACGTGGTTCTTGTGAGTTGAGTCTTGAGGCTGAGTGGTTACGGTCTGGTACTTAGTCTGCTTTAAATATTCTTGGCATGATGAGTTAGGAAGGCTATTTGATGAAAAAGTCGTCTCTATGTGAAGTGTGGTTTGATTGCTCGAGTACGAGCAATAGTTTAAGTGTGGGTGTTAATGGTAGGCTTGAAACCCGTATTTTAACCATGTTTTTACACTCTAATTACTACACTTTATTCGTGTTTGAGCTTAATTGATGATGATTTGCACTTATTACATGTTTTATACGTTGTAGGAGATGAGTTAAGAATATAGTTTGAAGCTAAATTGAATAATTTGGAGATTTAAAGTCCGAGTAAAAGCACAAGAAATTAAATCGAGATCGCGTTCAGGGGTCGAGGACTAAATCTGGATATCAAAAAGTGAGAAACAAATCCCACTCTGAGAAAATCGTACTATCGCGCAGCATAGCATGCTGCGAGGCACAACATGGCAATGAAACTGAAGATTTCTGACAAAAAAATGCTCTTTGAACTTGTCCATTAGCTTGGCACATGGTTTGTCGCGAGGCGCACCGCGCTTGTGCAATTCCACTGATAAATTTTTCCCACTTTGGCTTGGAAAGGTAGGTTCGTCCGGACCCACTTTATATGTTATAAATACACCAAAAATACGATTTTTAAGAGGACATTTGACCTACGGATGATTGGAAAAACATTGGAGGCTCTAAGACACAAGAATTCATTATTCTTCCATCAACTCAATCCCCTAGTTTGGATTGAATTCATGTTTTCTTACTTAATTTTATATGTGATGATTTTTCCTACTATTATGGAGTAGTTTCCCCTTAGGGTTTTGATAGACATGGTGTATTGATGATTGATTAGGGATTCGATTCTTGATAATTACTTGAATTTATTGATTGAGTTTTGAACTATATTATGAAGTTGTTCATTATTTTGCTTAATTGAAAGAGGAGTTTTATATTGAATTTATTTACATCTTATGCTCAAATTTAAATTTGTGATTCATCTAGGTAATCAAAAGAGAAATAACAACAAAAAAAATATATCCAGTATAATTCCACAAGTTGGTTCTAGGGAGGGTAGTTTGTACGCAGACCTTACCATTATATCGTGGACGTAAAGAGGTTGTTTCCGAAGATCCTCGGCTCAAGAACAAAATGAAAAGGTGTAGTAGCAATAAGTAGTATCAGCACCGATATATAAACAACAACGTTATAGTAAAATAACTCAAGCATAAGAAATAACAGGTAGGAATACAACTCCACAAAAAGGAAAAACGAAAAAGAAAAAAAGATAACAAGACTAATACTATTGCCACTAGGATGACAAAGCAATACACTGAGCTAACCCCTAACCTTCTACCCTAATCCTCGACCCTACACCCTCATATCTAGGGCCATGTCCTCAGTAAGCTGAAGATTATCATGTCTTGCCTAATCACATCACCCCCAATACTTCTTAGGCCCACCTCTATCTTTCCTCATGCCCAATCTCTCACAACTCCTCACGTGGGCATCAATGCCTCTCCTCTTTACATGGTCGTACCATCTTAACCTCATTTCACACATATTTTCCTCCACGAGGGCCAATCCCACCTTATCCCAAATAACTTCATTCCTAATCTTATCTCTCCTGAAATGCCTGCACATCTACTTCAGCATCCTTATCTCGGCTACTTTCATCTTTTGGATATGACAGTTTTTAACTGGCCAATATTTTGACCCATATAAAATAGTCAGTCTAACCACCACTTTGTAAAACATGTCTTTAAGTCTATACGGCACATTCTTATCACACAAAATTCCAAATGCGAGCCTCCATTTCATCCACTCCGCTCCAATGCGATATATGACATCCTCGTCAATCTCCCCATCCCCTTGGATTACTGATCCTAAGTATTTGAAACTTTCTTTCTCGAGGAGAACTTGGTTTTCAAGCGATACTACCACGTCTGTATCACGATTCCCGTCACCAAACTTGCACTCCAAGTATTCTATTTTGGTCCTGCTCAACTTGAAACCTTTTGACTCCAGAGTCTTCCTCCAACCTCTAGCGTCGCAATAATACGGCCACATGTCTCGTCAATCAGGAGAATATCGTCTGCAAATAACATGAACCAAGGCATTTTCCCTTGAATGTGACACGTAAGTACATCCATCATCAAAGCAAATAAAAAAAGCTAAGTGCCAATATGATCACGCCCAATTTTGTCCTAAAAAGGATATGTGGTCGTTGTAAATATAATCCGATCTAAAAGTCCGGAGTCAATCCCACAGAGAAATAAGGCTTAGCTATAGTTGTTTAATATCACTAAGAAGACAAGTTTTAACAATTTTATAAATTATAAAGATTGAGATTTATATTTCTAACTAATTAACTAGCAAATACTAGAAAGCGGTAAAATTATCAACTAACGAGACAAAAGGTTGGAGACTAAATTAAGGAGGTTTAGAGTTATGATTTCCCCAATTGTCGGAATCCTTCCAACTATGTTCCATACAATTTCACTGATGTATTCTCTACTGATCGTGAGCACTTTATGTGCCATAATTCTCTCTCGAGCAACTACAATAATTTACTAGACATATTCTCTCGAACTACGCTAGTTGGCTTCATCTAACTGCTCACTATGACCACGTTAAGGCTTTGTTATTTCTAAACCTACCTTTAAACCCACTGTATTGATTTCTTACATACGTTAGGAGTGACGTTGTTCAACAACCACCTAAATATGTATCTTTTCTCAAGAAACACATAATAAATAGGCACAGTCAATTGATAACCATCCAATCAACTGAAATAAACACGTAGTTGAACAAATAGATAAATTCAAAGGCTAAATTAAATTAAAACATAACAAGAATTCATCCTACAAAAGATTCTATCAAAACTCTATATAACAAATTAGATATTCATAATAGTATGCATAACTACAATACTAGAATTCATAACCAATAATGGAAATAGGAAGAAGGAAGTGAGAAACTTGTAGAAGAATTCTCCACCTTGCTCCTAATGTGTTCTTGCCTCCTTAGGTCAAATCCCCAGTTTCCTTAGCCTCCTTAGGTCTAAATTATGTCAAAAGTATGTCAAAGGTGCTCAAATCACCGTTTTTCCATGTATATATACCAAGTAGGGTTGGGCTCAAACAATTATACCTTCTCTTACGTGAAAAATGACACTTTTCCAGGTCAGGACATCCACGACCGCGGATTCAACCACAGATTCAGCCGTGGATTTTGGCCAGTTTCTGCCTCACATCCGCGGATATGAAGTTATTGGTCTTGGAGGTTTATGAAACTTAGTCACTTCCATGTTTAGTTTTGACTTAAGCATGGAGATCAATGCTCTTCTTGAGAATGCATCCATTGTAACCCTTGTACACCAACAATTACTTTGATGATAGTCATATATATTTATGATGTTAAGACATCTTGTTTCTCCAATATATGAACTCAAACTCTCTATTATCCACTCCTTTATAGGTAATCCTTCCTCTTGTTCATGCATATTTTTATGGACTTTAGGATTAACGCAATAGGTTGCCTTATTTGTGTTGATAGAGTCAACAATCAATTCAATATTGTGTTGACCATCTCTAAAAGGAGGAAAGCCAATAACACACATAGTTGGGTTCGGATAATCATAAAACTTTGGTGGGAACTCCTCAATTAGTGGATCCAATGCTTGGTCCTCGCTTCTTTGATATTGATCTTCCTCAATTGTGTCCTCTTCACTCCCTTGATTATCTGAATAATTATTATATTTGGCATGGCACCTTGGTATGCTCATGCCTTGGTCAACTTCAACTTCTTCAAGTTGCTCAATATATCGTGCTCTATGCGGTTGAATTGGTGGATATTAAAGTGATAGACGTGGTTGTAGCATTGGTATGTTATTTGGTGGTAGTGGTGGTGGAGAATGTAGGTGTTGTGATAGATTTGGTGGCTGATTTTGCACCAAGTGTTCAACCAGATTCTCCATTGATTACTTCAAGTCCTCTAGCTACACTTTAAAGCCATCTAGTTGCACTTTAATTTCTTCGTTGTCTTGCTCAAGGATTCTAGTTCTTAATTTATGAACTTTTAATTGAAGATCCATTAAAGATGATGCCGAACTTGGTATTTTATTGTTTGGTGACAGGATGAACAAGGTAGCAAATCAAGAATTCGGACCTGGACCTTGCGCTCTGATACCAAATTGATGCACTTTCAATGTTTTGCACCTCTCAAGAACAAAGAAGAGAGAAAAACAAAAGCACCCTGCTAAAGTTTTTCACAAAACTAGCAAAAGCGTTCTTCAAACTCACATTAGAAGAATGTAAGATGGAAAGCAACCTCACCCACAAGTTCCTCAATCCCGCAAGATTGCAAGAAGTGTTGAATAAAGGAAGAAGAATGAAATAAAATACCAATCACGTTTTTGAAGCAAAAGCTTAGAAAAACTAATCACCAATGTTTATTTTCAGCATATTAAGCCTTTTAAATAGGCATTACAATAAGTAAAATTGGTAAGGTTAAGGAAAACTAATCCTAGTAAAACTAGAATAAGAATAAGGCTATGAAAATATATCCTAACTAAAATAAGAAAAAGAATTCTAGTAGGAACGGGATACCAACTAACAAACCTAATTTGACTAGAACTACAAATATAATCCTATTAAGACAAGA
Source organism: Nicotiana sylvestris (assembly GCF_000393655.2). Taxonomy (NCBI): domain Eukaryota; kingdom Viridiplantae; phylum Streptophyta; class Magnoliopsida; order Solanales; family Solanaceae; genus Nicotiana; species Nicotiana sylvestris. The sequence goes on along the minus strand of NC_091064.1, from coordinate 95,629,123 downwards.
AATAAATTACTAGGAAATAAGAAATAACAAATCCTAATCTTTAAGGAAACGAAATCCTAATCCTGAATGGATTCTTCGCTTTTTGACTTTCTTAGATTTTTAGCATTCTTGATCTTGCATCAAAGCACAATTACATCAAGAGTCACCACTTATCAAGGAATATATTTTTTCGCAGCAATATAACTATTTTTTCCTTTTTTTCAATTCAAGTGGCTCTTACTTTTTTAAAACAGCGCACCTTTCTCCTTATTTCATTAGTTCCACTAAAAAGCCAAACCAACCACCCCACACTTTAACTTTTACAAAGTTTATAACTATTCAAGTGCTCATGAGAGGTTAAAATGTTCAAATAGATGGTTAATTCAAACAAATAGGCGAGGCTTGCAATGTGTTTGCCAAAGAAACATGATTATAGGCTCAAAGGGGTTAACTTTGATACATAACAATTAGGCAGTTAAAATATTCATATCTGGCTCAACAAAGAAACGTCTATATCACTTCCAAGACTGAACAAAACTACTATTTCGCTTTGTAAACACACGGGGCAAGTTCTAGGCATCAAATGCAATGCACATAATAACACCCAAACCTCACACACACATGGAACATAACTCACTCAGGATTGGATTCATCAAGACACTCTAGTCAAAGCAGTTAAGCAAAGTTAAGATCATACAATTTAAGGTACTTATACAAGATTCAAAAACTGAGCCTAAGCATCACAACCAAAATACTCACTATTCTCAAGGCATAACAAAGTCAAGAGATATTGCGTCAATTCAAAACACATCACAATGGCTCCTATTCCTAAAAAAATAACTACACCCGATTCAAACAAAACCCTTGAAAATAAACTGCGGCACAAAGAAAAACCAAGGGGTAATTGCTACACTATCTAATAAAAGAAAATCTTTTTGTATTTTTTTAGACTTAAATCCCTCAAAAAAATGTCTAATAGATCCATCATTGGGAAAAGTCCAATCTTTATTTTTTTTAAAAAAAATATTATTCAATTAAACTAACACAAGTAAAGTAGCATAGAAAGTCACCCAGACAATCTCCTCACCCCATACTTAAAATTGTGCATTGTCCCCAATGCAGATCATAACTATAAGAGGGTAAAAAACTCCCTGGTAGGTCAAAGGTCGAAGCACTAGCAGCTCAAAGGGTACTCAGACTTCTCCTAGGCCTGGTCCTTCGTGCTGGTACCTCACACTTAGTTCCAATCATCTGGTCTGTTGTTGCATCCTTCCAATAGCTTTGCTTTCTATTCTCATAGAAAATCAAAAATTGACACTACAAAAATAGTACAATTAAAAAAATAATAATGCAAATTAAAAGAAACCAGTAAATCTGGGTTGCCTCCCAACAAGCACTTGATTTAACGCCACGGTACTACGCGAATCACTTTTTGCCTCTACCTCGAGCTTATGAATTGAACGCCCAATTTGGCATCAAGTTTTCGGCTATGCTCTAGGGGTGGAGGAACAAATCCAATTGGCCCAACAAACCATTGTACTATTTTACACTTCTTGGCTTTCACATGCGGTATGTAGTCCTATCTTTCTGGCAAGAAAAATTCCAGAATGTAGGCACCTTGTTCCTCATTCCTTGGCTTCTCAATGGGCTCGGATGACTCTATTTCCATATCATCATCCAAGCACAATGTAGAAAAATATTTGGAGTGAGGACCAATGCGCTCACACACATGAACTTCAGGACTTTCAGCATCCTCAACTTCAATGATACTAGAGTCAACAAAATTTGTATCATCAATGTCCTTGGCTGACTCTAGTCTCACTTCTACAACATCGACATCCTCAAATTGTAGTTGGCTAGGTTGTTGATGTTCTACTCTGACCTCTACAATTAGCACCTCAAATTCACGCTCTTCTTGCCTCTTATCCCCAAAATTGGATTGCTGAGAATTAAATGCTTCAACCACTTGACTCACTTGAGCCTCCAAGTTGTGAATAGTTGCCTCTTGCCTTTCTATCTGCAATTGTTTCTCATTATTTTGTTCTAGAAAACCCTTTAACATATCCTTGATCTCCTTCGGGTCCACATCCCTAGGTTCTTTGTTCCTATTAACTTCACAAGAAAAGGTAGAACCATCATAGTAAGGGGTTGGGAGAAGATAAGAAATATAAGCACAACCATGAAAGTGGCCATTTTTACCACCACACACATCACACACATTTCACAAATAAGATTGAGTTGGTGCACATAACTCACTCTCGGAAATATTTTGATAATTTGGATACGGGTGGTTTCCTTCACAATATGTATGAGGATCAATAGTAGAATTATCTACATCTAAATTCCCAAAATTCCAAGATGTCATGTTTCTCAAATCAATAGTTATAATAAAAAAAGCAAAAAAAAAGTTCAAACATGAAACTTAGCAATATATACAACTATAACTACACTGTTAGTTCCTCGGCAACGGCGCCAAAATTTGATCATGCACAACTCTAGTTCTAAAAAGGATAAGATGTCACTGCAAATATAATTCGGTCTCAAAGTCCGGAGTCGAATCCCACAGAGAACTAAGGCTTAGCTATAGCTGTTTAATATCACTAAGAAGACAAGTTTGAACAATTTTCCAAATAATAAAGATTTAGATTTATATTTCTAACTAATTAACTAGCAAATACTAGAAAGCGGTAAAATTAACAACGAACGAAACAAAAGGTTGGAGACTAAATTAAGGAGGTCTAAAGTTTTGATTTCCCCAATTGTCGGAATCCTTCCAGCTATGTTCCCTACAATTTCGCTAATGTATTCTCTACTGATCGTGAGCACTTTAGATGCCGTAATTCTCTCTCGAGCAACTACAATAATTTACTAGACATATTCTCTCGAACTATGCTAGTTGGCTTCATCTAACTGCTCACTATGACTACATCAAGGTTTTGTTATTTTTAAACCTACCTTTAAACCCACCGTATTAATTTATCACACACGTTAGGAGTGGCGTTGTTCAACAACCACCTAAATATGTATCCTTTCTCAAGCAACACATAATAAATAGACACAGTAAATCGATGATCATTCAATCAACTGAAATAAACATGTAGTTAAACAAATAGATAAATTCAAAGGCTAAATTAAATTAAAACATAACAAGAATTCATCCTACAAAATGTTCTATCAAAACTCTAGATAACAAATTAGCTATCCATAATAGTATGCATAACTACAATACTAGAATTCATAACCAATAATGAAAATAGGAAGAACGAAGTGAGAAAATCGTAGAAGAATTCTCCGCCTTGCTCCTAGTATGTTCTTACCTCCTTAGGTCGAATCCCCGGTCTCCTTAGCCTTCTTAGGTCTAAATTATGTCAAAACTATGTCAAAGTTGCACAAAATACCATTTTTCATGCATATATACCAAGTAGGGTTAGGCCCAAATAATTATACCTTCTCCTACGCAAAAAAGGGACACTTTTCCAGGTCGGTACGTCCACGGCTGCGGATTCAACTGCGGATTTGGCCGCGGATTTTGGCCAGCTTCTGCCTCAGATCCACTGCTAGTGCGTGGCCATGTATTTGTCGCGCATTTTTCACCATGTTCTGTTTGGTATTTGGGAAGACATAAAACATGAAAATTGTGGCCCTTTGAATTAGCTTTCCAACCATATATTATGGAGATCAAATGGAGTTCTGAGAAAAGAGTTATGTGCATTTTACTAGACAATGCGTAATATGCCTACTCGATTCTTCATTTGTTCTTAACTATCATCTGTTGATCCCCAAACATGATCCCGGCTTAATTCCTTGGGCTTTTACTTAGACTTCAAAGATCTAATTTACTTGAATTCATTCCATAATATATATACATAGCTCGGAATCACTCCTACAAAGCATAGAACACACAATTAGTGCAAAATACTAGCGATTAAAGCTCAAACTCAACTGAAGTGTAGTAAATTGGAATGTGATAATCGACTAAAATACGCAATTATAGCCTATCATCACAATCCCTGGTGCAATCCCATTAGAAATGAAAATTGTTCCGAGTCCCCTCCCACAATCCTCACACAGGTCTTAGCTCTCTCATATATGTCCTTAATTACCATAGTATAAGCAATAGGAACACCGCTAGGCTCCAAACATCTCCAAAGGCAGTCATCATCTTCTTCTTCCTCCTACTCCTAAAGGCGTTGGGCCATTTCCGGAGATAAGGCCGTTGTATCGGCCTTAGGCCTTCGAGCCACACTCTTCTTTGGCTTCGGGGGATTTTCAGATGACTCTTTTCTTCTTTTCTTTCTTTAGAAGGCTTCGGAACCTCTGTTTCATCAGCCGGGGCCAGCCGCAATTCGACGGCATCTCCAAGACCTACATGAAACCGAGGTAAGTATCCCGCAACAGAAGCACAAGAAAACAAACAAGAGAACTCACCATGGTTTTTGGCCTCCCATCGACCCTTGGCCAGATCTCGCTAGCAGCGCTCCAAGTAAGAAGAGGCGGAGGCTAACTTTCGAACCCAGCCCTCGAGGTCCAGGACCCCACCAGGAAACCAAACAGCGGCTGCACAATCATAAAGGGGGTTAGACTGGTGAAAAATATAAAGCTGGGGAAAAGAAAAGAAAGCAGGGGATAAGCATGTTGCGTACTCACGTTTCATGTTCCACTCCTCGAGGAACGGCATCCAATCAGCAAGAATCAGATCAGAGGACTTGACTCAGACAAACCGACTCATCCACCCATAGTATTTGTCCTCATCAATAATAGAGAAGAGAGCTTTTAAGGACCGGCGTTGCAATTTTATCAAACACCCTATCCCCCTCCCCCCCGATAAAGTCAGGGATTGTATAGTCTGATCAAATGATCAAGGGTAAAAGACATCCACTCGATTTGGCTAAAAAAGAACCTGATTAAGTAAATGATTCGCCAGAAGGAGGGGTAGATCTGGCCAAGCATCACTCGGTATTGTTAGCAAAAGTCAAGAATAACTGGATCTATAGGACCCTGAGCCAGAATTGCAGGGCCCAATGTAAATGGGTAGGTGTATACGCTCAGGTACCCCGTTTTATACGTGGTTCCGTCCTCCTCGGAGGAAGGAATCACTATTCCTTTATCATCCCATTTGCATTCCTCCTTTACTTGCTTGAGCTCGGCCTTGGTCACCAGATAAACATATCGAGACATGGGCTCACGTCGGTCTGGTGTCGAAATAGGTTTCTCGATTTTAAAATCGTTTGTTATTTCACATGGCGGGGGAGTACACTCCTCGATACGAGGAGGCACTACCGGTTTACCCTTGGTCGATCGAGAAGATGATGAAGCTTTTTCCTTTTGGGAAACTGGTTTAGAGGTTTTACCCATCGCGATACGGAAGGAAATGAAGAGTGTTGATAATGAAGAGAAGGGAGAGCTCAAAGAGATTGAAAAAAGGGTAATGAGACTTTGAAAACAATATGGGAATAAAAGTTTGTAAGGTTGTGGAACCTGTCTATTTATAAATGTTACTTAAGTATGCTGAGGAAGCCAAAAGGCCGACCATCAGCCGCCTCCAATTAATAATTTGGGAATTGTACAAAAAGAAACTTGCCAGTCGCTTCAACCACTGACGTTACGATATTTGTGTCAGGACCAAGGCATCAAGGATTAATTCGTCAAAATTCACAAGGGGGCAGCCTATAAGTCGAATTCGAGCAGGGTACCCATTCGTTTACTCAGCCCCAGGGCTACCCGAGTTCAAGAAAATTCTCATTCGGGGACTATCTACGAAGCCTAAGGGCTAACTTTATTTCGAATTCGAGCAAGTACTCACTCGATTACTAAGCCCAAGGGCTACCCGAGTTCAAGAAAATTCTCACTCGGGGAATATATATGAAGCCTAAGGGTTCAAGCAAGTACTCACTCGACTACTAAGCCCAAGGGCTACCCAAGTTCGAGAAAATTCTCACTCGGGAACTATCTACGAATCCCTAAGAGCTAACTTTATTTCGAATTCGAGACCTTTTTCTCACTCAACTTGGACTCAGGAGTCCCGATGTCCCGAGCTCGCATCAAATCAATTTAACCTTAACTCAAGGATTAACAAAACCTTAAGGGGTATTTCATTGATTGATTAAAAACCTAAGGGTTTATTATGTTCTGAGTGCAGTATTCAAACTGATCATTAGAGTTATGCACTCGAATGTTTCACAAATGAAGATAGAATAGAATTCAACACAAATCGAAGATAAAGTGAAGAAATTCTTTATATTTACAAAAGATATTTACAAAGTCTACGAGAGGCCCTTACACAGAAATAAAGAAGAAAAAATAAAAAGCCAAGAACCTAATCTACTTTTGGGGGCATATCCCCGAGAGCGGCATCTTCGGGAACCTCCTCCTCGGGGACTCCATCTTGATCTTTAGGGAAAATTGTGGCCTGGTGAAAAACTTAGCGAGTATGGGTCTTATCATCACAACTATTTCGAAAACACTTCTTGATACATTGTTTCGGTGCGGGATGCAAAAGTTAGTAGATGATAGTGCCACCTCATTCCATAGAAAGCAAAAGGAATGAAGCGCCACACCAGGTTGAAGTTAGGAGAGATGAGCATCAGTGTAAAGTTCGCATATCTTCTGATACGAGAAGAATTCGGTGCCCTTCTCTCATTGTTTCGAGCCAACAATAACAACAACAACAACCCAGTATAATCCCAATTGCTAGGGTAAAACTTTAAAAAAAGGTAGCCTTGGCGTAACTAGTAAAGTTGCTGCCGTGTGACCTTGTAGTCACAGATTTTAACCATAAAAATAGGTGATTGGAGGAAGAGATAGAGAAGGGAAAGGGCTAAAAGTTGATGAAGAAGGAATGAATGTAGTTTTTGTTCAGCCAAGTAACCCCCTATTTATAGAAAGTCAATAACGGTTCGGCGGCACTAGTGGCCAATCAATGTTGGCATATATTCAATGCTTTTGGGGAAATGGACCGGCGGGACGTTTCGATCACTTCAGGCGCCTATGTCACGAGCATGATGTCATCTCGAGAGGCTCTAGAAAATCAAGGTTCAAATCGTTTCTTATCATCTTATTCTAAGAAACGCGAGGACTATCTGTATACGGTCGAAATCAAGGAGCCGAATTTTGAAGTCTTGAATTAGGCAATGAATCCGAGTACGGGCAACTCGAAGTAGGGGTCGGACCCCGCTGAAGGACACACACCTCGGGAAAGCAGATCGAAGGCCTGGCACGACCTACATCGAGGGAAGTACATTCTCGAGGGCACTCAAGAAAGAGCGGGAATTTCTCCTGCGCGCAAAGGATAAGATTTGTACGAAATAGTACATTCTCGAGGGCACACCTGTACCAATAGAATTCTTACCTCAATTAGGAATGCACTATATTGGGGTTTTCTCCTTCTATATAAAGGGGACCTCAATTATTTTGTAAGGATCATCTCATATTATTATTCATTGCAATAGAATATTCTACTCTGCTTTTCTTGTTTAGCGTGCTCAACAAGTGTTCTTCAGCTTTATTGCTTTTAATTTATTGTTCATACTTGGTTTTGTTAGTCTCAGGTATTGTATTCTCTATTGCAATTATTTGGTACCACTTATCCTTTATTTCTCCCTTTTTCTTTTATCTTCCATCTTTCTTCCTTCCTTGCTTTCCTCTTCTTTTTCTTGCCCTTTCTGAGCCGAGGGTCTATTGGAAACAGCCTCTCTACTTGTATTAGGTAGGGGTAAGGTCTGCGTACAGACTACCCTCCCCAGGCCCCACCTGCTGGGATCAAACTAGGTTTGTTGTTGTTGTTATTATTGTACTTTATTGTTTACCCTCCATTGCTCTTAGCTGACCTCGAGGCCACCAAGAAAGTCAAGCTCGAGGTCCCCATTGTTATAGTAACACTGGTTTGGTTCATCAATTCTTCTTACTTAAACTTAATATTACTTGTATAATCACTAGAATTAGAATAAATCACATATCTTTAAAACCACAAATTATCTTTAATTGTTACTTCCATTTTTCGAGGTAAACAATAATGTACTAGAGCTCCCTTTTTTTTTAGAAAAAAACTTAAAACGCATGGCCAAAAAAAGGGGCATTGATATAAAGAAGTTGTGATGCTCTTGATGATGGGTCTCTTGTACTTCTTAATTCCAATAATACACATTTGTTTGTGATTGGTGAAAGATTTAGTTTTGGAAATGAAGCTCTTAAAATTTCGTTTATCTGAACATAAAACAAAATATACCTAACTAATAGCATGCTTTAGGTTGAATATTAAGTTAAGAAACTATTTTTTTTACTAAACAATAATGTTCATAAGTAGAGTCGTGAATATTGTAGAAAATTACATGGCGTGTTCCCTGATGAGACTGGTCGTAGTTGAATGTCCTTGTAATTGGCAGTATTTAATAAAGGGACTCGGCGTTTTTGGCCCTTCGGCTCCTTCTTCCCCGTCTCTTCTCTTGTTCACTAGGAACATCATAATTCTTCAATTTTAGAAGCTCAAAATCCTTGTTTGAGGATCAAAATTCGAAGTTAGTAATTAATTACTGTAAAAATTGATTCAGTTTAATTCTTTATGCTTAAACTTTTAGTTTAAATACTAATTTGATGATTTACTTTAAAAATCTAAAAACTCCATAGTTGGACCTTAGAAAGTATTGAAGAAGAAAAAGTGGATCTTCTTGATTGGTGTTATTTGATTAAATTGGTGATTGAAGATAGTTTGTGTTAGTATTTGGAGGCTTTGTTTCAAATTTGAGATCATCTGCAGCAGTTGGGATGTCAAAATTAAAATTACGAATTCAAAGAATATTTTGTTGAATAACAGATAAAACTTGTGTGTAGGGTGAAATCGGAGGGTCCAATTCTTCGTTATCGAGGCACCTCAGAAGATCATCTCGAAGCCTCGGGCTTCAAGGCTACGGTCGAATTTCCCCTTCGAGGTTCATCGACGCTCGACCTTGGGATAATGTCGACCACAACTATGGTAGGAGTGGAGAGTTCCCAAGGTACACGGTTAGGACTGACAGAGCCTAGTGGACTACCCTACCCCTAGATCAGGGTGTCATATAGTTGTCCCATTGATTTATCTTTGTAATTAATATATTTTGTACTATGTTGAGATTCCCCTCCTATATAAAGGGGATTCTTATCATCTTGTAAAGGTTTGTTGCTTCAGTTTCTCCACACGAAATATACAAGAACATTTCATTTGATCTCTAACATACTCTCTTGATATTATTGCTTTCATTTATTATCTTCCTTGTTGTTCTTCATTTATTGCTTATCATTGGCCATAAAGAGACTCCGTTAATTTTATTATAACTGTTAGTCATACTTCGACCCCCCTCGATAGCTCTCAGACGAGCTCCGGAATCGACCTCGAGGCTCCCAAATCGACAAGCTCGAGGCCCCGATTGTTAAACTATCGGTTCGGTTATCACCTTATCCTTGACTCTCATTTTGTTACTAAGTCTCAAAGGCATAGCATCAACTGCTTAACAACTAGCATAAAAATAGATCATGTATTTTTAGAGTCCCATAATCAAATTTAATTTTATTATCATTTTCACGGTAAATAGTTTAGCGCCCACCGTGGGGCTAAAAATAATAGTAATTATTTTCTTGATGGTTTCATCACATAACGCAAGTTATCTTTCACACATGTTCTTGTCCAAGATCTTCAAATTTCAGGTCAAAATGCCTAACACAGTAAATAGGGATGAAAACAACTACCTGGAGAACCAAGGAGAGAATGGTGTGGCTGTTCCAACCTAGGCACAAAAAGAGATCCCTCGGCATATCGTTCATATGATTATTGGAGGGATCGACATTCCCCAAGGGCACAGATCAAGCGGACAAAAATATCCTCCGCAATAGAAGGGCCGATCCGAGACCGCATGGCTGAAGACACCCTCGCATTCAGCGAAGAGGATCTCGAGACCTTGACAGAACCACATAACGATGCACTGGTAATCTCATTTCTTTTAAACAATGTTCAAGTTAAATGTGCGCTCGTGGATCCACGCAGCTCGGCCAACGTAATCAGGTCAGGGGTAGTAGAATAGCTTGGGTTGCTCGACTAGATCATACCCGCCTCTCGGGTCCTCCACGGCTTCAACATGACCGGTGAAGTAACAAAAGGAGAAATCACCCTCCTAGTCAACACGTCTGGAACGATTTGAAACACAAAGTTTCAAGTCATCGATGGCGACATAAGGTATAATGCATTGTTTGGCAGGCCGTGGATATACAACATGAGGGAAATACCGTCAACCCTGCACCAAATGATTAAATTTTCGACAAAGGATGGCATAACGACCATATATGGAGAACAACATGCAGCAAAGGAAATGTTCGCGGTTTACCAGGAGGAGTCGACCCTCGTACTCCCAACCTCGGATGCGCCTAGAAGTATACAAATCCCCGAGGATGACGAAGAAGATTTCCTTTCTCCACGAACTTTTGTTGCCCCCAAAAAGTCGGATGCAACAAAATCGACAATCGAAGATCTGGAGCAAGCTGTTTTGATCGAACACCTCCTCGATCGCAATGTATACCTAGGAATGGGATTAACCCCCGAACTTAGAAAAAATTTCATTCAATTTCTTATCGATAATATCGACTGTTTCGCTTGGTCCCACTTAGATATGACAGGTATCCCGCCTAAAATAACCTCCCACCAACTGAGTGTCGACCCCAGGTTTAAACCAGCGAAGCAAAAAAATAGATCCCAGTCCGAGATAAAACACGCATTCATCAAGGATGAGATAACAAAACTCCTTAAAATAGGGTCCATTAGACAGGTAAAGTACCCCGAATGGCTGGCCAATGTAGTAGTGGTACCCAAAAAGGGAAATAAGATAAGAATGTACGTAGACTATAAAGACTTAAATAAGGCGTGTCCCAAGGATTTGTTCCCATTGCCTAAAAAGGATTGTTGCATCGATGTTATGGCCGGCCACGAGACCCTCACCTTTCTCGATGCCTATTCAGGGTACAATCAAATTCAGATGAACCCCGAAGACATGGAGAAGACCTCGCTCATCACTAAGTATGGTACCTATCTATTACAATGTAATGCCTTGCAGAATAAAAAACGCAGGGGCTACATACCAACGTCTAGTTAATAAAATGTTTGAGTGTCAAATAGGTAAATCCATGGAAGTTTATATTGATGACATGCTAGTCAAGTCCCTGCGCGCAGAGGACCATTTAACTCATTTGCAGGAAACATTCGACATTCTCAGAAGTTACAACATGAAGTTTAATCCCGAGAAATGTGCCTTTGGAGTAGGTTCGGGCAAATTCCTAGGCTTCATGGTATCAAATAGGGGGATCGAGATTAACCCCGACAAAATCAAGGCCATCGAAGAAATTACGGTGGTAAATAATGTATAGGCCATACAATGGCTAACAAGACGAATAGCGGCTCTAGGCAGATTCATATCAATGTCATCCGACAGGAGCCATCATTTCTTCTCCTTACTCAAAAGGAAAAACAACTTCGATTGGACTCCAGAATGCCAACGTGCCTTAGAAGAGCTGAAACGATATCTGACTAGCCCACCTCTACTCCACATGCCAAAGGAGGATGAAACACTATATCTATACTTGGCTGTATCCGAGATAGCGGTAAGCAGCGTGCTAGTTTGAGAAGAGCAAGGTACACAATTCCCTATTTATTATGCAAGCCGGACCCTACGGGATGCCAAAACTAGGTATCCACACCTTGAAAAATTAGCTCTTGCATTAATAAGCGTGTTGCAAAAATTAAAACCCTATTTTCAATGCCACCTTATTGGTGTTCTAATGACATACCCCCTCTGGAGCATATTGCACAAACCCGAACTATCGGCTCGATTGGCCAAATGGGATATCGAACTCGGTATGATATCGAGTATCAACCTCGAACGGCCATCAAGTTCCAGATTCTGGCGGACTTCGTGGCCGATTTCTCGCCCTCCCTCGTACATGAGGTAGAAAAGGAACTTTTACTGAAATTGGGCACGTCTTCCGGGGTATGGACCATGTTTACTGACGGCGCCACAAATGTGAGAACAGGTGTGATTGCAGGTTTAGAACTGGCCAAAAGCCTAGGAGCCGAGACCATCGAAGCAAAATGCGATTTGCTCTTGGTAGTGAACCAGGTGAATAGGAGCTACGAGGTCCGAGAAGACAAGATGCAGAGGTATTTGGACAAGATCCAAGCCGCATTACGTCGCTTCAAATAATGGAATTTAGTCCATGCACCTCGAGAGCAGAATAGCGAGGCTGATGCCCTCGCAAACCTAGGATCGTCTGTTGAAGAAGATGACCTACTCCTTGGGGCTATTATTCAGCTATCTAAATCAATGATCGAGATAGGTCACACGGAGATTAATTCCACCAGCCTAAAATGGGACTGGAGAAATAAATATATTGATTATCTGAAAGACAGAAAATTGCCCGCGGATCCAAAGGAATCGAGGGCCCTGCGAACCAAAGCATCCCGGTTCTCACTCGATGAAAACAAGACTCTGTATAGAAGAACTTTTGATGGCCCCCTAGCAGTATGTCTAGGGCCGAGGGATACATATTACGTACTCCGAGAAATCCACGAGGGTACTTGCGAAAATCACTCCAGCACCAACTCCTTGGTCCGAAAAATAATCAGGGTAGGATACTATTTGGATAACATGGAAAAGATACTAAGGAGTTCATCCGAAAATGCAATAAATGCCAAAGATTTTCCCCTACGATTCACAACCCGGTGAATAACTACATTCAGTCTTATCGCCATGGCCATTCATGAAATGAGGGATTGACATCGTTGGGCCCTTACCGATGGCATCAGGTAAAGCTAAATTTATTTTATTTATGACTGACTATTTCTCAAAATGGGTGGAAGCGTAGGCCTTCGAGAAGGTAAGAGAAAAGGAAGTCATTAACTTCATCTGGGACCACATTATGTGCCGATTCTGGATTCCTTCCGAGATAACATGCGATAATGGGAGGCAGTTCATCAGGAGAAAGGTAACACAATTCCTTGAGGATCACAAAATCAAGATAATCCTATCGACGCCGTATCACCTGTGTGAAAACGGCCAGGCCGAGTCTACTAATAAAACCATCATCCAAAACTTGCAAAAGAAGCCGGAAAGTGCCAAGGGAAAGTGGAGAGAAATGTTGCCCGAAGTGTTGTGGGCATACCGAACAACTTCAAAATCAAGCATAGGGGAAACACCTTTCTCTCTAGTATACGGCGCCGAGGCTTTAATACCAGTAGAGGTTGGGGAGCCGAGTGCCAGATTCAAATACACCACTGAAAGCTCAAACAACGAGGCCATGACAACAGCCCTCGAACTATTAGATGAAAAATGAGAAGCCTCGCTGGTCCGGATGGCCGCCCAAAAGCAAAGAATCGAAAGATATTATAAAAGGAGAACAAACATCCGACATTTCGGAGTCGGGGACTTGGTTCTAAGGAAAGTCACCCTTAACACCCCAAACCCTAATGAAGGAAAGATAGGCCAAAATTGGAAAGGACCATACTGCGTCCTCGGAGTAGTAGGCAAAGGGTCTTACAAGCTCGGTACCATAGAGGGCGAACAGCTTCCAAGCAACTGGAACATATCAATGCTGAAATGATATTATTGCTAGGGCATCCGATTGAAAATTTCGAGAACATCCTCGAGCATGCGGTGCACTCTTTTCCTTCGACCAGATTTTATCCCTATAAGGGTTTTACCGCCAAGGTTTTTAATGAGGCAACGAACATACGTCACCTAAGGAGACTCAACAAGTATTCGAGATTTCTTTTACAATCCACCTCAAATACTGGGGGGCCTCCCCCCGGAAGGTCACCTGCTCGGGAAAGTCAAGATACCCCAAATGGGACCTTAATAGGAAAAGTAATGTACCGGGCCAAACGGTCGAACGAACCGTGTCCATATGGAGCAACCAATATTTTAACGGCAAAAACATGTATACTTGTACCAAGTAATCAAAGAACACTTTTTGTCAAAGCATTTCACGCTTCAAAAGAAACTCGACGCTTTAGCAAAGAAGGCTCCTCTACCAAAAATGTCCCGAACACTCGGAGACTGGCATCAACAATTCGACACCTGAACAACCTCCGGGTCAAAACTCCAAACTCATAAGCCCTCAACGAGGAAACATCAAGATCATAAAACTTCTCCAAAATCGAAGGTGTCCCGAACACTTGGAGACTGATGCTGAAATCTCAAAATTCGCATGACCTCAGGGTCGGAATTGCCAAAATCGTAAGCCCTCAATGAGGCAACACCAAGTTTACAAGTAATGGCTCCCGAGTCAAGATACCCTCGACGACTTGGGGACTACCGTCAAGCACCACCTCCATCGACTTATCAAAACCCGAGGTCGTAAGGCCACATGCGGGCAGCCTCGGTCCTGTAAGACCTACATAAGGCAACATCAATATCTGTAAGACCTCAAGCATGGCATGAAAAATACTTGCACCAAGTATCCAAAACTGTAAAACCTAAAAGGCATGAAAAACTGTAAGACCTCAAAGGTATGAAAATTTTTGTAAGACCTTACTAAAGGCATAAACCCGATCTCAAAATCTCGGCTATATATCGAACTTGTAAAACCCCTAAAAAGGCATACCATCGATATAGATGCCGAAACTACTTCACTCGGGACATAAAGGGTCCGTCAAACACAAATGACTCTAGTCACAAGGTTGTACCAGCCGAATTAACGCGACTCGGGGACGCCCAACCGTCGCTACAAAATCACAGGCCTTCAATTACTTCAAATCTACTTTGAAAAGAACCGGTTATACAAGCTACCCTCGATACAGGCAAAAGAGCTTCGACCATGTCAGCTCCTAAACATTGGCTTCGAGATACTCAGCCTCCAAGACAAACCTTCCGAGGTGCTCGATCATCGCCATATAACGACTCACAATCGAGGCATTTTATTAAGTCGTCGAAAAGTCAAGCAAACACTATTTCAAAAATCCTTATCGAGGGAAAAATAAAGCCCACATAAAAGGTCGCTTAGACCCAAGACGTAAGAGCCATTGTTGCCAGCCAGCATAAAAGGTCGCTCAGACCCAAGGCGTAAGAGTCATTATCGCCAGCCAGCATAAAAGGTCGCTTCAACCCAAGGCATAAGAGCCATTGTGGCTAGCCCACACAAAACTTGAGGGTCGAATGAGCTCGAGTTGAAACCCGACTCGGAGACTGAACCCAAAATAGTTAACTAAATATGCCTAAGAGCAAATTGTAAGAGCCATTGTTGCCAGCCTAATGGGCCTCAGGGCCACCCATATAAAAGGTCGCTCAGACCCAAGGCGTAAGAGCCATTGTCTCCAGCCAGCATAAAAGGTCGCTTCGACCCAAGGCGTAAGAGCTATAGTCACCAACTAACACATAAGGTCGCTCCTATCCAACGTGTAAGAGCCTAAGGACCAGCTTGAAATTCTAAAAACTTGAGGGTCAGATGAACTCGAGTCGAGATTTGACTTGGAAACTGAGCTCAATCTATTAAAAATGCCTAAAAGCACAAGAGCTCAAATGCCAGCTTACTATAAAAGGGGGAACCGACCCAGTGCATATGAGTCACTATCACCAGTGCTAAGATCAAAGGTCATGCTGGCCCGATACATAAAAGCCAAGTCGCTCGATAATAGCGAAGCCCGAGGGTCTAACCTGATGATCGGGACCTTGGGTCGAAAGTCAAAGTACATCATCACATAGGGTTTCCGAAAAAAAAAGGAAGGAAGGAATAGGAAATAAAAAGCCTTCTTATAACCTCCAGGGGGGATGTTTACAAGTCCTAAAAAAACCCTTACAAAGAGAGAACCGAACAAAATCCTAATCTACCATCAAACCTACATCTTCGATGTCTCCACCAAAGGTTGCACCCCAATATCTATGGGTCCTTTAGTGGCCCCTCTTCGACGGCCTCTTCCCCTTCGGGGGCTCAGCCTTTATTTTTATCACCTCCTGAGCCACTGCTCGACTCACCTCCGTAAGCAAGCAAGGCAGCATATCTCTTCTCTAGGGTCTCCACCCTCTCGAACTCGGCAGGAAAAATGATATCTCCCGCATGTATGTCCCCGAAAGTCTGCCCCCGAGATCCTAATCGAGCACGCTCCACTGCCCCGAGTCAATCTCGGCTCAGCCCCCTCGGTCGCCCCTCCGGCTTGAGCACTTGTCGCAATAGCATCCTCTCCATGCAAAGATATAAGCATCTCGGCTCAGTTTTGATCCTGGATAATGCAGCCACGAACTCAAAATGGAGACCTTTGTACTTGTTACTATCCTCCCTCGCCTCACTAAGCTGACCCCCAACTAAGGTCACCTTCTCCTGGAGGTCATCCCTCTCGGAAGTTATCTCTCTCTCACGCCGTTTGAGTTCAGAGACTTCAGAGTCTCTAGCCCGAAGCTCCTCCCTCAGCAGGGCACCTTCCTTCTCAAACTACACAAATCAGATCCAAGACGTTAAAACACTGGGATCTGGCAAAACATTCAGATAATGGCAAACGGGGACTAGATAACTTGTTCAGTAAGGAGAGCCTTCTCACGCTCGAGACGGGTCACATCGACCTGATACTAGGTGAAAGTCCGATAGTAACGCGCCTTGGCCTGAAGCCACGAAAAAAGACAAGTTAGAGAGACAAAGGTCAAGGCAACCGAGGCCCGAGCGACAGGCAGGGTTTGCAAAGATTACCTGCTCGCAAAGCCTGCTCATCTCACCAAAGACAAGGGAAGCATCGATCTTAAGGACTCCATCGGGAACGGTTGGAAGCCTTTCGAGCACATCTCCACCATTGACAGGCATCCCCACATCGAGAGATTCTTTGTCCAGGGCATCTTGCACTCCTTTAGAAGGTAGGGTCATTCCCTAAGGAGAATCAATCACGACCATGGCACTAGCAGGGTCAGTCAGGACTATCCCTTGTCCATTCAGGGCCCCAGAACTAGGCCCCTCTAAACCACCTAACGAAGGCACCCCAGACCGAGGGGAACTCTGACCACCGACCAGCTCGGGGGTAGAACCCGATACTCCCTCAATTGTCTCTCCACTATGAAGTGGGACCACAACGACATCAGTTAACGGCTCGGAAGCCATCATCTCTACGGCCCCAGGATCGGCCAGGTTTATCCCTTCCTCCATCATTGTCGAGAAGCTATTTTCCTTCTCACCCTCAACTCGAGGGTTTCCCGTAGTTTCCGGGATTAGAGCTGTCGGTTTGGCCTTAGCTTCTTCTACCTTAATCTTCTTAGATTTAGAAGGCCCGTCCAACGGATCCCTTTGTCTCTTCTTCCCTTCATCGGATACCAAATCACCCTCCCCGCCGGGTAATGCTCCTTTCATCAAGGGGACTTCCCCCAGACCTACACAAATGCAAGAAGTAAGCACAGGGAACGAGAGCTCTGCCAGTAGCGATTTAAATCGAAAAGGATGAATATAGCAAGGTAGAGGCTCACCATGATCCTTAGCTTCCCACTGGGCCTGGGATAAATTATGCCACACTCGCTCAGCATACGGGCAAATCGAGTCCAGGCGGCCAACCCAACCCGGGTGGTCCGGAACCGCACCAGGGTAAAATGTTATAGCTGCATTAGCAAGAAAAGTTAAATGTGTGGAAGGACATATTCAAAGAGAAGCGAGGGAATTCTAGATAACGTGTCTACTTACGTTCCACATTCCACCTCTCGGGAAACGACATCTTTTCCATCGGGATCAGGTCAGAAGTCTTTACTCGGACAAAACGGCTTATCCATCCTCCATTCCCGGGCTCCTCGGTGTAGGCAAAGAGGGCCCTCGGGGCTTAGTAGCAGAGTTTGATTAGACCTCTACGGAAGAGACGGTAGCTTTACATCCTGATCAGATGATCAAGGGTGAAGGGCATCTCCCTAATCATGTTCACGTAGTACCTGATCATGTAAACAACACGCCAGAATGAAGGATGAATTTGGCCAAGGGTCACTTGGCATCGTTGGGAGAAGTCGAGAATCACGGGGTCGATCAGGGGCGAAGATGGCCCCACCGGACCTAGAGTAAACGGATAAGTGTATACACTGAGAAAACCTGTTTTGTATGTCGTAATATCCTCCTCCCAAGAAGGGATCTCCACAAGCACCGCGTCCCCGCAGCGACAATCAGCTTTCACTCTTCTGACGTCTGTTATCGAGCTAATATACTGAGTCACGGGCTCACTGCGCCCCGGCTTCGAAGAAGGCCTTTGGACCTTGAAATCAGAAGCCATCGCGAAAGATCCTGGAACGCATTCCTCAGCACGAAGAGGCATTGTCGCTTCGCCTTGATATAAAAGAGAAGATGATGAGGCCACATTCTCTTGGGAAACAGAGGCGGAAGTTTTCGCCATTGCTAGAAAATTTCAGGAGAGAAAGGGGAGTCGCGTTCCTAGGAAAGAACAAGGGTAAAGGAAGAAGGAACCTTTTTTGGGTTTTGGAAATGTAATGAGTTGGGAAGAACAAGGAAGGGAGTATTTATAGAAGCCTCACATGCACATCGAAGGAGGCCAAGGGGCAGCTAACTGCCATAATCAATGCGGAGGCCTTCGAGGGATGTGTGTACACCATCTTTTGGCACTTTATGACTGCCGTCATCGCAAGAATATCGGAGGTGACAAAGGTTCAAGGTCATTTCTTATCACTTTCACTCTAAGAAACGCGAAGATTATCTATGTACTGTGAAATCGGAGGGTCCAATTCCTCGTTATCGAGGCACCTCAGAAGATCATCTCGAAGCCTCGGGGCTTCAAGTCTACGATCGAATTTACCCTTCGAGGTTCATCAACACCCCACCTTGGGATAATGTCGACCACAACTATGGTAGGAGTGGGGAGTTCCCAAGGTACACGACTAGGACTGACACAGCCTAGTGGACTACCCTAGCCCTGGATTAGGGTGTCATATAGCTGTCATATCCCTTTATCTTTGTAATTAATGTATTTTGTATTATGTTGAGATTCTCCTTCTATATAAAGGGGATCCTTGTCATCTTGTAAAGGTCTTCAGTTGCTCCACACGAAAATATACAAGAACATTCCATTTGCTCTCTAACATACTCTTTTGATATTATTGCTTTTATTTATTATCTTCCTTGTTGTTCTTCATTTATTGTTTATTATTGGCCATAAAGAACCTCCGTTAATTTTATTATAACTGTTAGTCATACTTCGACACCCCTCGATAGCTCTCAGCCGAGCTCCGAAATCTACCTCGAGGCCCCCGAATCGACAACTCGAGGCCCCAGCTGTTAAACTATCAGTTCGATTATCACCTTATCCTTGACTCTCATTTTGTTACTAAGTCTCAAATGCATAGCATCAACTGCTTAACAACTAGCATAAAAATAGATCACATATTTTTAGAGTCCCATAATCAAATTTAATTGTTATTATCATTTTCACGTAAATAACTTGTATCAATCAGGTAGACTTTGATGAATAATTTAACAGATATGTCGATTGTGGATAACAAAAAGTTATGTTAATATGAGAGTTTGGTGAACAAATGAACAAAAACAAAATTACGCCAATTGAGTATAGTTTGTGTACAATTAACAATATAGATAGAGTAAATATACCTAAACACTATCGATCCGATAAAAATAACCCCGAAGAAATAGGGGAATCCAGAAGTTATTTTTTAAATACATTCATGATTGAGGACAATATTTAAAGTCATCCTCATGAGGCCATTCGTGCCAATTACCTGAATATTGACTTGACTCATGGGTTTGCCTAACTCAACTCGCTGGTTGAGTAGTGTTGGATTTGAATTTTTTTAGCCAATTTAAGACCTATACTTTTTAGCCTTTTTTTTGGGGGGGGGGGGGGTGGTGTTAAATGTCTTGCTTAAGTTAACTCTGGTTCAACGGGTTGGACTGGTCTGGTTGGCTCGGGGCAAATCCGTTTAAAAATATATTTAATCCCCTTTTCAAAAAAAAATGTTTTGTAAATTAAAGTTTTATATGAACGATAAAAATTTAGTACTTTGCATAATGAAAAATATTACACAAATTAATATGTGTTGTCTATTCGCAGAAAAAATAAATGTCGAATATTCATAAATATAGGGGACTAAAGTGTCTTTGTAACAAGGAGATTTCTCCGCACCTGAGTCGTTAAGAGTTACGGGGTTTAGTATAATTTATTTTTTATTTTTGGTACAAGTGTATCTCAAATTTAATGGTATTTATTTGCTAATAAATCCCCAGACTAAATACAACCTCAGAGCAGCTAGCAAAGCAGCCACCAAACACTCCTCTAAGCATACTCTTTCTCAATCGCCGTTTCTCTCTCAACATGCATAGACAATCTCTCGGCTCACCGGGATCCAAGTTACTCCACCCACATGGAGTCATCATCGTCGGCGGCAGGGACGACTCCTCCGCCGTCGTCACGGTGGCGGCGGACTCTCAGAAGATAATGCTGATGAAGGACCAAGCCGCCTCTCCTTCACTCTTAGAAGATGAACAAGTACGCAAGTCAATCAAATCTCTTAATAAGTCATTGTCCAGAGCTGAGAAGTATATTCATCTCATTCCTCTTCTGACTTTCCTCTGCTTCCTCATCCTCTATCTCTTCTCGCATATTCCTTCTGATAAAGGTACATTATACTTCTGTGAGTCAGAGAAAGACGAACTCGTGAAACTTCTTTTTAATCTATTTTGCTGATTTTTGTGCTTCTTTTCAGATTTAGCTCAATTTCATGGATTTGAAGGCTTCGCCAAGCCTATAGGTATATATAATGCACATTCTGTTTCTCCGTTTTGGAGATTGGTTTTTCAATTTATGTTTCAGATTCAGTTACATTATACTCAAGTATTTATCACTTTCACTCAGAAATTCGATTTCGATGTGTTTTCACAGCATTTTGTTTGCTCTAGTGAGTGCTTATTTGTTATGTGTATGCAGAATCAGCAAATATTGATGACGAGTTACAGAGAGTGTTAGAAAGCGATGTTTTACCGATCCGAAGCATAAGCAACTTGCAAGAGATTGATAGGCAGGATCCAAAACATCGGCTCCACCGGAAACTCGCCGATTTTTAAGCCGCTGTTTTGTGTTTCTCTCTCTTCTTTATTATTCTCCTCATTTCACTCGATATAGCTCTATTCATGGCGAATTCTCCGTCGACGGAGCTCTCCCACGTGCGTAACTACCGTTTTTTACTTGGAAAGTATTTACCACGCGTGTCTTTTGGTTAATTGGTCATTTGGCTGTTTACCGAACAAACTTAACCGCGTGTGCACTACTCGTGTAAATATTTTACTTTACTTTATTTGATGTACCAAAAACAGAATATTCACTGCCAAGCCAAGTTTTTGGGGCAAGTAAATGGAAATTACTGAGCTGGAGCTGAAAACTAAAAAGGAAAATGTAAATTATCGGTATTTCCCAGTAATTAAGCATTTATCGGGCGCAAGATTTAGTCAATCTTTAGGAATTTAAATCAGTAGAATACAACGTATTAGTGATTGCTTTGGTTGTCTGGTTTGAGGAATAAGAAAAATGATCGGTATCAAATTCTGCAATATTACTTTACTGATGTAGGTAGTGTGTACACTAGAAACACAATGTTGCACTATCACAATAGCTAACATTATACTAGAATTTATGTGTGTTTTTTAAACAAAGTATAAGTTGGATAACAATTCATGTATGAACAACGTTTAACAATGTTTACATTTTAATTCTTGGAACCAATCTCAGTTTTTTTTTCAAACCTTTCTCTTCTTTCTGAACACTGGGGACCACTCTAAACTGAGACTTACATAATTAAAATAAAAATACAAAAAGATGTACAGTAGTTATGGATAGGGAAGAAAGGTGAAGTGAGGCAGAGCAGATATGAATGAGGGGAGTGATGATGTGAATGGGAAACAGCTGGAAAGTTGTAACCGTTACAAGTGCCTCGTGTTTCGCTTAGAATTGCCAGCTGGGAAGACTTTACTCAGATTCCCCATTGGCTCCTCCTCCCTCATTAAATTCTCGATTCTCTTTCTCTTTATTTCTCACCAACACGTTCACCTTTCCTATGTGATATTCATGCTTTACTACACTTCTATTTTCCTATTATAAATGCTCCTCTTTTATTTTTTAACATAACATTAGAATATAAATACACTTTTCCTTAACATTTGGTGGAGGAGTCTGCTTCTGTAATTTTTACACAAAGTTTCAATGTCCATATCGTAATGGGCAGTAGTCTATTTCCATTTTTCAAATATATGACCATGTCCTTTGATTTCGTCTTTGTTTGGTAACATTCCCCTATTTTATGAGGACAATATTAGGTGCATTGAAGAATCAGCATGTGATGTCTGGTCGAAGGCTTAAATTTTAGCAGCTAATTCTGATATAAAAGAATTTTGCCATCTACCTATTATTCATTGACTAAAAGTTTCTGCTCACCTTCTCGATAAATTACCTATCCATGTTCCCTATGTTCCAATATCCAAATTTGTTAGTAGTATTTTTCACTGCTTGATTGTCAATTCAACCAATCCTTTAAATTGAATTGGACTTAATTAATCTATTATTGTAAATTAAAACCGAGCTTTATACTTTGCAAGAAAAGTATTATGAGTTGACATTTTTCTCATATTAAAATGATGACATAATACATGCTAAACATTAATCAAAGTTCACTTGATTTGAATCTAAAGAAAGCAAGCAATTCGACAGTCTGCTGCAGAGAATTTTAATTGTTTGAATAGCCAGAAGTCAAATTCCCAGTAGCATTCTATAAATGGTACAGTTAGTTGATTTTACCCATTTGACCTAATTTTAATTTTAGTGAACAAAGCTACTTGATACCTTCTAATGAAAGGTAGATCGATGAATTAATAAAAATGATTCACAAAATTAGTTCAGGCACCACCTTTATCCAAACGAAAGGAAATCATGCTAGAAGCAGTTGAAAATAATCACATGAAAAAGATTTATAGATCATGTTTGGTAGAATACCTTGTAATTGGATTTAGGGTATAGCCTACTTTAAACTTATATAAATTTGTTTGTTTGTCGTAATATAGTTATTGTTTAATTTTATATGTCATATTTTGTTACACAAGTATAATTACATAGCTAATTTTTTTTATTTTGAAATAAATTAAAGAATACAAATTAAATAAATTCAAAATTAAATTACTTTAATATGTGACAATTATATTTGCATATAAAATAGGTATTTAAAAAAATATTTAAAAAATATATATTTAATAATTTTAAATTGATATACTATATCGTAAAGACTAGTAGTATCTTCATATTCATGCGAAACGAAATTCTGGATTGGTGTAATAAAACAATAATAGTAGAAGAACAATATTACAAAGAAAGAGAGTAATTCTTGTTGAATTTTGGGATGATTTAAAATGGGGTAAGACCCCTCTATTTATAGGGGAAAAATGATTTAGCCACAAAGTAAAACTCTCTACAAGATAGACATTCACTCTAATTACAATTCTATTCTTAACACTCCCCCTTGAATGTCTACTCAATAAGTAATGTGCCTCGTTAAAACCTTAACTAAAATAAAACCCAATGGTAAAAAAATCTAGTAAAAGAAAAAGAGTACACATATCTAACAATACGCCTTTTGGTTGCCTCGTTAAAACCAAATCATGATAACCAAATTGGTATCAGAGCTATGAAAAATAAACATTTATATTAAGAAGCAAATCATGAAAAATAACACTGACATTAATAGTACAAACCCGCAAAACAGTGAAACAATCAAAATAACTAAGAAATCGCAGAAAATTAGGAAGAAACTAAAGAAACTATATATAGAATATGAATACTTAAGTATCACAAAAATAAACAAAGCTAGGCTGTCCAAATTAATCGATATAATATCTAAAACAGAATATAAATATGTTTGTTATCTAAAGGATAAAAGATGAATAAAGAAGAATTCGCATTAGAAGAGAAAACATATGAGAATCCAGAAGGATTAAAAATAACAATAATATTTTCTAACTTAGGAAGAAGATATAAAAAAATAGGAAATAACCTAAACTTAATGTTAGAAAAAGAAACTGTAAAACTAGAGGATAGTTTAACCGCCATGGTTAGAATAACAAAAGAAAACGAAGAAATAGATAGAAAACGAGAGATTAAAGAAATACAACAGCAAGCTAAAGAAAAAATACAACAGATAGAGGAAGTAAAAAACACTAAAATAACAGAATTAGAAAAAGAATTAGAGATGCTAAAACAGATGTATGCAAATAAACTAAAAGAAAAGGAAAAACGTAAAGAAGAAGAAGAAGAACTAAAACTAACAAATGAGATAGAAAGATTCAAATTACAGTTAGAAGAAGTACAGGAGAGTCCATCAAAAATAAGTATAAACGAAATAAATGACCAAAGTGATAAAGACACAGAACTAGGAGAAAACTATTCAGAAACAAGTGAAACATACACAGAACTTATAGAAAAAACAGAAAAGATAAAAATAAACCCAGAAATAAATACAGGAGATATGAACGAAGATAAACCAAGCATATCAGGAATAAAAAATCCAAAACAATTAAACCCAACCTATTACAGAGTAAGTTATGATGCATATGACAGAAACAAAACATTATGGGATAAAAGGTTAAATAAGAAATGGGCACCAAGACAGATAACTGAACAATATAATTTTTTAGATCTAGATTGTGTAGCAGATATAAATAAAACAATACAATTATGGATAGGATATATCTCAAAACAACTAATAGATAATAAAATAACAATAACGGAAACACCAGGATATATAGAAAGAACATTAATAGGAACTGTAAAATTATGGTTACAAAATTTATCAAGTGAAAGCTTAGACACATTAAGGAGTAATAAAAAACTTGACGGTACAACTACAACAACAGTTACAGATATATTAAATAAATATGAAATAGCAATAAGAAATGAATTTAGTAGTATGACAACAGAAGTAGAAGAACAAAATAAAGAAAAAATTACAAATAGAAATTTAATGACAAAATTAGCAATATGTAATATGTGTTATATAGATGAATATACTTGTGCATTTAGAGACTATTATTATAAAGGAACATATAGTCCAGATGAAAGTAAAGAGATAAGAAAATTATATTTTACAAAATTACCAGAACCCTTTAGCTCAAAAATAATAAAAAGTTGGAACGAAGCAGGACTAGCAGATACATTAGGAGTAAGGATAAAATTTCTACAAAACTGGTTTATAGAATTATGTGAAAAATATAAAGAAAACATGAAAATGGAAAAAATATTAGTAAAAAATTTGGCATGTTGCAAAAGTAGAATAGCACCCCAATTTGGCTGCACAGATAAATATTACAAAAAAGAAGGAAAGAAAAAGAAATTTAAATCAAAATATTCAAAATATAAATATAGGAAACCAAGAAGAAGATATTATGTAAAAAATTATAAACATAAAAAACCATATAGGAAAAAGAAAAAACTAACAGAATGTACTTGCTATAATTGTGGAAAGCTAGGACACTTAGCCAAAGATTGTAAATTACCAAAAAACCCAAAGAAGAAACAAATTACCGAAATATTGATAGATAATGATAAATATACACAAGTAGAATATGTAGATTATGAATTAAGCAGTGAAGACAGCATATATGAGATATCAGAAAACGAGTTCTCTGAAAATGAAATAAACAAGGATATAGAAGAGTCAGATGAAGAAAATTATGACTGAAAAAGATATACAAATTATACAACAAGAAGAACACCAAGATGAACAATCTTCAGAACAAAAAATAATATTTGACGCTAATATATTTGAACAAATAAAAGGAAAAGAATTGGATCTAAGTATAGACAAAATATTAGAAGTACCAACAATAAAGAATTGGTTTAAAAGACAAAAAGAAGAATACTATGTAGTAAGCCAAAGAGAACATATAATAGATTGTAAATACATCAAAGGTAAAGCACAAATACCAATTTTAAATAAAAGACTACTAAATAAAGAAATACAAGATATAAAAGCAAAAAATCCAATAAAATATGTACACTTAGGAGGAACGGAGATCCTAATAAAAGCATGTTTTAGGGAAGGAATAGATACCCCTATAGAAATATACTTGGCAGATGATAGGATTGTACAACCTATAGAAAAGAGTATAATAAGTGCTGTAAGAGGTAACTTAATATACCAAAAATTTAAATTTATAGTAAGTGCTAACTATTCAGTAGCAGTAGATGATAAAAATATAGATAAATCATTAGTATTATACTGGAAAATGTCTGGAATAGAATTAGCACCAGGAAGTAAAATATTCACAGCAAGATGTAAAAATCTATATGTCTTAACAACAAAACATAAGATAACAGCTAAAAATAAAATAAATAAAATAAAAATAGAAAATCCATTCGAAAGAATAGTATCAGTTATAGACAACAATGATTACAGTTATACAGAAATAGACATGGATGAAGATTTAGAAATAGTAAAAGAAAGATTAAGCACATCAAAACGAATAAATAATGAAATGCCAGAAACATCATCAAGAAGTACATCAAGAAGTACATCAAAAAGAATAAATTATACCACTCCACAAAAATTAATAGAACAAAAAATAGAAGAAATAAACCCACATCATTATTATATAACAGGAATAATGGACCAAAGAAAATATTTAATACTAATAAATACAGGGCAGGAAGAGAATTATGTTATAAGAGAACTAATACCAGAACAAGAGATAGTAACAATAGAACAACAAAATTCAGAACTACCAAAAGCGTTAAGAAAAAACGAAGAAACAACTGAAAAAGAATTAATTATTGGAGGAATACCAATATTAATAAATTTTAAAATATATCAAGGAGATAAAAATATTACACTAGGGATAAAATGGTTAGAAAAAGTCAAACCATATAAATTAGAAGATAGGCAATTAACAATAAGTTATGAAAATAAGAAAATAATAATAAAAAGAACTTTGATATAATGCCAAAGATATACATACTTTCCAAAATAATAGTAGAAGGATATTATAATAGATATTATACACCTATGGTGGATACAGGAGCAGAAGCTAATATGTGTAGACATAATTGTTTACCAGAAAGTAAATGGGAAAAGCTAAAAACCCCCATAGTAGTAACAGGATTTAATAATGAAGGAAGTATGATAACATATAAAGCAAGAAATATAAAAATACAAATATGGGATAAAATATTAACCATAGAAGAAATATATAGTTACGAATTCACAAATAAAGATATATTATTAGGAATGCCATTTTTAGATAAATTATACCCACATATTATAACAAAAACACATTGGTGGTTTACTACCCCGTGTAAACAAAAATTAGGAGCAAAAAGAGTAAATAATAAAGTAAGAAAAACAACACCCTGGATTAAAGGAAGTGAAAAGATTACCCAAAAATTAGAAAATGTAATACAAATTCTCAACCACACAAATTCTCGACTTGCTTCATGAATAGCAATTATCTCAGCATGATTAGATAAAGTAGCCACAATTGATTGCTTAGTCGATCACCAAGATATGGCAGTGCTTCCACAGGTAAACACATAACCTGTTTGAGATCGAGCCTTGTGTGAGTTAGATAAATACTCAGCATCAACATAACCAACAAGATCGGGACTGCAATTATTGCCATAAAATAAACCCATATCGGTAGTCCGTTTTAGATACCGCAATATGTGTTTGATTCCATTCCAATATCTCTTTGTGGGAGCAGAGCTATATCTTGCTAAGACATTAACTGAAAAAGTTGTGTCAGGCCTCGTAGTATTAGCAAGATACATTGGTGCACCAATTGCACTAAGATATGGTACTTAGGACCAAATAGCTCTCCATTCTCTTCTTGAGGTCAGAATGGATCCTTATTCACAATAAGTGATCGAACAACCATCAGAGTACTTAATGGATGTGCTCCATCCATATAAAACCATTTCAATACCTGTTTTATGTAGGCAGATTGATTAACAAAAATTCCAAATGTTCAATTTGCAAACTAAGACATAATTTTGTCTTTCCGAGATCTTTCATCTCGAATTTATTCTTTAAATAATCAATTGCCTTTTGGAGTTCTATAGGAGTTCCAATAAGGTTTATGTCATCAACATATACGGCAAGTACAATAAATTCCGATGTTGTTTTCTTTATAAAAACCCATGGGCAAATGACATCATTTATATAGACTTCCTTTAATAAATACTCACTAAGACGATTATACCACATTCGTCCTGATTGCTTTAGACCATACAAAGATCTTTGTAATTTAATCGAAAATATTTTTCCGGGACTTTGAATTATATGCGTTAGGCATTTTAAATCCATCGGGAATTTTCATGTATATCTCATTATCAAGTGAGCCATAGAGGTAGGCGGTAACCACATCCATTAAATGCATAGCTTTTCATGAACAACAAAACTAATGAGATAACAGAACGTTATAACATCTATAACGGGTGAATATGTCTCTTCATAATCGACACCAGACCTTTGTGAAAATCCTTGTGCAAGAAGGCGTGACTTATATCTTTGTACCTCATTTTTCTCATTCCTCTTGCGTACAAGACCCATTTATAGCCAACAGGCTTAACACCATTAGATGTTTGGACTACAGGCCCAAAAACTTCACATTTTGCAAGTGAATTCAACTCTGATTTGATTGCTTTTTGCCATTTTGGCCAATCACGTCTTTGTCGACATTCTCCAACAGATTGAGGTTCAAGGTCATCACTATCTTGCATAATGTTAGATGCAACATTATATGCAAAGACATAATCCACCACTATATCCAATCGATTCAAATTTGTCTCAATATCGATTGGATTTATTGATAGTTCCTTATTTTCTTAAGTCTTGGGCTCAGTGGTTTCCTCATGAATCTCAGAATTTATTAAATCGTGGATTTCTTCGTGAGACTCTTTCGTAGTGTCGTTTTGATTATTTGTTTTCCTTTTTCTAGGATTTTGATCCTTAGAACCTAATGGTCTGCCACGTTTTAGGCGTGCTTTTGACTCATTAGCTATGACACTAGAAGATTGTCCAACAGAGACATCAATACAGATTGGAACATTCTCTGCAGGGATATGTGATTTTGTTATCCTTTTCAGATCCGTAAATGCGTCTGACATTTGATTTGTTATTTTCTGCAAGTGGATAATCTTTTGCACCTCTTTTTCACAAATAGAGGCACGTGGATCAAAATGAGATAATGTTGGATTTTTCCATAAAATTTCCCATTTGGTTTCACCAACTTCTCCCCTAATTTTGGGAAAAGTGTCTCATCGAATCGACAGTCTGCAAATCGTGTAGTAAACAAATCCCCCGTTAATGTTTTGAGGTAGCGAATAATAGAGGGCGATTTAAACCCAAGATATAATCCTAACCTTCTTTAGGGACCCATTTTGGTGCGATATGGTGGTGCTATAGGCATATATACTGCGCATCCAGAAATTCTTAAATGGGATATAATAGGTTCATGACCCAAAACTAATTGCAACGGGGAATATTTATGATAATTTATCGGTGTAAGACGAACTAGCATTGCTGCATGCAAAATTGCGTGACCCCAAACAGAAGTGGGCAACCTCCTTTTCATGAGTAACGACCTTGCTATCAATTGCAGATGTTTAATTAAAGACTCTGCAAGGCCATTTTGAGTGTGAACATGAGCTACAAGATGTTCCACTTTTATCCCAATTGATAAGCAATAATCATTAAATCTTGGAATGAAAACTTAGCAGCATTATCAAGTCTAATAGACATAATTGAATTATCGGAAAATTATGTTCGTAATCGAATTATTTATGCCATTAATTTTGCAAATGCGAGGTTGCAAGATGACAATAGGCATACATGAGACCATCTAGAAGATGCATCTATTAAGACCATAAAATATCTAAACGACCCACTAGGTGAGTGAATAGGTCCACAAATATCCCCTTGTATACGTTCCAAAAACGCAGGAGACTCAATCCCAACCTTTGTTAGTGATAGTCTAATAATTAACTTGCCTTGATAACAAAAAGTGCAAGAAAATTCATTATTTAAAAGAATCTTTAAATTCTTTAACGGATGCCCATTTGAGTTTTCTATAATTCGTCTCATCATAATTGATCAAGGATGTCCCAATCGATCATGCCAAAGTACAAAAGTATTGGAATCAGTAACCTTTTGGTTTACGGTAGAATGTGCCTCAATTGCATTAATTCTTGTCCAATATAGGCCACAAGATAAAGATGAGAACTTTTCAATAACCCTCTTTTGGCCAGAGACATTCTTGATAATGATGAGATATTCAAGATTATTCTCATCTATTGTCTCAATATGATATCCATTTCGGCGGATATCTTTAAAACTCAACAAGTTCCTCTTGGACTTGGAGGAGAACATTGCATTCTCTATGATAATTATTGTTCCTTTAGGCAGAGTTATAGTAGCTCTTCCAGAGCCTTCAATTAAATTACTACTACCAGAAATTGTAGTAACATCTGCCTTACACATACTTAAATGAGAGAAATATTTCTTCTCTTTGAATATTTTATGTGTCATACATGAATCAATTAAACAAATATTTTTACAATTGAACTTTAATCCAAGTTTATTTTGTGGGATATCAATATTTGCTTCCCATGATTTGACATACAAAAGAAATATACGAATAAATATTAGTATTTTCGGAGATAAAGGAAAAGAGACAAAGTGAAGTCAATAACTCAATAATGACTTATTCAATAAGTATGATGATAATTTTTCGTAAGACACAATCTTTGATTGAACAACTTAATTAAAAAATAAATATTGCATTTTAATAAAAATTTCGTAGTGTCAGTTGATTTAAAATAAATCCTAACTTATTGAAATGCTTTAGCAAATAGTTTCACACTAGTTTTCGTCCCTTTCGTTTGCAAGTTATAGTTTCACGCTAGTTTTCGTCCCGTGTATAGTTTCACGCTAGTTTTCGTTTGCAAGTTTTTGTCCATTTTATTTTTTTTAATTTTCTTTTTCACGATTCTCAACTCCTAACATAAGTTACAACTGATGCTGACTATAAATTTAGACCATTCTCAAACTTTATTCAATAACAGATTATACTAAGTCGACATACTAATTAAAACTACTACTCATGTAAACTATGTTAATTACATGATGTTTATTCACTAACTAATACAAATAAGAAAAATAAAATAAAATCAAACTATTCAATCTTCTTTAACCACAGATCAATGACCGATCAAATGGTCTATTTTTCCATTAGGGCGCTCAAAGAAGTCTGCCACATCTAAGTGGGTGATGTCAAATTCATTGTCATAGACAAAATTAGCTTCAAGGCCTTTATTCTTTAGAGATGCTTGATAAAACTCAACCAAATGTCTTGGTACACGACAAATAATGCCCTTTTTTACCAGAACGATGACATTCAGTTTCTAAATCATTTGTCTTTGGCTTCTCATCTTTCCCTTTCTACTTTTGGTGGTTATTTTTCTTTGGGGGGTGATTAACACCAAGAAAATTTCTTTCTTGTCCACGGCCATGACCATGACCACGAATAGAGTCACGACCTTTTTCATGCTTAGCATAATAGGAATACACCTCATCCACTTTAGGCAATGGTGTAGACCCAGTGGGTCGATTTTCGTGATTTCTCATGAGCAATTCGTTGTTTCGTTCAGCCACAAGGAGAAGAAAAATCAACTCAGAGTACTTCTTGAAACCTTTTTCTCTGTACTGCTGTTGCAGGACCATATTGGAGGCATGAAACATTGTAACATTTTTTCAAGCATATCATATTAAGTGATAGTATCTCCACAGAGTTTCAATTTAGAAGTAATTCTGAACATCGCAGAATTATATTTAGAAATAGACTTAAAGTCTTGGAGTCTCAGATGAGCCCAATCATATCGTGCTTGTGGAAGAGTGACCAACTTTAAGTTGTCATATCTTTCCTTTAAGTCATTCCACAAAACAAGTGGATCTTTGACTGTGAGATATTCTATTTTCAACCATTCATCAAGGTGATGACGCAAGAAAATCAAGGCCTTAGCACAGTCTTGGGTAGATGCTTTTATTTTTGTCTTTAATGGCGTCTCCAAGACCCATTGCATCTAAATAGATTTCAGCATCCAACACCTATGTCATATAGTTCTTGCCCGAAATTTCAAGGGCAACAAACTTTTTTTTCATAATGCCAGTCATAATTAAAAAGAGGAGAAAAGTTATACCTTAATCTTCTCAAAGAGCTTCTTGAGACGGTAGAGTCTCGTGCTGATAACGTGTAATAAAACAATAAAAGTAGAAGAACAATATTGCAGAGAAAGAGAGAGTAATTCTTATTGAATTTTGGGATGATTTACAATGGGGTAAGACCCCTCTATTTATAAGGGAAAAATGACTTAGCCACAAAGTGAAACTCTCTACAAGATAGACATTCACTCTAATTATAATTCTATTCTTAACAATTGTTTTTTTTTCTAAATAATATATATATATATATATATATATATATATATATATATATGAGTTTACAAAGTGTTTTTCTTTAATAAATAAATAGGAAGAAAAGTTAGTTAAATACAGATTACTTTTAACAAGTGTTCCTCACATAGTTGAAATAAAAGAGAGAGAGTCTAAAAAGAATAATATATTTGAAAAATAATTGAAAAGTTACCTTGTAATTATATTACGTAATTACCAATAGTTCTCACATTACTTTGAGAATTTAAAAGTGTAATTGCTCTTCCTTAATTATACCAAATTATATACTGACCAAATAATTAATTAATAGGTGATGCTAAACGGCCCAACTGTTGTGTCCCAACTTTGGTCACACGCGTGAAAAAATATCAAAGACCCCCTAACTAATTAATCTACATTTCCCCCTCTAAAATACAAAAGTAAATCCCAAGCCTTGAAGTATGCGAAAATTAAATGCTGGTAGCTGAAGAGTCTTTTGCATTATATTTGTATTTCCATTGTATTTATGTGTATTTTATGTGAATACAAATTATATGATTTACTGTGTATACAAATTATTGTATTTTCTTCCTTTCTTAATAACAAATACGGTATACGATTTAGTATACTTCTTCCTTATCAAACAAAGTCTAGTGGACACTTTTTCCTTATCTAAAAATGGATTTAAACCAAGAAAATTTAGCGGTGCAACAAAATATGAATCCAAATGAACATAATACAAATACAACAACCATGAACATCAACCAAGATAATAGGTTTGATCGAGTTAGGGATGAGTTGTATAGATCTTTAGTGATGACATCGGACAATAGTTTGTTGAATGAATACGAATGGGTCGATGTTGATTCTCACGGCAGTTTCAACAATGTCGTGCACTTAGATGATGATGATGATGAAGAACCCAATGGAGAATATCATGGAGAAGATAACGATGATGAGGAGCAGGTTTTAGGAAATGAGTTAGAGTTATGTGATATTGATCGGGGAATGGAGAATAAATTCACTGGAGAGGATGTGGTTGTAGGTCCAATCTCTGAAATGCGATTTAGCGATAAAGATTCTTTGTTTGCATTCTACAAAGAACATGCACGACTGAAAGGATTCTCCGTCGTGAAAGAAATTCCAACAAGAAGGGTGGTGACACTGCCAGTTATATAACTTACTGTTGTGATAGGGCTAGGATTCGCAAAACCAAGTTTACTGCCAAGAGTAACAATTGTAAAGCTAGGCTTGCTGCTGTTTGGGATGATTCTAGTTGTTGGCGTGTCTCTAAGGTCGTTCACGATCACAATAATAATTTGCTCCCATCTATATCATGCCTGATGGATGGACATAGGTCCGTTTGTGATTCTTTGAAGAGGGATCTTGTAGCTCACGATCGATCTGGCATTAGATCCTCCAAGAATATTAGACTTGCTGAGGTTCAACATGGTGGACCGCAAAATTTGGGTTTCACTCCAAAGGATTGTAAAATTTTTATTTTGAAGAGTAGGAATTTTGAAATGCAAGAAGGGGACGCACAGTCGTTGCTCAACTTTTTTTCGGAAATGTAGGTAAATAATAGAGAATTTTTCTATTCAATAGACGTTGATAATATTGGTAGGCTGCGAAATATGGTATGGGTGCATTCACACTGTAAGGCAACGTATGAGCAATTCCATGATGTGATATACTTTGATACGACGTACCTTGTGAATCGTTATAATATGCCATGTGCTACATTTGTTGGCATCAATCACCATAGACAGTCCATCTTACTGGGATGTGCTCACTTGTCTCATGAAGATATCGATTGTTATAAATTAGTTTTTAGAACTTGGCTTGAGGCCATGGGAAATGTTCATCCATTTACAATAATAACTGATCAATTTCAGAGCATTAAGGTAGCCGTTGTTGAAGTGATGCCAAATACAATACGTAGGTATTGTATTTGGCATATATTTTCAAAGTTGCCTCTTTACTTAAGTGGTGTTCGTCCTTCTAAAATTTCACGTGGAGAATTTAAATCCATGGTCCTTGATAGCATTATTGTTGAAGTATTTGAGAGAAAATGAACAGAATATATTGCAAGGTATAATTTGCATACAAGGAATTGGTTCAACAAATTTTACTCTGAGAAGGAAAATGGGTTCCTATGTACCTTGATGTGTATTTTGGGGTGGTACGCTATTTACACAAATAAGTGAGGGAATGCATGCATTCTTTGATGGATATATTACCCATCAAAGCACTCTTAGGATATTTGTTCACCAGTATGAGTTAGCTATAAGAGCTAAGCATGAGAAAGAGTTGGAAGTGGAATACAGGTCAAAAGGCTTTCAAATTGTGTGTGAGTCAATGTGCAAGTGGGAGGAGCAGGCAATTCAGTGTTATACGTGTACAATGTATGAATTTTTCAAGACACAACTAAGAAAATTATATCATTGTGAAATCAGCAGTCCCGACGATCATCAAGTTGTCCCTAATGTTGAGAAATTCATCGTTAGTGATTATTTAGTTTTAAAAAAAATGATGGAAATCCAGTTGAGTACACTGTTGAATATATACCTATCGGCGATTATTTTAGCTGCAGCTGCAAATGGTTCGAGTCTAGAGGGATACTTTGTTGCCATATGCTCAAGATCTCGTCGCACAAGAAAATTGATAAAATTGATAAAAGGTATATACTGACAAGATGGAGAAGCAATGTTATTAGTCCACACTTGAATCGGTTCCAGCAAGTTGGTTAGCCAAATATGACTCCTGAGTACAAGACATACTTGAGCATGTTGAAGTTTTTTGACATGTCTTGTGATATAGCACTAGGAACTAGCGTGAAGGTTCAATATGTTAAACATAATTTGAAGAATATGGTGCATGATTATCAAAACTAGGACGACGAAATGATCGTGCCAAACCCCGACCAAGATGACTCAGATAAAACTGAAGGCACAACTCTACGAGATCCCCATTACACTAATTCACATGGCAGGCCGCATTTGAATCGATATAGAGAAAGAATTGAACATAATTTACGAGTTCACAACCGCATGGTGTATTTGGAGCTAGTAATGGGGCAAGAACTAGTGTTAGAGGGGGTGGCAGGGGTGGTGTAACAACCCGACTGGTCGTTTTGCCTTTTAGAACCCCGTTTTCTTCCATAAAATTTTCCGCGTTTGCTTTAGCTAATTTATGACTTGCGGGGCCGGTTGGTTCGGGATTTGGAAGAGTTTGGAGTGAAATATGTCCATTTGATTTCTTAGGATTTTCTTAAAAGGGCTAAGTTTTACTTTGGTCAATATTTTGAGCAAACGGACTCGAATTTGTAATTTGACACTGCCAGAGGGTCCGTAGGAAAATATGGGACCTGGGTGTATCCTGAAATTGAATTCCGAGGTCCCTAGCATGAGTAATGAATTTTTATTAGAAATTGTTAATTTGAAGTTTTAAGGATGTAAAGAAACTAATTAATGATTGATTTCATTGGTATCGGGCACGTATATTGGTTCCGAAGCCTGGTACAGGTCCGAAATATCAATTAAGACTTACCCGCAAAATTTGGTGTCAATCCGAGTAGTTTTAGGGCATTTTGTCTCGTTAGAGGAAAATTAAGAACTTGAAGTTCATAAGTTTGATTCATTTGGTTTTAGGGGGTGATTCTTAGATTTAGTGTTGTTTCGGGCGTTTCGAAGGTTCGAGTAGGTCCGTCTCATGATTTCAGACTTGATGGTATGTTCGGGCGCGGCTCGGGAGCCCCGAGCATCAATCGTACATGGCTCGAGTGAGGTTGAAATTTTTGAGAAGTGCTGAAGCTGCTGCTTTTGTTATAACCACACCTGCGGTTGGTGGACCGCAGGTGCGAGACCGCAGATGCGGCCCAGGGAAGGCCAGGCCAAACCACAGAAGCGGCTCTCGAACTGCAGAAGCGGTTCCACAGAAGCGGCCTCAAGACCGCAGAAGCGGTCCCAGCCCTTTTAGCCCCTTTCGCAGATGTGGTCTTTTTCTCGCAGATGCGGGACCGCAGATGCGGTCACCTGATCGCAGATGCGGAAATCGCTAAAGCAGTGAGGTTCATTTAATACGGGTTATAAGTCATTTTTATTACTTTTCACTCCTCTATGGGCGATTTTGGGAGCTTTTGAGAGAAGACTTCCACCAAGCATCTTGAGGTAAGTCTATCCCACTAATTCTTGGGTTAATACTTGTGTCTTAGGTATATTAAACACTAGAATTTAGGTAAAATCAAGGGGTTAGAGCAAAACCTAGGGTTTTAATAAAAGTTAGATTTAACCATGAAATTTGTTATGGAATAAATTAGAAATCATATATTAGTGATCCTTAGGTTATAGAGAACAACTTCCTTCGAAAATTTCGGAATCCGGGCACGTGAGCCCGGGGTTGGATTTTAGGAAACTTGTGTTAAGGGTTGGAAAATTGCTTAAATAGATAGAATACGATCTTGTGAGTCTATATTGATTAGTTCCTACCTCATTTAACTAGTTTGGGATCGTCGGCTTCGAATTAAGGGCTTGGACTCGTTCTTGGTATTGGAAGTGCACTTTGGAGCGATGTGAGTCTCCTTTCAATCTTGTAAGAGGGAATTGTCCCTATAGGTGTAATAATTGAATTATTTGCTATTTTTATGCGGGGGATACGTGCGCACTAGGTGATGAGAGTCCATGCGTAGCCACTATTATGTTAAGTTCGGGTAGTCTAGGACCCAAAAACATGCTCTACGTGATATTTTTGTAACTTGTTTGATAAGTTCGGATTCGTATAAATTATGTTGAATAAGATAAATGAGACTAGTAGAGGAACCTTATCCTGCTTGGTCTTGTAAAGGAGAATTTGGATATTCCTGTGAATAACTACTCCTCAGATATACATTATTGTCTACTTGATTGATGAGTTTCTTTATATTCGACCGCGTCACACGTGTGATTCGCGAGAGGGGTAATAGATGCATCTATGGTTCGAGCCGTTCGACCCTCGGCAGTGCACAATTTACTTTTATGTTGGATCGGGCTGTACGTCCCTCGGTGTTACTTGCGCATGCT
This sequence comes from Nicotiana sylvestris, assembly GCF_000393655.2. Taxonomy (NCBI): domain Eukaryota; kingdom Viridiplantae; phylum Streptophyta; class Magnoliopsida; order Solanales; family Solanaceae; genus Nicotiana; species Nicotiana sylvestris. The sequence continues at coordinate 95,591,646 of NC_091064.1, read as the reverse complement.
TTACTTAGTATTTCTCTGTGGACTGAACTCCATATATTCCTTGAAACGTAAATAGATACCCATGATATTATTTGGAAAAAGAATTGTTATTCCTTGTCATATAATGCTAATAAATTGTGTTATCCATGCTTATTATAAATTCTTTCTCATATTATTTGACCCTAGTAAGTATCAAGTCGACCTATCGTCTCTACTTCTTCGAGATTAGACGGGAGACTTACTGGGTACATATTATTTATGTACTCATACTACACTTCTGTACTTAATTGTACAGGATTTGAGGTAGGTGTATCTGGCTATCAGTCTGGTGCGCATCCTTGAGCGGAGTTCGAGACTTCTACAGTGAGCTGCTTCCCTTTCCGTGCCGTTCAGCAGCCTGAAGGAGTTCCTCTTACGTATTTTGCTGTCTATTTTTTTTCGGACAGTAGGATAGTGTGATTCTTTTGTATATTCTACTAGTTGCCCACAGCTTGTGACACCAGGTCTTGGCACATACATTAGTAGACTATATTATTTTTGGGATTGTATGATTATTTTGACTTTACTGATCATTTCTGATTTTATCTCAACTTAAAGAATCATGGCAACTATTTTTGGGTAAAAGTAAATGAAAGTATTTAGTATTTTCTCCGTTGGCTTGCCCGGAAATGGTGTTGGGAGCCATCACTACCCTTAGTGGATTTTGGGTCGTAACAACATGGTATCAGAGCACTAGGTTCACGTAGGTTTCACAAGTCATGGGAAAACCTAATAGAGTCTTGCGGATCGGTACAGAGACGTCTGTATTTATCTTCGAGAGGCTATAAGGTGTTAGGAAAACTACTCTTTATTCATTTCCTATCGTGCAGTGGTTGGTATACTAAATTTCCCTCTTCTATTCTCTCACAGATGGTGAGGACACGCGCGACTGATGTTCCAGACCCGGGCAGAGCTGCTCCCCCATTGCTAGAGGCCGAGGTAGAGGCCGAGGAGGGCACCGGCCCGAGGTAGGGGGTGAGGGTGTCCCAGGGTTATCCCTGTGGTACAACCAACAGATCCTACGGGAGATCCCATTATCGAAGAGCAGGGCGAGGTGCCCGTAGTTGAGCCTACCCTGGTAGACTTTATGACAGCACCGGGATTTCAGGAGGTCATGGGCCATATGCTATAGTTAATGGATTCTATGACTCAGGCTGGTTTATTTCCAGCAGATCCAACTATATCACAGGCAGGAGGGGGAGCACCGACCCCTACTGCTTAGGCTCCTGGACATGCAGCTGCAGTGTATCAGACTCCGGGTGCACTACCCGCAGATGGGGCCCAGCCAGTTATTGCAGTGGCACTCTAGCTCAGACCAGCTGCGGACGGTGACCCGCAGAAGTTATTGGATAGATGGACTAGACTTCACCCTCCTATATTCGGGGGCGAGCGACATAAGGATGCCCAGGACTTCATTGACAGGTGCAGGGACAGACTGCACAACATGAAGATATTGGAGTCGCATGGAGTTGACTTCACTACTTTTCAGCTAGAGGTAGTGCTCGTAGATGGTGGCAGTCCTATGTTCTTGGCAGGCCAGCAGGTTCTCCTCCCCTCATCTGGGGTCAGTTCACCCAGTTATTCTTGGATAGGTATATTCCACCCTCTAAGAGGGAAGCGCTACAGTATCGGTTTGAGCATCTTGAGCAGGGTCAGATGTCTGTGACCGATTATGAGGCGAGGTTCCCTGATTTGTCTTGCCATGCACACATAATACTTCCCACAGATGAAAAGAGAGAGTGCAGATATTTGTTGCGGGGTTGCACCCCGGTATTCGAGCTAGCATGGCGCGAGAGGTGGAGATGGGTACTAAGTATCAGCTAGTGGTAGAAATTGCTCGCAGGATTGAGGGGTATCGCTAGAGGGGTAGAGAGCAGGTTTAGCAGGACAAGAGGGCCCAATTTTTGGGAGAGTTCAGAGGTGCCCCAGCTAGGGGTAGAGGTCACTTCAAGAGGGGTCAGCCCAGCAGGCCCCCGTATTCAGCACCACTACCCCCTCCTCGAGGTAATCCAGTGAGGCCTTATTTCAGTGCGATGCCGGAGAGTTCTTACCGCCCACCAGCTATTCAAGGTTCCTCCGGTGGGTATTCTGATCATCAGGATTCTTCTAGTGCTCACTTCAGTGCCGTGCTAGAGAGTTCATATCGCCACCTTCCATCCAAGGCTCTTCTAGTAGGTATTCGGGTCAGCAGGCTCAGACTTCAAAGCAGCAAGCTATGGTACCGAGAGTATGCTACGAGTGTGGAGATTCGGGTCACATGAAGAGGACCTGCCCCAAACTTCAGGGCAAGGCAGTGTAGCAGGGTCAACAGCCTATGACTTCATCATCAGCTGCCCCTGCCACCTAGACGTGGAGGGCAGACTGGTAGGGGTCATCCTAGAGGCGGAGGTCAGGCAAGGAGAGGTCAGCCAGCTATTGCTCAGTCAGGTGGAGGCCAGCCAGCCGGTGCTCCAGCCAGATTCTACGCCCTTCTAGCCAGGCCAGATGCATTGGCCTCAGATGCCGTCATCACAGGTATTATCTCCGTCAGCGGTAGAGATGCTTCGGTATTATTTGACCCATGGTCTACTTATTCATATGTATCATCTCTATTTGCTCGTTTCCTGGTTATTTCTCCTGAGCCTTTGGGCACTCCTATTCATGTGTCCACTATTGTGGGTGATTTTGTGGTTGTGGATCAGATCTACTGGTCTTGTATGGTCACATTCGGTGGTTTCGAGACTAGAGTGGATCTCCTGTTGCTTGACATGATCGACATTGAGGTCATCCTGGGCATGGATTGGTTGTCTCCCTATCACGCGATCCTAGATTTCCATGCCAAGACTATTTCATTAATGATGCTAGGGTTCCCGAGGTTTGAGTGTAAGGGTTCCGCAATTGATACATCTAGTAGGGTTATTTCTTTCCTAAAGGCTCGATATATGGTCAAGAAAGGGTGTTTGGCTTATCTAGCTTATGTTTGGGACACCACCATAGAGTATCCGATGATTGATTCAGTTCCGGTGGTTTGAGAGTTCGCCGATGTGTTTCCTTTTGATCTTTCTGGCATGCCACCAGATCGTGATATTGATTTCTGCATTGTTTGGCTCCAGGCACCCAGCCTGTATCTATCCCACCATACTGTATGGCTCCGAAGGAGCAGCTTGAAGAGTTGTTAGCAAAGGGGTTTGTTAGACCCAGTGTATCACCTTGGGGTGCACCCGTGTTATTTGTGAAGAAGAAGGATGGGACTATGAGGATGTGCATTGATTAACGCCAGTTGAACAAAGTCACCATCAAGAAGATGTATCCGTTGCCCCGTATTGATGATTTGTTCGACCAGTTGCAGGGTGCTAGGGTGTTCTCCAAGATTGACTTGAGGTCAGGGTATCATCAGCTGAAGATTCGAGACTCGGATATTTCAAAGACTGCATTTCGGGCTAGATATGGCCATTATGAGTTCCTGGTGATGTCCTTTGGCTTGACTAATGCCCCAGCAACATTCATAGACTTGATGGATAGGGTATTAAGGCCTTACATTGATTCATTTGTCATCGTCTTCATTGACGACATCTTGATATACTCCCGTAGCTTGGGGGAGCACGAGCAACATTTGAGGGTAGTGCTTTAGACCTTGCGAGAGAAGAAGCTATATGCTAAGTTCTCCAAGTGCGAGTTCTGGCTAGAGTTAGTGTCATTATTGGGGCATATTATGTTAGGAGAGGGTATTCAGGTGTACCCCAAGAAGATTGAGGCAGTTCAGAGTTAGCCACGTCCTACTTTGGTGATCAAGATTAGGAGTTTCCTGGGGTTAGCAGGTTATTACAGACGATTCGTGCAGGGCTTTTCATCTATTGCATCACCTCTGACTAGATTGACCCAGAAGGATTCTTCTTTCCATTGGTCCGATGATTGTGAGGCGAGCTTTCAGAAGCTCAAGACAGCCTTGACTACAACACAAGTTCTTGCATTGCCTTTCGGTTTAGGGATGTATACGGTATATTGCGACACTTCGCGCATTGGATTGGGATGTGTATTGATGCAGAAGGGGCGAGTTATCACCTATGCTTCACGCCAGCTGAAGGTTCATGAGAAGAATTATCCCGTGCACGATCTATAGTTAGCCGTGATCGTTCATGCTCTTAAGATATGGAGGCATTATCTGTATGGGGTGTCATGTGAGGTTTATATGGATCATTGCAGCTTACATCATTTGTTCAAATAGAAGGATCTTAATTTGAGGCAGCGCATGTGGCTTGAGTTACTAAAGGATTATGACATCACCATTCTTTATCATCCGGGTAAGGCTAATGTGGCCGCAGATGCCTTAAGCAGGAAGGCAGAGAGTATGGGTAGCTTGGCATTCATTCTAGAGGAGGAGAGGCCACTAGCTTTGGAAATTCAGTCCTTGGCTAACAGTCTTGTGAGGTTGGATATTTTAGAGCCCAGCCGAGTTCTTGCGTGTGGTGTTGCTCAGTCTTCATTATTGGGGAAAATCAAGGCCCGACAGTTCGATGATCTACATTTGGCGGTTCTCAAAGAGACGGTGCTTCAAGGAGGTGCCAATGAGGTTTCTATTGTCGAGGATGGTGTTTTTTGACTCCAACGTCGTCTATGTGTTCCTAATGTTGATGGTCTGAGGGAGAGGATTCTGGAGGAGACACACATTTTGCGGTATTCCATTCACCCGGGAGCTACGAAGATGTATCGTGACTTGAGGCGACATTATTGGTGGCGGAGGATGAAGAAAGACATAGTAGAGTATGTGGATAAGTGTTTGAATTGCCAGCAGATCAAGTATGAACACCAGAGGCCAGGTGGCCTACTTCAGTAGATGCCGATACTGGAGTGGAAGTGGGAGCGCTTCACCATGGATTTCGTAGTTGGCTTGCCGCAGACTTTGCGGAAGTTTGATTAAGTATGGGTCATTGTTGATAGGTTGACCAAGTCGGCCCACTTTATTCCAGTGGCAACTACTTATACAGAAGAGAGGTATGCTCGGATCTACATTAGGGAGATAGTCCGATTGCACGGTGTTCCTGTTTCCATCATATCAGATAGAGACCCTCAGTTCACTTTGCATTTTTGGAGAGCTATTCAAGATGAGTTGGGGACCTGCGTGGAGCTTAGCACGACATTTCATCCACAGACCGACGGGCAGTTGGAGCAGATAGTTCAGATTTTGGAAGACATGCTCAGAGCATGTGTGATTGACTTTGGAGGGCAATGGGATCAGTTCTTTCCCTTGGCAGAATTTGCATACAACAACAACTATCATTCCAACATAGAGATGGCTCCATACGAGGCTTTATATGGTCGCCGTTGTCGTTCTCCTATCGGGTGGTTTGAGCCTGGTGAGGCTAAGTTATACGGTACAAATTTGGTACTGGATGCCTTAGATAAGGTAAAGTTGATCCAGGAGAGGCTTCGCACAGCTCAGTCCTGACAGAAGAGTTACGCAGATAAGAAGGTGCGTGATGTATCATTTATGGTTGGCGAGAAGGTCCTCTTGAAAGTCTCGCCAATGAAGGGTGTTATGAGATTCGGGAAGAAGGGCAAGCTGAGCCCAAGGTTTATTGGCTCATTTGAGGTGTTGAGGCGAGTTGGGGAGGTGGCTTATGAGCTGGATTTACCACCCAGATTATCAGGAGTTCATCCGGGTTTTCATGTATCGATTCTTCAGAAGTATCATGCTGACCTGTCCCATGTGTTAGACTTCAGTACTATTTAGTTGGATGAGAGTTTGGGTTATGAGGAGGAGCCAGTTGCCATTATCCATAGACAGGATCGCCAGTTGAGGTCCAAAAGGATTTTTGCGGTGAGGGTCTAGTGGAGGGGCCAACTAGTCGAGGAGGCGACTTGGGAGTCTTAGGAGGACATGCAGAGCAGATATCCACATTTATTCTGTAGGTCAGGTACTTTTCTATGTCCGTTCGAGGACGAACATTTGTTTAAGAGGTGGAGAATGTAACGACCCGACTGGTCGTTTTGCCTTCTAGAACCCCGTTTCCTTACATAAAACTTCCCGTGCTTGCTTTAGCTAATTTACGACTTGCAGGGACGGTTGGTTCGGGATTTGGAAGAGTTTGGAGTGAAATACGCCCATTTGATTCCTTAGGATTTTCTTAAAAAGGGCTAAGTTTGACTTTGGTAAATATTTTGAGCAAACGGACCCGAATTCATAATTTGACGGTCCTGGAGGGTCCATAGGAAAATATGGGACCTGGGCGTATACCCAGAATCGAATTTCGAGGTCCGTAGCCCGAGTAATGAATTTTTATTAGAAATTGTTAATTTGAAGTTTTAAGGATGAAAAGAAACTAATTAATGATTGATTTCATGGGTATCGGGCTTGTATGTTGGTTCCGAAGCCTGATACATGTCCAAAATATCATTTAAGACTTACCCGCAAAATTTGGTGTCAATCCGAGTAGTTTTAGGGCATTTTGGCACCTTAGAGGAAAATTAAGAACTTGAATTTCATAAGTTTGATTCATTTGGTTTTAGGGGGTGATTCTTAGATTTAGCATTGTTTCGGGCGTTCCAAAGGTTCGAGTAGGTCCGTCTCGTGATTTCAGACTTGATGGTGTGTTCGGACGGCGCCCGGGAGCCCCGAGCGTCAATCAGACGAGGCTCGAGTGAGGTTGAAATTTTTGAGAAGTGCTGAAGCTGCTGCTTCTGTCATAACCGCACCTGCGGTTGGTGGACCGCAGGGCCGAAACCGCAGATGCAGCCCAGGGAAGGCCAGGCCAAACCGCAGAAGCAGCTCTCGAACCGCAGAAGCGGCTCTCGATCCGCAGAAATGGCTCCACAAAAGTGGTCTCAAGACCGCAGAAGCGGTCCCAGCCCTTTTAGACCCTTTTGCAGATGTGGTCCTTTTCCCGCAGATGCGGGATAGCACATGCGGAAATCGCTGAAGCAGTGAGGTTCATTTAATATGGGTTCTAAGTCATTTTTATCACTTTTCTCTCCTCTATGGGCAATTTTGGGAGCTTTTGAGAGAAGACTTCCACCTAGCATCTTGAGGTAAGTCTATCCCACTAATTCTTAGGTTAATACTTGTTTCTTAGGTAGATTAAACACTAGAATTTAGGTAAAATCAAGGGGTTAGAGCAAAACCTAGGGTTTTAATAAAAGTTAGATTTAACAATGAAATTTGTTATGGAATAAATTAGAAATCATATATTAGTGATCCTTAGGTTATAGAGAACAACTTCCTTCGAAAATTTCGGAATCCGGGCACGTGGGCCCGGGGTCGGATTTTAGGAAACTTATGTTAAAGGTTGGGAAATTGCTTAAATAGCAAGAATTTGATCTTGTGAGTCTATATTGATTAGTTCCTACCTCATTTAACTAGTTTGGGATCGTCGACTCCGAATTGAGGGCTTGGACTCGTTCTTGGTATTGGAAGTGCACTTTGGAGAGAGGTGAGTCTCCTTTCTAACCTTGTAAGAGGGAATTATACCCATAGGTGTAATAATTGAATTAATTGCTATTATATGCGGGGGCCACGTACGCACTAGGTGACGAGATTCCGTGCGTAGCCACTATTATGTTAAGTCCGGGTAGTCTAGGACCCAAAAGCATGCTCTACGTGATATTTTTTTAACTTAATAATAAATTCAGATTCGTATAAATTATGTTGAATAAGGTAAATGAGACTAATAGAGGAACCTTATCCTGCTTGGCCTTGTAAAGGAGAATTTGGATATTCTTGTGAATAACTACTCCTCAGATATACATTATTGTCTGCTTGATTGATGAGTTTATTTATATTCGACTGCGTCGCACGTGTGATTCACGAGCGGGGTAATAGATGCATCTATGGTTCGAGCCATTCGACCCTCGGTAGTGCACAATTTACTTTTATTATGGATCAGGCCGTACGTCCCTCGGTGTTACTTGTGCATGCTTTACTTAGTATTTCTCGGTGGACTGAACTCCATATATGCCTTGAAACGTAAATGGATACCCATGATATTATTTGGAAAAATAACTGTTATTCCTTGTCATATAATGCTAATAAATTGTGCTATCCATGCTTATTATAAATTCTTTCTCATATTATTTGACCCTAGTAAGTATCAAGTCGACCTATCGTCTCTATTTCGTCGAGATTAGATGAGATACTTACTGGGTACATATTGTTTATGTACTCATACTACACTTCTGTACTTAATTGTACAGGATCTGAGGCAGGTGTATCTGGCTATCAGTCTAGTGCGCATCCCCGAGCAGAGTTCGAGATTTCTACAGTGAACTGCTTCCCTTCCCGTGCCGTTCAGCAGCCTGAAAGAGTCTCTCTTATGTATTTTGCTGTATATTCTGTTTCGGACAGTAGGATAATGTGATTCTTTTGTATATTCTACTAGTTGCCCACAGCTTGTGACACCAGGTCTTGGCACACACATTAGTAGACTGTATTATTTTTGGGATTGTATGATTATTTTGACTTTACTGATCATTTCTAATTTTTTCTCAACTTAAAGAATCATGGCAATATTTTTGGGTAAAAGTAAATGAAAGTATTTAGTATTTTTCGCGTTCGCTTGCTCGGCAATGGTGTTGGGCGCCATCACGACCCTTAGTGGATGTTGTGTCGTGACAGGTGGTGGCAGGATTGGTGGCAGTGGTAGTGGAAATCGCGGTGGTAGAGGTGCCGGTAAAAGTGGTGAACACAGGGGTAGGGATAATAGGCAATGTATAGGTACAAACATTGAGCATGATGGTTCCCTAGGTGTGAATGAGGTATAATTTTGTGACTACATTTGATTTATTACTTAAACATATCATCTTTTCTTATAGTGTTTGTTTGATTTTAATTGCAGCAAATTGACACTACACAATCGCAATCAAGCTTGTTTGATCTCGATGCCGAACGAAACATGGAATTATAATAAAAAATATCGCTGAAACTTGGAGTTCTCAGTAGGCCTAATTGCATTGTTGTTTTATTTGGTCCAGAATTTTTTTATTTTGAAGAAATTTTATTTGTTTTGTATAAACTTTGGTGTTTAATGATTTATGAAACTTAAACATATCATTTTTTCTCTTATAGTGTTTGTTTGATTTAAATGTCATATTAGCTACTACATTATTGTTGCTATTTCTCCCCATGATTTTGGATTAGTTACGTTGTATTCTAACAAAGAAAGGTATTTGTAATATTGAATCCAACCACTAATAAATTATTTTCTTTTTTTATCAACTCACTAATAAAGGTATTTCTAATATTGAATCCAACCAGAAATGCCCATAGACCCACTGATTGATCAACTCTCCAATTTCTTTCCCTTTCATACTCACAAACGCAGGTTCGAATCCCGGCTATAACATTGTTCTTTCCCTTTTGTTTTCATCTGAAGAGTCTAGAGGTGATTGAATTGTATTTAATATTTCGGTCTCCACTACTTTGAATCACTAATTAATACAACTTTTTGTTATTCGTGATGACTTTTCCAATTCTCTATGACCAAATTGTATTAAGATTTTCAAGAGTTTTTTTTAGTTTTTTTTGTTCTGGTTTCTATTACATCTGAAAGAAGATGAGGAGGTGTAATTTCCAGTACTCTTCCTAGTAGTTTAGGTTTTAGTCCTTTTTTTTCCTTATACTAAATGTATAAAATAATTTTCATAAACATGAAAAAACTATAACAAGCAAAAATCACAGACAATAATTCCACTCTCCTTAAAATAATAAGTATAATAATAATACAAGGAAAAATAACAGACAATATTATAAGAAAGTCATATTAATCCATAAATATTTTAATGACAAGGGTAGAACACAGTCACTACATGACCTGAATGAAAAAAATTTAAAAACCTAAGCATTAGATGTTCCCATCCTAGCACTTCAACAACGAATATCACATCACTTAGTGTAGCCTCTACAAGTTCAAAAAGAAGAATACTCCCTTTCTTCAGATTGTTATCGACAACAAACTGTTTCCACCCCTTAATGAGTCTTCTTCGAACAACACCTGTTAGAGTCACATGCCACTCCTTTCCATTACATCGTAGTAATGTCTTAACCATACTAGGAGGAAGATATTGACAGATACTCTTTGAAAGGTACTACACAAGCGTAATGGAATGATAGGGTAAAAATCATATTAACCTTAATGAAAATATTGTAAAAACATTGGCCAAGAATTTTGTTGCTATGAATAACTAGTGGCCGATACGTATGACCTTAATGAAAGAAATTATATACTGGCTACTATATATATAGACGATCAATAAAACTATAAAGCACAACAATGAAATTAAAATTAGCATAGTATATGAGTACAAGCTTAGTCAATGGAATTATATAGTTGCTATGAATAATTAGTGGCCGATATATATGACCTTAATTAATGAAATTATATATTGATTACTATATATATAGATGTTCAATATATGTAATGACCCGACTGGTCATTTTAGGAATCTGCACTTCGCTCGGTATCTTGAGGTCTCGAGTATCTCTGCATAATGTATTATGACATGCATAAATCATCTGTATTGGTTTTCAAGTTATCCGGAATCAATTTGGAAGAATGAACTTCAGGATTTAAGTTCTAAGTTGGAAGAATTGACCGAGTTTGACTTTTTAGCATTTAACATCAAAATGGAGTTTCGTCAGTTCCATTAGCCCCGTTAGGTGATTTTGGACTTGGGAGTGCATCCAGATTGTAATTTGGAGGTCCGTAGTTGAATTAGTCTTCAAATGGCGAAAGTTAGATTTTTGAGAAGTTTGATCGGGAGTGGACTCTTTGATATCGGGGTCATATTTTAATTTCGGAAGTTGGAGCAAGCTCGTAATGTCAAATATGACTTATATGCAAAATTTAAGGTCAATCGGACATGATTTGATGGGTTTCGACATCGGTTGTGGAAGTTTGAAGTTTCAAGTTCATTGATTTTTGGATTGAGGTGTGATTCGTCGTTTCAATGTTGTTATGTGTGTTTTGAAGCCTCAAGTAAGTCCGTGTTATATTATGAGACTTTTTGGTTTGTTTGGACGTGGTCCTGAGGGGCTCGGGTGAGTTTCAGATAGGTTTGGGTTGTGTTGCGCTCGTTTTTTAATGTTTTGACGTTGTTTCTTCAAGCATAAATGGTACGATATTAATCAAATAGCTCCAATTTCTGTTTTTATTGATGCATTAGATCCGTATCGTAATTACGGAGTCATAGCAAAAAGAATCATTGAATTTGGACATCGTATGAGGAGTTTATGGTCATTCTACTAAGAATTGGGTAGCCAGATTTTTCAGATTAATTACGGAATTGCCACTAATTTCGTTTTTAAAAATCTGCACTATTTTCAAATATTGAAACCAACGTATCTCCTTCAATATAAGGTCAAATGGAGTGATTTAAGAGCCTAATTTGACTAGAATTTCACAAAGAATCCATTAGAAGCACCAACAACGAATCTCGAGATTATTTGTCACAAGAACCGAGGAAGAACAATGTTAAAACAAGGGTTTTGTTCATTTAACGTATTTTGAGTTAGGGAGCTCGGAATTGAAAAATTTTTGAGGCAATTTTCACCATATGAATTGGGTTTTTAGCCGTTCGAAGGTCACTATGCACGTGATGACATTTTTGGGACATAACTTGGCTTGCTCGGTATTGTTATTGGCTTGTTAGAGGTAAGTGTTTTGCCTAACTTTGTTGAGGGATATTTTCCTCCTATTTGTCATTGTTTGCTACATGCGGGGTTGATACATATATGAGGTGACGAGCGTATATGTATGTGCCGGGATTAATCATGCTCGGGGGTCGATTGTGCTATAATTATGTCTTGTATGATTACGTAACTTCCTTGCTTCATGCTTCACTTGATTTACCAATGTTAAGAACGTAGTATAAAATGTTAGTAATCTAGAATTAATTAGATCCTGATAGTGCTGTCTCAAACCCAATAGTCTTTCTTCATCCGCCTCCACCAATAGTGATGTCTCAAATCCTGATACATCTTCGCGACACCTAGATGAATGGAATGCCGTGAACTATGGGCCTCCTCTAGAATCAACTCCCGAAGCCCATCAACATTGGTTACACAAATCCGACCCTGCATCCTCAATACCTCGTCATCACCAATAGTCACATCTTTGGCATCACCATGCTGAACCTTGTTCTTGAGGACAAGCAAATAAGGGTCATCATACTGACGCTTCTTGACAAACTAGGACCCAAATAGGCTCCAAAAGATCCAATCTCACAAACTGGCTGGCTAAGGCCTGAACATCCATCGCCATAGGTCTCTCGATGCTGGTAAATAAGCCAAACTTCTCAAACTCTCTGCCCGGCAACTCAAGGCATCGGTCACCACATTGGCCTTGCCCGGGTGATACAAAATAGTGATATCATAGCCCTTCAGCAACTCTAACCACCTCCCATGGTGCAAATTAAGATCCTTTTGCTTGAACAGGTGCTGCAAGCTCCGATGATCACTACAAATCTCATAAGTAACCCCGTATAGATAGTGATGCCAGATCTTCAGGGCGTGAACAATGGCAGCTAACTCAAGGTCGTGGATATGGTAATTCTTCTCATGTACCTTCAATTGTCTGAAGGCATAGGGAATCACCTTACCGCCCTGCATCAACACCGCTCCAAGGACAATCCTTGAGGCATCACAGTAGACCGTATAAGACCCCGAACCTCTAGGCAATATCAAAACTGGGGCTGTAGTCAAAGATGTCTTGAGCTTATGAAAGCTCACCTCACACTATTCCGTCTACTGGAACGGAGAACCCTTCTGGGTCAGCCTGGTCATAGGGGCTGCAATCGATGAAAACCCCTCCACAAAATGACGGTAGTGACCCGCCAAGCCAAGAAAACTATGGATCTCTATAGCTAAGGATGGTCTGGGCCAACTCTACACTACCTCTACCTTCTTCGGATCCACCTGGATACCCTCACTCGACACCACGTGGCCTAAGAATGCCACAGAATCCAACCAAAACTCACATTTTGAGAACTTAGCATATAACTTCTTTTCCCTCAAGGTCTGAAGCACTGTCCCCAGGTGCTGCTCATGATCTTCCTGACTCCAGGAATACACCAGAATATCATCAATAAAGATAATGACGAATGCGTCAAGATACGGCCGGAACACACTGTGCATCAAATGCATAAAGGCTGCTGGGGCATTGGTCAGCCCAAATGACATAACAAGGAACTCGTAATGACCATACCAAGTCTTGAAAGCAGTCTTCGGGATATCTGGCTCCCGAATCTTCAACTGATGGTAACCTGAGCGCAAGTCAATCTTAGAAAACACCCGTGCGCCCTGAAGCTGGTCAAACATATCATCAATACGAGGCAAAGGATAATGGTTCTTCACTATAACTTTGTTCAACTGGCGATAATCAATGCACATACACATAGAACCATCCTTCTTCTTTACAAACAAGATAGGAGCACCCTAAGGTGATACACTTGGCTGAATAAAACCCTTATCAAGCAATTCCTATAACTGATCCTTCAATTCCTTCAACTCAGGAGGAGCCATACAATATGGAGGAATAGAAATGGGCTGAGTGCCCGACAATAGATCAATACCAAAATCAATATCTCTATCAGGCAGCATGCCCGGAAGATCAGCTGGAAACACGTCAAGAAAATCCCGTACTATTGGGACTGAATCAACTGAAGGGGTATCAATACTGACATCTCTCACATAAGCTAGATATACGTCACACCCCTTCTCAACCATACGCTGAGCCTTAAAGAAGGAAATAACTCTATTGGGAGTGTGATCTAAAGCACCCCTCCACTCAACACGCGGTACACCTGGCATAACCAGTGTCACCATTTTGGCGTGACAATCAAGAATAGCATAATGGGGAGACAACCAGTCCATGCCCAAGATAATATCAAAATCTACCATGCTGAGTAACAATAAATCGGCTCTGGTCTCAAAACCACTAAGAGCAACCAAACATGACCGATAGACGCGGTCCACAACAAGAGAATCTCCTATAGGAGTAGAAACATAAATGGGGGAACTCAAAGAATCCCGAGGTACACCCAAGTGCGGAGCAAAATAAGAAGACACATAAGAGTAAGTGGAGCCTGGATCGAATAGAGCTGATGCATCTCTGTGACAAACCAGTATAATACCTGTGATGACAGAATCGGAGGCAATAGCCTCGGTACGGGCAGGAAGGGCATAGTATCTGGCCTGGCCTCCCCCTCTAGGGCGACCTCTACCTCCCCGACCTCCACCTTTAGCTGGCTGAGAAGGTGGGATAGTAACTGGAGCTGTAACCATAGCCTGAGAACTCTATGGGGCACGCTATGGCTGAGAAGTCTGTAGAGGTGCACCCATCCTAAGTCTGGTGAAATCCCTCACCATATGGCGTGTATCACCACACTCAAAACAAGTGCTGGGAGGATGTGGTGGTTGTGACAGGCTCGGGCTAGGTCTGTTGGACTGAACACTGAAAGCACCCCACGCATGAGGCGCACTAGATACTGGAGGTGCATAATAAGGCTCCTGGGGCCTAAGAGGAGCTGGAACACCACTGGCTGCTGGAAGAGCTAAATGAACGAGGCGACTCATATAACCCCTAACATGACGACCTATAGCTGGGGCACGGGCACCAGAATAATAGCCCGACTCTTGAGACCTCTTGGCCTCCATCTCCTATCTCTCCCTAGCATGCATACCCTCAATCCTCCTAGCAATTCTCACCACCTGCTGATAAGAAATATCCATCTCCAACTTGCGAGCCATGCTAGACTTGATACTGGAATAAGGCCCTTAATATACCGGTGAACCCTTTCGCGAACAGTAGAAACCAAGGCTGGTGCATGTCTAGCCAAACTAGTATAACAGGCAACATAATCTGAGACAGTCATAGCACCCTGGCGCAAAAGCTCAAACTCTGTGCGCCATGAGTCTCTGAGTCTCTGAGGAACAAACTCTCTCAGGAACATATTTAAAAACTGAGTCCAAGTCAGTGAAGCTACCTCGTCTGGGCTGTCTAACTCATAGGTGTGCCACCACTCATAGGCGGCTCCTCGAAGCTGGAAGGTAGTGAAAGAAACCCCACTCGATCCTGATATACCCATAGTACGGAGGATACACTAACACTCCTACAGAAATCCCAAGGCATCATCTGAGGCTAACCCACTGAATACAGGAGGATCATACTTCTTAAACCTCTCAAGCCTCCGCTGCTCATCCTCGGAAGCCGCTGCCCTGTCCTTGGGCTGACCTGGGACTACGGGCAGTATAGGAATAATCTCTAGGACCAGATAACATGCATACGCTGCTCAGGAGTGCGGGCGGTGGGAGTCTGTAATCCTCCCCGGCCTGAGATGTGGCTGCAGCAAAGGGAAGCAACCCTGCTTGAGCCAAAGTGGTGTACATGCTCATGAACTGTGCAAGAGTCTCCTGGAGAGTTGGAGTAGTAGTAGTAGTAAGCGTATCAGGTGCGTGGATTCTGACTGGAACTGCTGGTGGTACCTCAGCGGTAGCTCGCACGGGTGCTCTGGCTATACCACGTGCATGTCCTCAGCCTCTACCTCGGCCCCGACCTCTAACAGCTATAGTAGGGGGTGCAGGTGCCTGATCATCTCGGGTAGCGCATATCCTCACCATCTGTGAGAAAATAGAAGACAAAAGTTTAGAATTGTGATGTCAAAATTTTGCACGACAAGGAAATCAAATGAAGTGGAATTTTCCTAACAGTTACATAGCCTCTTGTAGATAAGTATAGACGTCACCTTACCAATCAGCGAGACTCTAATAAACCGACTTGTGGTTCACCACCCCGGTTCACCTCCGTGAACCATCGTGACGGCACCTAGTCTCTACGACTAGGTAAGCCTAATCATGCGAAAAATAAACCAATTTGCGAAAGAAACAATGAAAAACCGAAATAGTGAAATAAAATAACGTTTAAAAGTGCCGCCCGACATACACAACATCAACTCTCAAAAACTAATATATTTCCCAATGCCCGGAATCTCATGATCATAAGCCTTTGAGTATCTGCAACATCTAACTCTAGAAAGGGACATCTAACAAGGAAACGAAAGTACTGAAGGGCTAATACAAAAAAGGAGAGTAGAAAGGGACTCTTTGGTCTGCGGACGCGGCAGATATACCTTGGAGTCTCTTTAAGCGCCTCGTCTCAAGCGTGATAAGTCCGAGTAGAAGTACCTGGATCTGCACATGAAAAACATGCGCAGAAAGGGCATGAGTACACCACAACGGTACATAGTAAGTGCCAAGCCTAACCTCGGTCGGGTAGTGACGAGGAAGGTCAAGGCCCTACTGAGGTTAAATGAAATATAAAGTTCAACAGTGTAGAATAAATCAGTATAAATAAGTACAACAGTAAAAGTAACACAGGATATAAAGGACATCAACAACTATTATAGAGGTAAAGTAAACACAGAAAGAAATACAACTCAACACAAAGATAACAACCGGGGATCTCCCAGGATACCGTCCGGTAGTCCCAAATGTAAATATCTAGTGGATCTCCCGGGATATCGTCCTGTAGTCCAACTCATAATGCGAGGGGATCTCCCGGAATACCGATTCGTAGTCCTAAATGTAAATACTCAGTATAGGGGGAATTGACTGGGTGCAATCCTATAGTTCCAATGTAAATGTGCAGGGGGATCTCTCGGAATACCGTTCTGTAGTCCCAAAGTAAACATACAGGGGGATCTCCCGGGATACCGTCCTGTAGTCCCAAAGTAAACACACATCAATAACAAGAAGAGTACATAGTTCAATTCAAGTTCCATACCAAGGTAAAACAGGTATTTCTAACCTAGCATGCTGCAGGTAATCCAAATAAGGCAGTTTGAACAAGTAACGCAATTAAGTCAATTAGACATGCTTTCCTAAGCTAAAAATAGCCTTAAATTGCAAGTAATATAAATAGGAAAGGAACATACTAGTAATTACTTAATGAAAACTGGATTTTCAACAATTAAAACAAGTACGCACTCGTCACCTCACATACAAGGCATTTCAATTATCAATAATACCAAATCCTAAGGGGAAGGTCCCCCACACAAGGTTAGACAAGCCACTTACCTCGAACCGGTTAAAATTCATCCCGAAACAACGTTCTTGCCATGAGTACTCGACTCCAAATGGCCCAAATCTATTCAATTCAATTGTATAATGTAAATAACACTTCAAGTAACTGATTCTACAAAGAAATTCTAAGCTAATACACGAAATTAGGTAAAATAACCAAAACGCCCCTCGGGCCCACGTCTCAGATCGGGTAAAATTTACATTTCCAGAATCCTCACACTCTCTGAGTTCAGTCATACCAATAGTACCAAAATCGGACCTCAAATGGTCCTTCAAATCATCACTCAAAGGTCTCTAATTAATCAAACCCTAACCCCCAAATTACCACTAATTTTCCTTAAATTTTCATGCTTATATTGATAAAAATCACCTCAATAACGAGTTTAGGGACCAAAGACCTTACCCCCAATGAATTCCTCTGAAAATCTCCGTTGAAAATGCTCCCCAAGGCTTCTTCTCGTTTGAAAAGAGGTGAAAAATAACTCAAATTCGCGAAGGCAACTATTTATATGTTCTGCCCTGCTAATCCGCTTCTGCGATCATGGGACCGCATCTGCGGTCTAGCTCATGCGGTAAAATGACGGCACCTGGGAAACTCATTAAAATCCCAAAATCCGCACCTGCAACCTACTCACCGCATCTGCGGTTACGCAGGTGCGTGAACCCCTCCGCACCTGCGACTCCTTGCTTTTGCTCAGCTGGCCGCTTTTGTGGCTGAATTCCATATCTGCGGGATTCGCTTCTACGGCCTCTCAACCACAGATGCAGTTATGACAGCAACCCAAAGAACTCAGCTGCAAACTCCAAGTTCCAACTTCCTATTAACTATCGGAAATCATCCCGCCCCCGAGACCTCAACCAAAAGCACAAACAAGTAATATACCACTATCAAAACTTATACAAATCTTCCAAATACCTCAAAAAACATCGAATCAACCAATTAGCATCGGATTCAAGCCTAAGAATTTCAAAAACTCACAATATACGCTTTCGATCAAAAAGTCTAATAAACCTTGTCCGAATGACTTGAAATTTTTCACACACGCCACATTCAACACTATGGAGCTACTCAAACTTCCAAAATTCCATTCTGACCCTCGGATCAAAATCTCACTATCAAACCGGAAACTTCAAAAATTCAACTTTCGGCATTTCAAGCCTAAATTAGCTACGGACCTCCAAAACACAATCCGAACACGCCCCTAAGCCCGAGATCACCCAACGGAGCTAACGAAACCATCATAATTCCATTCCGAGGCCATCTTCATATTTTTCTAACTACAGTTAAATTTCCAAAACTTAAGCTCTCATTTAGGGACTAAGTGTCCCAAAACTCTCCAAAAATCAAAACCGAATATTCCGGCAAATCAAAATAGCAGAAATAAATATGGGGAAAGCAGTTAATAGGGGATTGGGGTATAAATTCTTAAAATAACTGACCTGGTCGTTACAGTTACCATATGTATATCATCGGGTGGAATGGATGTCATTCGCGCCTTAGTTTATGTTATATGTTTCTCTCTTATACTATGGCGGGTTGTGAGGGTTACATGATTCTTTGTACACATATTGTGATTTAGTCTAGGCCTCATGGAATTATGGGCGAGGTAGCCTTTGTAATGTTGATTTGCTTATTGCACCATAGTTGTGCTTGTCTTTCTTAATATTGTTTTTCCTAATGATTTTCCCCACAGTTATATTTTGTGCACTCTGTTGTGCTTGATATTGATGCACATGTGATCAGTGAGCCCGAGTATTATGGATTGATGGGTACCCTATATGGATTGATATGATGGGATTGGGTTGCACGCCGCAACAGTACAGTGATGAAATGTGGCTTCTTATTTCTATTTCGTGTATATTGCTTTAACCCTGTTGAAAATAGTTCATAGTAAAATGCTAAAATTTCCCTGCCTGCTTAACTTACTTAGTAGTTTTCTGATTTAGTTTTCTTACTATTATCTATCATGTTTGAATTATTACTTGTTGGTGTACGGAACCGGGTTGTGTGCAACTCCATATGATTATTGTTGATGCTTGTCAGTGTGGCTACTTGTGTTGGCTGAGATGAGCTTTCTAGACCTGAGATTTGCGCTATTGTATTGGGATGGGGAAGGTTTGGAAAAATAACACTATAGTTTGTTGAGGATTTGGACAATGGCCCTAGTTGGGCGAGTGAGTTTCTTGGCTTATTGATCAGATGAGTGGTTAAGCAGGTATGCATGTTTCTTTCATAATCGGTAGGATATGAAGATTTTGAACGAGGTTCTAATCGATACGAGGCTTACTACCGGCACCAAATTTGTTATGGATTTGGTTTGGGCAGTAATGGCGGTCAGCAGTTCCTACTGTGAGTGTCGAAGTGATGGGTATATCATGTGATTACATCTTGGGTTATGGTTATCACTTGATACAGCTTGTTCAGACTTATACAATGTGTGGCTGTGGGATTCGGGTCTTGTAATGAGTTCTGAATGATAGAAATTGAGTTCTAAGGTTTAAGGACAAAGGTTGAAATAAGGATCTCTAATTATGTTGGGTTGGTGGGCTTATGTGGATCAGGGTGACGTGGGATCACCCCTGAGTTTATGCTTAGTATGATTACACAGTGATTTCATAGCTTTGGAACGACTCCTAGCACGTTCGAGGACGAACGTGTGTTTAAGTGGTGGAGGATGTAACGACCCAACTGGTCGTTTTGGGAATCTGCACTTCGCTCGGTATCTTGAGGGATCAAGTATATTTGGATGATGTAGTATTACTTGCGTAAATCATCGGTATTGGTATTTAGGTTATCCGGAATCAATTTGGAAGAATGAACTTCAAGATTTAAGTTTTAAGTTGGAAGAATTGACCGAGTTTGACTTTTTTGCATTTAACCTCAGAATGGAGTTTCGCCAGTTCCATTAGCTCCGTTGGGTTATTTTGGACTTAGGAGCGCAACCGGATAGTAATTTGGAGGTCCGTAGTTGAATTAGTCTTGAAATGGTAAAAGTTGGATTTTTGAGAAGTTTGACCGGGAGTGGACTCTTTGATATCAGGGTCGGATTTTAATTCCGAAAGTTGGAGCAAGATCGTAATGTCAAATGTGACTTGTGTGCAAAATTTAAGGCCAATCGGACGTGATTTGATGGATTTCGGCATTGGTTGTGGAAGTTTAAAGTTTCAAGTTCATTGATTTTTGAATTGAGGTGTGATCCGTCGTTTCGATGTTGTTATGTGTGTTTTGAATCCTCGAGTAAGTCCGTTTTATATTATGAGACTTGTTGTTTGGACGTGGTCCGGAGGGGCTCGGGTGAGTTTCAGATAAGTTTGGGTTGTGTTGCGCTCGTTTTTTTAATGTTTCGACGTTGTTTATTCAAGTATAAATGGTACTAAATTAAGCAAATGAGCTCCAATTTCTATTTTATTGAAGAATTAGATCCGTATCGTAATTACGGAGCCATAGAAAAAATAATCATCGAATTTGGACATCGTATGAGGAGTTTATGGTCATTTTACTAAGAATTGGGTTGCCAGATTTTTCAGATTAATTACAAAATTGCCACTAATTTCGTTTTTAAAATCTACACTATTTTCAAATATTGAAACCAACATATCTCCTTCAATATAAGATCAAATGGAGTGATTCAAGATCCTAACTTGACTAGAATTTCACAAGGAATCCTTTGGAAGCAACAAAAATAAGTTTCGAAATTATTTGGTATAAGAAACGAGGCAGAACATTGTTAAAATGAAGGTTTTGTTCATTTAACATATTTTGAGTTGGGGAGCTCGGAATTGGGAATTGTTTTAGGCAATTTTCACCATATGAATTGGATTTTGAGCCGTTCGGAGGTCAGGGGGTCATTACACGCGTGATGACATTTTTGGAGCATAACTTGGCTTGCTCGGTATTGTTATTGGCTTGTTCGAGCTAAGTGTTTTGCCTAGCTTTGTAGAGGGAATTTTTACTCCTATTTGTCATTGTTTGTTACATGCGGGGGTGATATATATATGAGGTGATGAGTGTATATGTATGTGTCGGGGTTAATCATACTCGAGGGTAGATTGTGCTATAATTATGTCTTGTAGAATTACGTAACTTCCTTGCTTCATGCTTTACTTGATTTACCAATGTTAAGAACGTAGTATAAAATGTTAGTAATCTAGAATTAGCCTAATATAACTTGATCGAATTTGGTAGAATTCTGAGAATACATTGATGTGTCTAATTTGGTCATCTCTATGCGAAATCATTATTACATTACTACGGCTCATATTCACGAGATACTAGACTCTTTGCTTGTGTTGTGGATCATTGTAAGAATTGTGGAAGTATTTGAATAATACGGTTCTTGAGGGTTGTTGAATCATTGTTGATTTGGAAAGATGTGATTGGGATTTGTTTGAAATATCTGTTAAAACACTCTCCTTGATGTTATTTGTGCATCCTGCCTTATTTGTCATTGATACTCATATGCTTGGTAAGGAAGCGTGTAAAACACGAAGGGTAATGCCTTGCCATCGTTTATACATTATCATGTGAGGGAGAATGTAAAGCACGAAGGGTGATGCCGTGCCATATCATTGAGATTAAAAGCACGAAGGGTGATACCGTGCCGTATTATTGAGAGTAAAAGCACGAAGGATGATGCTGTGCCATATTATTGACAGTAAAAGCACGAAGAGTGATGCTGTGCCATATCATTTGAGAGTTAAAGCATGAAGGGTGATACCGTGCCATTTCATTTATATTATTATTCTTGTATGTTATCGTGAGGTCATGGCATGATGTGTGTTTCCGTGTAGGCGAGGACGAAAGACATGCATTATGTTTGATATCAGTCTTCCGTGAACCTTGAACTGTTATTGTCATAATTATGGATCTGATGTGACTTACTGCCATTGTTCTATCATGATCTCCCTCAATTGTTGTTGTGTTGCTCATACCTTCTACTTGCTTAACTTGCAAATACCATGCCGATTTCCTGCTATTATAATTATACTCATGTTGTATCTATTCTGTTGTACCTTAGTGTAAGCCTTCCACCATGCTAGTCATTCATGCCTTTACTTGTTAACTTGTGAAGATTTTGTATTTCCTACTTGTTTGCTATATTTGTACTTAGGCCTCCACTATGCTCGTTAATTGAAGTTGATACTCTTTATTTTCCTATTGGTTGTTATTACTCACGTTCTTTTCGCCTAGTCTTTTACTGTTGCCCACATGTATATCCTCGCCCATTGTTGTTACTTGCGTATTTCCTACTTTGTAATTCCTGTTATAGTGTTTCTATCATCTGGTTGGTTCTACTATACGTACATTTCTGAAGGATGAGTTGAACACACGAAGGGTGTTGCCGTGCTAATTGATTTGTCACATAAATTTATTTATATATGGTGATGATGAGATACAAGCACGAAGGGTATTACCGTGCCATTTGACTTGATATCTTGGATATACTTCTCATACCAGGAAGGATTGTAAATCTTCTACTGTGATTCCTGCTAGTAATTGTTGACTATCTCGTAGAGTTGTATACGGTACTTTTATCTGTTATGTTTGAAATTGTCTATACTGTTAGTCTAATGTACATGTTATAACAATAAGCATCTTTCAACTAAAAGCCTTGTCACTACCTCGACGAGGTTAGAGAAAATACTTACCAGTACATGGGGTCGGCTATACTGATACTGCACTTCTGCACGTTTCGTGCAAATTTTGGAGTGGAGCTGCTGGTGATGTCGGGTGTTGATTCGAAAGATGTTCATGTGTTTGGTTATAACTACCACTTGCCCTTGGTAGTTTAGATTATTACTAATCTGTTTATGTAACCTTCAAACAGAACGTGTATTTATTTGTATCAGTTTTGAAATTTCAAATCTTAGAAGCTCGTGATTCGTACTACTAGGTCTTGGTAAATTCGTAAATGCTTAGTTATCTATTCTCTTTTCTCCTATAACCTCAGTTGGGTTGTGTTTTTCTGTTAGTAGGCTTACACAGCGGGTTGAGTTTGGTTCCATCACGACTTGTGGTTTTTGGGTCGTGACAATATAACTATAAAGAGCAATAATGAAATTAACATTACGACCAAAGTAAATGGAATAGTAATGATTGCTATGAATAATTAGTGGCCGATACCTATGACCTTAATGAATGAAATTATATACTGGCTACTATATATATTGATGTTCAATATAACTATAAAGAGCAACAATATAATTAACATTACAACCAAAGTAAATGGAATAGTAGTGGTTGCTATGAATAATTAGTGCCCAATACGTATGACCTTAATGAATGAAATTATATATTGGCTACTATATATAGAAACGTTCAATATAACTATAAAGAGCAAAAATATAATTAACATTACAACCTTAGTAAATAGAATTATATAGTTGCTATGAATAATTAGTGGCCGATACGTATGATCTTAATGAATGAAATTATATATTGACTACTATATATATAGACGTTCAATATAACTATAAAGAGCAAAAATATACTTAACATTACAACCATAGTAAACGGAATAGTAATGGTCGCTATGAATAATTAGTGGCCAATACGTATGATCTTAATGAATGAAATTATAGACGACCTTAATGAATGAAATTATATATTGGCTACTATATATGTAGACGCTCAATATAACTATAAAGAGCAAAAATATAATTAACATTACAATCATAGTAAATGGAATAGTAATGGTCGCTATGAATAATTATTGGCTGATACGTATGAACTTAATGAATGAAATTATATATTGGCTATTATATATGTCGACGTTCAATATAACTATACAGAGCAAAAGTATAATTAATATTACAACCTTAGTAAATGGAGTTATATAGTTACTATGAATAATTAGTGGCCGATAAGTATGACCTTAATGAATGAAATTATATACTGGCTACTATATATGTAGACGTTCAATATAACTATAAAGAGCAAAAATATAATTAACATTACAATCATAGTAAACGGAATAGTAGTGGTCGCTATGAATAATTAGTGGCCGATACGTATGATCTTAATGAATGAAATTATAGACGACCTTAATGAATGAAATTATATATTGGCTACTATATCTATAGACGCTCACTATAACTATAAGGAGAAAAAAATATAATTAACATTGCAACCTTAGTCAATTGAATTATATAGTTGCTATGAATAATTAGTGGTCGATACATATGACCTTAATGAATGAAATTATATATTGGCTACTATATATATAGACATTAAATATAACTATAAAAAGCAAAAATATAATTAAACTAGTGGAACCATATTAAATGGAATAGTAATGGTGGCTATGAATAATTAGTGGCCGATATGTATGACCTTAATGAATGAAATTATATATGACCTTAATTAATAAAATTATATATTGGCTATAATATATAGACCAATATAACTATATAGAGCAAAAATATAAATAACATTACAACCATAATAAATGAAATAGTAATAGTGGCTATGAATAATTAGTGGCCGATACGTATGATTTTAATGAATGAAATTATATATGGGCTACTATATATATAGACGTTCAATATAACTATAAAGAGCAAAAATATAAGTAACTAGTGGAACCATAGTAAATGGAATAATAATGGTTGCTATCAATATCTACTTATTACTGATATTTCATTATTAAATTGCTAATTATATCCAAATATAACTATTAGTGTCAAAATTAACATCACAAGTGGACTAAATATGCAAAATACAGATTTTAATTTGGTTCCAAATCTGCATTTTACTAAACTTTATGGTCAAATATGCATTTTGTTAGGTTGGCCGTGTATACATATTGTCACGACCCGACTGGTCGTTTTGAGTAATTACACTTCGCTCGATTGTTTGAGGGCATGAGT
This sequence comes from Nicotiana sylvestris, assembly GCF_000393655.2. Taxonomy (NCBI): domain Eukaryota; kingdom Viridiplantae; phylum Streptophyta; class Magnoliopsida; order Solanales; family Solanaceae; genus Nicotiana; species Nicotiana sylvestris. The sequence continues at coordinate 95,566,712 of NC_091064.1, read as the reverse complement.
AGCTCCGTATGATGTATTATGACTTATGTGAATCATCGGTTGTGATTTTCAGGTTATTCAGAATTGATTTGGAAGAATGGTTCTTAGCTAGAAACTTTAAGTTTGAAAGGTTTGACCATGTTTGACTTTTTATAATTTGATCTTGGATTGGATTTCTGATGGTTACGTTAGCTCCATTGGATAATTTTGGACTTAGGGCGCATCCGGATTGTGATTTGGAGGTTTGTAGTAGAATTTGGCTTGAAATGGCGAAAGTTTGAATTTTGGAAAGTTTGATCGAGAGTGGACTTTTCGATATCGGGGTTGGATTCTGATTCTAGAAGTTGGAGCAGGTCCGTAATGTCAAATGTGACTTGTGTGCAAAATTTGAGGTCAATCGAGCGTGATTTGATAGGTTTCGGTATCAGTTGAGAAAGTTTGAAGTTTCAAAGTTCAATGAGTTCGAATTGAGGTGTGATTCATCATTCGATATTGTTATGTGTGTTTTGAGGCCTCGAGTAGGTCCGTGTTGTGTTGTTAGACTTGTTGGTATGTTTGGATGGGGTCCCGAGGGGCTCGGGTGAGTTTCAGACGGGTTTCAGATAATTATTCTTCATGTTTTCACTACTGGTAGCTATTGTTTGCTGGTGTTTTAAACCTTCTTCGCGATCGCGAAGATTGGCTCACGATCGCGTAGAGTATCAGGGGAATTGGCCTTTTCCTTCATCGCGTTCGCGCCAGTAGCATCGCGTTCGTGAGCCTTTGTGAGGTCTGGGCATCACGTTTGCGCCCTTATGTATGCGTTCGGGTAGGGAAGAGATGAAAAGCTGGGGCTGGGGAGTATACTTTCTTGTTCGCGAAGTAGCTTACACGATCGCGTAAGGAGGAGCTGTTGTGAGTCACGTTCGCGAGGGCCATGCCGCGTTTGCGTAGAGCATTTTTGGTGGCTGTTATTTTTATTCATCGCGAATGCGATGGTTGTCCCGCGTTTGCGAAAGAGGAGACTTAGGCAGATTATAAAGTACTCTATTTCGAGGGTTTCGACCATTTTTGCATTTTGGGAGCTATGGAGCTCGAATTGAGGCGATTCTTGAAGCAATGTTTGCCATATAAATTGGGGTAAGTGTTCTCTACACGGTTTTGGTTATATTCCATGAATCTATCTTCAATTTTTGCAATTGCTTGATGAATTTTAAAGAGTAATTAGGGGTTTGGCCTAAAGTTTCGTAATATGAATTTTTGATTTTGGATCAACGAATTGAAGTCAGAATTGAGTGAAACTAGTATGATTGGACTCGTAATTGAAATGAGTTGTTGGATTTTGTGAGTTTTGTCGAGTTTCGAGGCGTGGGCCCGGGTGTGATTTTTGGCCGGATTTGGGATTTAACTTAGGATTTGATTCTTATCATTTGCAATTGATTCCTTGGGCTTTATCTGATATATTTAAGTTGCTTTTGGCTAGTTTTGAACCGTTCGGAGGTCGCTACGCGCGTGAGGTCATTCGTGGAGCATCGCTTGGCTTGCTCGGTGTCGGAATCAACTTGTTTAAGATAAGTAATCCTTCTAAACTTAGTGGTGATGGTATGAGACCCCGAATTATGTGTTATATGATTGGTTCTAGGTGACGAGCGTGTGGGCATGTACCCTGTGAGTTGTGACTATGTTGTCTTTAGGGCATTGTATAGTGGCCCTACTTTGTTGATATCTGTGTTTTTCACTAAGTGATAAAGTAATTGATCTTTATATCATGTTAGAAATCATGTTTAGGCTTTATGGGATCGGGCCGCACGCCGTAGCATGTTTTATTGATTATTGAGTAAGGCCGAGGGCCTGATTGATTTATGCCATGATTTTCTTGTTATAGCGCTTGGGTCGTAGGAGCCTCTCCGGAGTCTGCACATCCACAGTGGACGCAGTTGATTATTTTGAGGGATAGATCTTCCCTGGACATGGATCTTGTCCAAATCATATATATACCTCGAGATGGATCTTCTCCATGGGGCTAGATTATCCTTCCTCGGTACTGAGTGACTGATGATCAGTGATGTATATATTCCGGGATGGATCTTTCCTGGGCCAAATGGGCCATATATAGTACCAAGCGGTTGAGCATGATGAGTGGAAAGTGTGAGACAGTGAGATTGAGTACTTTGAGAGTGTGAGTACAAGATTCATCTCTGAAATACATGGCATTGGCATGCACACATGACATACAAGTATAGAGATGCATTTTTCCTTATGCTGTATAGTATCACGTCATTCATGACTTTTACACATTGGTATGTGGGCATAGAGTGGTATTTTGACACTTGTTATTTTGAAAGGAAATGCAACGTGCTTATTTATTGTTGAAAGGATCTTCCAAGAAAATTTTATTTTTCAAACTATCCCATGATTTTTGGATGATTTCGATAAAGGATTTGGATTTTCACTGATATTCCTGAAAAACGGAACTATTTTCGGAATACTGTGCAAAAGCTGAACATATCTACCTTTGAGATTATTTCCTTGTTTATATAATCTACGTTGTATGAATTGATGTTGGTTATTTGTGTTAGACCCCACCTATGTTCTAGCTCGTCACTGCTTTCAACCTAAGGTTAGGTCTGTTACTTATTGAGTACATGGGGTCGGTTGTACTCATACTACACTTCCTGCACATTGCGTGCAGATTTCGGATGCCGATGTTGCTGTGCATGGTGGGAGCTAGTATTGAAGATATACTTGCATTCCTGCTATAACTGTCAATTTTCCATGGTAGCCTCAGATTTATAAACTATGTTTATGTACTTTTCAGACAGAAGATGTATTTTTTCATGTCAGCTTTGTAAACTGTTTACCTAAAAAATGGTAATTACAATTAGATTTGATTTCATGGTTCTAAAAATACGTGATTTACTTTTATGCTAGTTGTTAGGCAGTAGATGCTAAGTGTGAGACTAGAAAATAAAATGAGAGCATGAAGGTCGAACTCTATGCAAACCGAGTAGCCGAGAATTGGGGTCTCGAGCTAGCCTATACTGGGCCTCGAGGTCGAGCTAAGCGCTAGGCTGTGGGTAGACGATGAATGACTAACGGTTCAAAGAGCTTTAATGAGGGATCTTTATTATCAATGATGAGTAATAAATGAAGAACAATCAATGAAGCACAATAAATGTAAGCAATAAATAAAAGGAGAGACAATAGAGAGTATTTATGTTAGAGATCAGAGAATGTTCTTGTTCTTGTACTGAATATCATGTATGTAAAAAAATAACAAGGGTCACCTTTATATAGGAGGGGAAATCCCATCATAGTACATATGCATTTGGTAACGACCCGACCAGTCGTTTCATGAGTTACCGCTCGGTTTCCCCATTTCTGCTTCCTATTATCTTGTTCAGGTGTATTATATGATATCGGGTTGGTTGGTTCGGATTCGGAGAGGTTTTAGAAAGGAATGAGACACTTAGTCTCATTTGAGTAAGCTTAGGTTGGAAAATTCAACCGGATTTTGACTTATGTGAAAAAGGGCTCGGATGTGAATTTCAACGGTTTGGATAACTTTGGAGGTGATTTGGGACTTAGGAGCATGATCAGAATGTGTTTTGGAGGTCCATAGTAGATTTAGGCTTGAATTGGTGAAATTGGAATTTTGGTGTTTTCCAGTTGATAGGTGAGATTTTGATATAGGGGTCGGAATGAAATAACGGAAGTTGGAGTAGGTCCGTTATGTCATTTGTGACGTGAGTGCAAAATTTTAGGTCATTCGGATGTGGTTTGATAGACTTTTTGATCGAAAGCGGAATTTAGAAGTTTTTGGAATTCTTAGGCTTGAATCTGATGTCGATTTGGTGTTTTGATGTTGGTTTGAGAGTTTCGAAGATTGGAACAAGTTTGAATGATGTTATGGGATATGTTGGCATGTTTGGTTAAGGTCCAGAGGGCCTCGGGTGAGTTTTGGGTGGTTGAACGGATCAATTCATGTTGGAAAAAGTTGCAGAAAAATCTGTAGTTGGGTTGCAGGCATTTGGCCTTCTCGTTCACGAGAGGGATCTCGCGTTCGCGAAGGGTTAGGATGTGAGGCAGGATGTTTGGCCTTTGTGTTCACGATGGGTGTCCCGCGTTCGTGAAGGGTCAGGAGTTGTGTGCTTCGCGTTTGCGTAGGAGTAACTGCATTCGCGAAGGTTTGGTCGGCTGAGGCATCGCGTTCGCGAGGGGTCTTTCGCATTCGCGTAATAGGATTTTGGTCAAAGGAAATTTTGTGCTTCGCGAACGCGAGACTTTGACTGCGTTCGCGAAGAAGGAATTTTAAAAGCTGGGCAGAATGTTTAAAAGACCCCTTCTGCGATTTTGGGTCTAAATTTCACCATTATTGAGCGATTTTGGAGCTTCTTGAGGGAGATTGAAGAGGGAATCAAAGAGAACTTCTTGGAGGTAAGATTTATGAACTTAATACTCAATCCTATTGTGATTTCTACTTGATTAAACATGAAATTTGGGGGATTTGAAGCCAAAAATTGGGGAGTTAGAGATTGGAAATTTGAGACCTTAATCTTGGGAGTTGAGGGGTCATTTGATGTCGGATTTTGGTATTCTTGGTATGTATGAACTCGTGGGAGGATAAGGATTCCATTGATGTGACTTTTATCAAATTTTAAGACGTGGGCCAGGGGGTAAGTTTGGACCAATTTCGGAATTTTTGGTATAATTTAATTATTTTCGCATGGGCTTCGTTCCCTTAGCATATTCTAATGTTATGATTCTGATTTTGGGCAGATTCAACACGAGTTGAGGCCGAGTCGTGAAACAAGGGCATCGCAAAATAGTATTTCTTCCAGTTTAAGGTAAGTAACCATTGTAAATCTGGACCTGAGGGTATGAAACCCCAGTATTTCGCATTGTTTTGATAAATGAGGTGACACAATGCTAGGTGACGAGCGTGTGGGTATGCAACGGTAGAGATTGTGACTTGGTCCGTACCGTAGCGACTATTAAGCCGCGTATTTATTTGAAATCTTATGATATTCCATATTTTAGAGAATGATACTATGGTTTAGGTTGTATGCTTTGTTTTTACTATTTTCCTCACTCTATTTGTTTTGAAAGCATATCCTTAGTCATGTTTTACATGTTTATTGTTTAAATCCGGTTTTATCACTCTACTTCTTAATATATGAAAATTGTTTAGGCGAAGTTCCCTGATTTCTACTGATATGCTCGAGTGGCTGTGAGGTTAACGACTAAGAAAGGTTGAGGACCTAATAGTGAGGATGATATATATATATATTATGGATCGGCCTGCACGCCACAACAATATTATATATTATGGATCGAGCTGTACGCCGCAACGATACTTATATGGATCGGGCTGCACGCCGCAACGATATATATATTGGATCGGGCTGCGCGCCGCAGCGATATGACGCTTGGGCTATAGGAACCCCTCCAAAGTCTGTAAACCCCCAGTGAGCGTAGTCGACTATAAACTATGGATTGGGCTACACGCCGCACCGGTTATTATGATTATTATTATTATGAGATATTATTTAGACGAAGTGCTGAGTGTGAGTACTGTTGACAAGAGTTGAGTCACGAGTGACTGAGAGGCTTGCCCGAGAGGCTATACTGTGAGCGATACCTTGCCCGAGGGGCTCGTTTATGACATTTTTAATGTTTTCTTCACTCTTCTTTTATACTTAGCCTCTCTTGAAAGATGTTGAATAAATGATTTCAAAGTATTTCAATTGGAACTGAAGTTTTTACGAAGTAACTAGCTATTAAACTATGGAGTTTGACTTGATATTCTGTTGAACACTCTTATATGATTTTTAACTGCTCATCACTGCACTCAGACGTTATTTACTTTAGTTACTTACTGAGTTGGCATAATCACGTTACTCCCTGCACCTTGTGTGCAGATCCAAGTGCTCGGACATTAGAGTGAGAGCTTTTAGCACTCTCAGAGCTTTACCGGAGACTGCAAGGTAGCTGCATGGCGTCCGCAACCCTATTTTCCTCCTTCCTATCTTAGTTTTCTGTTATTTCAGACTTATGATGTATTATTCAGTCAGTTTGGGTTGTATTTAGAGGTTCTTGACTCGTGACACTGGATTGTTGGGTTGTGTTGGTATTTTGTACTGGTTTCTTCCGCATATTCTGTTTTACTCATCTATTTCATATGACGATTTTAAGACTTATTCAATGCTAGAAAATGATTTTTATAAAAGATTTTGCTGTGGTAAATATTTGGTTGGCTTGCCTAGTACTATGATAGGCACCATCACGACTGAGGCATTTGGGGTCATGAAAAGTTGGTATCAGATCCTAGGTTACATAGGTATCGCGAGTTATTAGCCGGTTTAGTAGAGTCTCGCGGATCGGTACAGAGACATCTGTATTTATCCTCGGGAGGCTGCAGAAGCTTTAGGAACACTTCACATTCTTGAATTCCTGTAGTGCGATTCTGTTGATTCTAGTACTAAACTTCTGTTACTCTATTCTCTCATAGATGGTGAGGATACGTGCTACCCGTCAGGATGGACGGCCACCAGTACCACCAGCTGGGGCCACTAGAGGTCAAGGACGCGGTCAAGTCCATGGTAAGGGTAGGGTTGTAGCTTGCACAACAGCTAGGGCAGCACTTGTAGATCCACCAGCTGCCCTAGTTCAGGATCAGGTCCGAGTTGTGGAAACTCCAGCAACACCATCTCAGGCACCGGCTATGCCTATTGTGATTCCAGTCCTTCAGGAGGCTTTAGCTCAGATTCTATTAGTATGCATTGGCCTGGCTCAGGCGGTCTCAGTTACTACGGCCTCAGCTACTTCTCAGGACGGAGAGGTACTCAGACTCCTGTTGCTCGCACACCTGAGCAGGTTGTGTAGGGACTTCAGGCACCAGGGGCACCTCCAGCCCAGCTGGTTGCACCAGCTCAGGAGTATGTGGTGCCAGTTATGCTTGACGACGAGTAGTGTTGATTGGAGAGATTTGGTAGACTTCAGCCTTTGAATTTCAGTGGTATAGAAGGTGAGGATGCCCAGGGTTTCTTGGACAAGTGTTAGAGGATTCTTCATACAATGGGTATTCTGGAGACCAGTGGTGTAGCATTTACTACCTTTCAGTTATTTGGAGCTACCTTTACTTGGTGGGAGGCTTATGAGAGGCGTAGGCCTATTGATGCAATGCCCCTTACCTGGCAGCAGTTCTCCGTTCTCTTTTTGGAGAAATATGTGCCATAGTCTCACAAAGTGGAGTTGCGCAAGTAGTTCGAGCAGTTGCATCAGGGAGATATGACTGTGACACAATATGAGATGTGGTTCTTTGAGTTAGCTCGTCATGCGGTCTGGTTGGTTCCCACTGATTGAGAGAGGATCAGGAGGTTCTTTGATGGCCTCACATATTAGCTTTGGATTCTCATGACTAGGGAGAGGGTGTCAAGTGCTACTTTTGAGGAGATTGTCGACATCACCAGCGAGATTGAGTCAGTTCGCCGCCAGGAGCGAGATGAGAGGGAGGCCAAGAGGCCTCATGGATCTAGTAGCTTTGGTAGTGCTCTTTCGAAGGGTTAGTTTCAGTACGGCAGAGGCCGTCCATTCAGCCATGCTCAATCAGCTCGCCCAAGTTATCGTGGGGCATCATTGGGTCATGGTTCTCACAGTTCTCATCAGGTCCATTCATCACTCAGCGCCCTTCTAGCCCAAAGTTCATCCCGTGCTCCATTAGTTTAGGGCTCTTCTATGCCCGATGCATCTGCTAGTCATCCCGGTGCTTGGGGTTCCTTTCAGTCCCCATCTCCAGCACTGAGGAGTTGTTATGAGTGTGGAGAGTTTGGGTATATAAGGAGGTAGTGTCCTCGTCTTCTTGAGGGCCCATCTCAGCAGAGGAGTCAGCCCTCGACTTCAGCTCCAGTTACTTGACCACCCTCTCAGGCAGCTAGGGGTGGGGGTTAGTCATCTAGAGGTCACCCTAGAGGGGGAGGTCGATCAGGTGGTGGCCAGGCCCATTTCTATACACTCCTAGCTAGGCCCGATGCTATTGCTTCAGATGCTGTGATTACAGGTATTGTCTCAGTCTGCCGCAGAGATGCCTTTGTATTATTTGATCCTGGTTCCACTTTTTCATATGTGTCATCACACTTTGCTCATTATTTGGATACGCCCCGTGAGTCTCTTATTTCATCTATTTGTGTATTTACTACGGTGGGCAATGCTATAGTTGTGGACCGTGTATACCGGTCGTGTGTGGTGACTATTGGGGGTGTAGAGACCCGAGTGGACATATTGTTGCTTTGTATGGTGGACTTTGATGTGATATTAGGCATGTATTGGCTATCTCCGTGTCGTGCTATATTGGACTGTCATGCTAAGACAGTGACATTGGCTATGCCTGGTGTACCACGGATTGAGTGGCGAGGTTCGACCGATTTTGTCCCCAGTAGGGTGATTTAATTTCTGAAGGCCCAATGGATGGTTGGGAAGGGTTGTCTTTCATACTTAGCCTTTGTGAGGGATGTCAGTGCAGAGACTCCCGATATTGATTTTGTTCCTGTTGTGAGGTTTTTTTCTCGATGTTTTTCCTACAGACCTGCCGGGCATGCCACCGGACATGGATATTTATTTTGGTATTGATCTGGTGCTGGGCACTCAGCCTATTTTGATTCCACCGTATCATATGGCACCGACGGAGTAGAAAAAGTTGAAAGAGCAGCTTTTGGAACTCCTTGATAAGGGGTTTATTTGGCCTAATGTGTCGCCTTGGGGTGAGCCTGTTCTATTTGTGAAGAAGAAAGATGGCACGATGAGAATGTGCATTGATTACAGGCAGTTGAACAAAGTTACAATACAAAACAAGTACTCGCTGCCTCACATTGTTGATTTATTCGACCAGCTTCAGGGAGCAAGGGTGTTCTCCAAGATTGATCTCTGTTCTGGGTATCACCAGTTGAAGATCAGGGACTCGGATATTCTTAAGATAGCTTTCAGGACCCGATATGGTCATTATGAGTTCCTTGTGTTGTCTTTTAGGCTGACCAATGCCCCAACAGCGTTCATGCATTTGATGAGCAGTGTGTTTTGGCCTTATCTCGACTTGTTCGTGACTATTTTCATTGATGATATTCTGGTATTCTCAAGTAGTCAGAAGGAGCACACAGAGCATTTGAGAGTTGTGTTGCAGAGGATGAGGGAGGAGAAGCTGTATGCAATTTTCTCCAAGTGTGAGTTTTGGCTCAGTTCTGTGGCATTCTTGGGGCATGTGGTGTCCAGTTAAGGTATTCAGGTTGATCTGAAGAAGATAGAGGTGGTTCAGAGTTGGCCCAGACCATCCTCAGTCACAGAGATTTGTAGTTTTCTTGGATTGGCGGGTTATTACTGTCGGTTTGTTTAGGGATTTTCATCTATAGCATCACACTTGACCAAGTTGACTCAGAAGGGTGCTTTATTCAGGTGGTTGGATGAGTGTGAGGCGAGCTTTCAAAAGCTCAAGATTGCCTTGACCACAGCTCCGGTATTGATTTTGCCATCAACTTTAGGTTCATATACAGTGTATTGTGATGCTTTGAGAGTTGGTATTGGGTGTGTGTTGATGCAGAAGGGTAGAGTTATTGATTATGCTTCTCATCAGTTGAAGCCCCATGAGAAGAACTACCCCGTTCATGATCTAGAGTTGGCTGCCATTGTTCACGCGTCGAAGGTCTTGAGGCATTATTTGTATGGTGTGTCTTGTGAGGTGTTTACTGATCATCGTAGCCTCCAGCACTTGTTCAAACAGAAGGATCTCAATTTGAGGCAGCGAAGATGGTTGGAGCTGCTAAAGGATTATGATATACATCCGGGGGATTGTTCTCTTGCATGGTGTCCTAGTTTCCATCATTTTAGATAGAGACACTCAGTTTACTTCACAGTTTTGGAGGTTGGTACAACCAGAGTTAGGTACTTAGTTGAGTTGAGCACAACTTTTCACCCTCGGACAGATGGCCAGTTCGAGCGCATTATTCAGATATTGTAGGACATGTTTCGTGCTTGTGTAATTGATTTTGGAGGGTCATGGGATCAGTTTCTACCGCTCGCAGATTTTGCTTATAGCAACAACTATCAGTCAAGTATTCAGATGGCTCCATATGAGGCTTTGTATGGGAGACGGTGTAGATCTCTGGTCGGTTGGTTTGTGCCCGGTAAGGCTAGGCTATTGGGTACAGACTTAGTGTAGGATGCTTTAGACAAGGTGAAGGTGATTCAGGAGAGGCTTCGTACAACGCGGTCGAGACAAAAGAGTTATGCTGACAGGAAGGTTCGGGATGTGTCCTCTATGGATGGTGAGAAGGTTCTATTGAAAGTTTCACCAATGAAGGGTGTTATGAGATTTGGGAAGAAGGGTAAATTGAGTCCTCGGTTCATTGGGCCTTTTGAGGTGCTTCAAGGATTGGGGAGGTGGCTTATAAGATTGCTTTGCCACCTAGCTTATAGAGTGTGCATCTTCATGTTTCTATCCTCCAGAAGTATATTGGCGATCCACCTCATATTTTGGATTTTAGCACGGTTCAGTTATATGATGATATGACTTATGATGTGGAACTAGTTGCTATTTTGGAGAGTTAGGTTCGAAGGTTGAGGTCAAAGGATATAGCTTCAGTGAAAGTGCAGTGGAGAGGTCGGCTCGTAGAGGAGGCTACCTAGGAGACCGAGCGGGAGATGCAGAGCAGATATCCTCACCTATTTGAGGCTTCAGGTATATTTCTTGACTCGTTCAAGGACGAACATTTGTTTAAGAGGGGGAGGATGTAACGACCCAGTCGGTTGTTTCATGAGTTACCGCTCCATTTACCCTATTTCTGCTTCTTATTGTCTTGTTCAACTATATTATGTGATATCGGGTTGGTTGGTTTGGGTTCAGAGAGGTTTTGGAAAGGAATGAGACTCTTAGTCTCATTTGAGTAAGCTTAGGTTGGAAAAATCAACCGGATATTGACTTATGTGAAAAAGGGCTCGGATGTGAATCCCGATGGTTCGTATAGCTTCGGGAGGTGATTTGGAACTTAGGAGCATGATCGGAATGTATTTTGGAGGTCCAGAGTAGATTAAGGCTTGAATTGGCGAAATTGGAATTTTGGCGTTTTCCAGATGATCGGTGAGATTTTGATGTAGGGGGTCGGAACGGAATTCTGGAAGTTGGAGCAGGTCCGTTGTGTCATTTGTGATGTGTGTGCAAAATTTCAAGTCATTCGGACAAGGTTTGATAGACTTTTTGATCGAAAGCGGAATTTAGAAGTTTTTGGAATTCTTAGGCTTGAATCCGATGTCGATTTGGTGTTTTGATGTTTTTTTGAGAGTTCCAAAGATTGGAACAAGTTTGAATGATGTTATAGGATATATTGGCAAGTTTGGTTGAGGTCCCGAGGGCCTCGGGCGAGTTTCGAGTGGTTGAACGAATCAATTCATGTTGGAAAAAGTTGCAGAAAAATCTACAGTTGGGTTGCAGGCATTTGGCCTTCGCCTTCGCGAGAGGGATCTTGCGTTCGCGAATGGTTAGGATGTGAGGCAGGATGTTTGGCCTTCGCGTTCGCGATGGGTGTCCCGCATTCGTGAAGGGTCAGGGGTTGTGTGCTTCGCGTTTGCGTAGGAGTATCCGCATTTGCGAAGGTTTGGTCGGCTGAGGCATCGCGTTCGCGAGGGGTCTTCTGCATTCGCGTATGTGGATTTTGGTCAAAGGAAATTTTGTGCTTCGCAAACGCGAGGCTTTGACTGTTTTCGCGAAGAAGGAATTTTAAAAGCTGGGCAGAATGCTTAAAAGACCCCTTCCGCGTTTGAGGGTCTAAATTTCACCATTGTTGAGCGATTTTGGAGCTTCTTGAGGGAGATTAAAGAGGAATCAAAGAGAACTCCTTAAAGGTAAGATTTATGGACTTAATACTCGATCCTACTGTTATTTCTACCTAATTAAACATGAAATTTGTGGGATTTGAAGCCAAAATTGGGGAGTTAGGGCTTGGAATGTAGAGACCTTAATCTAGGGATTTGAGGGGTCATTTGTGGTCGGATTTTGGTATTCTTGGTGTGTATGAACTCGTGGGAGGATAAGGATTCCAATGATGTGACTTTTATCAAATTTCGAGATGTGGGCCCGGGGGTCGGGTTGAACCAATTTCGGATTGAGGCTGAGTCGAGATTTGACTTTGGGTAGATTTGACGCGAATTCGAGACGTGGGCCCGGGGGTCGGGTTGAACCAATTTCTGATTTGGGTAGATTTGACGCAAATTGAGGATGAGTCGAGAGGCAAGGGCATCGCGGAGTAGTATTTCTTCCGATTTGAGGTAAGTAACCATTGTAAATCTGGACCTGAGGGTATGAAACCCCACTATTTCGCATTGTTTCGATAAATGATGTGACACACGTGCTAGGTGACGAGCGTATGGGCGTGCACCGGTAGGGATTGTGATTTGGTCCGTCCCATAGTGACTATTACGCCACGTATTTGATTTGAAATATTATTATACTCCGTATTTTAGAGAATGATACAAAGTTTTGGGATGTATGCCATGTTTGGGGCCTTGTGCCAACCTGTTTAGACCCTTAGGGGTATTTTTACTATTTTCCTCACTGTATTTGTTTTGAAAGCATATCCTCAGTCTTGTTTTACCTGTTTATTGTTTAAATCCGGTTTTATCACTCTACTTCTTAATATATGAAAACTGTTTGGGCAGAATTCCATGATTTCCACTGATATGCCGCAGTGGCTGTGAGGTTAATGACTGAGAGATGTTGAGGGCCTAATGGTGAGTATTATATAAATATTGTAGATCAGGTTGCACGCCGTAGCGATGCTTATATGGATCGGACTGCACGCCGCAACAATATATATATATACTGGATCGGGCTGCACGCCGCAGTGATATGACGCTTGGGCTGTCGGAGCCCCTTCGGAGTCTGTACACCCCTAGTGAGTATAGTCGACTATAAACTATGGATCGGGCTTCACGCCGCAACAGTTATTATGATTATTACTATTATGAGATATTATTGAGCCGGAGTGCTGAGTGTGAGTACTGTTGAGGAGAGTTGAGTCACAAGTGACTGAGAGGCTTGCCTGAGAGGCTATACTGTGAGTGATACCTTGCCCCAGGGGCCCATTTATGACATTTTTGATGTTTTCTTCACTCTTCTTTTATAGTGAGTCTCTGTTGAAAGATGTTGAATAAATGATTTCAAAGTATTTCAATTGAAACTGAAGTTTTTATAAAGTAACTGGCTATTAAACTATTGAGTTTGACTTGATATTCCATTGAACAATTTTATATAATTTTTAACTGCTCGTCAACGCACTCAAACGTTATTTACTTTAGTTACTTACTGAGTTGGCGTACTCACATTACTCCCTGCACCTTGTGTGCAGATCCAGGTGCCTGGACATCAGAGTGAGAGCTTTCATCACTCTCAGAGCTTTACCGGAGACTGCAAGGTAGCTGCACGGCGTCCGCAGCCCTACTTTACTCCTTCCTATCTTAGTTTTCTGTTATTTCAGACTTATGATGTATTATTCAGTCAGTTTGGGTTGTATTTAGAGGCTCTTGACTCGTGACACTGAATTGTTGGGCTGTGTTGGTATTTTGTACTGGTTTCTTCCGTATATTCTGTTTTACTCATCTATTTCATATGACGAATTTAAGACTTATTTAATGCTAGAAAATAATTTTTATAAAAGATTTCGCTGTGGTAAATATTTGGTTGGCTTGCCTAGTATTGTGATAGGCAAACCAAAAGTACCTCCAAGTATAGAACAGTGTACCCCTGGCCACTTCGATACTGTCTCCAATTTTACTATAGAAAACACCCTTTCTACACCAGGCCGATGCGAGCCCGTGTCTCGGTACATCAACATGGTGACCGACATGAAGAGGGTAAAGGAAGACTACCGATGAGGGGAGGCAGTGCAAGAAGAGATCCCCAAACCTGAGGAAAGCATAGTTGACCACAAAGCTGGCTTCCTCAGTATATATACATACCCATTCAATCTAGGTCCCGTAGATCCTTCTTCCCTGAAGATAGATCCGGTGATTCTTGATTTTTATCGTGAGTATCGATTGACACTCGGTCAAATCTATCCTTCTGTTTGGAGGATCGTTTATTTGCTCCAATATTTCTCTAATCGGGTCAAGGAAATGAGCTTCACCATCGATCACTTGGTCAGATTGTACAGCCCTCGTCTCTTCCGATGTTTGATCAAGCTTCATCCTCGATAACCAAACGGGTCGGGCCAACTTCCCAAACACTTACTTTACATTCACGTCTCAGTCTATGCTATGTTCTTTTTGAGCATCGATGAGGACAATGACCAGGGGTGGATGAGCCGGTTTGTCAGAGTAAGGACATCGAATATCATCCCGGCTGATAGGATGCCATTCCTGGAGGAATGAAACATGAAGCACAAGTGTCCCTACCTTGAGTATATTTTATTTTTCCTTCTTTCCCCTTCTGAAATCATCTTCTTTTGACTATGCAGCCACCGTTTGGTACCCCAATGCGGTTCAGAACCTTTCAGGGGTGGATTAGACAATTAGACTTTGCTTTTCCTTACAACAAACGCGTTTAGTATGATTTGGCCAGAATGCGGTGGCAGGCCAAGAACCACGGTATGCTTTTTATCGCAATATTTACCAGGTTCCTTACAAGTATTCCTTATGGTGGTGAGTTGGATACATCATTCTTATGTATGCCTCGGGCAGGTGTCGATGAGACTGTCTCCCCTATTGAAGAAGGGACCTCGAAACCCGGCAAAGGTAAGAAGAGGAAGAAGGATGCGTCGGTCGGGTTTCCCAAAGCTCGCAGGCCTCGGACCGAAGCCACGGTCTCAACTTCGGCTGCTGTGGCAAGTCCCCATACATCCTGGTGGGGAAACTTCGGGAAGTGGTTGCAGCTAAGGACACGAAGATCCTCGAGCTGAAGAGGCAGAATGAGATTGTGACTTTGGAGAGAGATCTTTTACGGAGAGATTTGGCCTCGACCCAGGATCTTCTTTGAAGTGCTCAGAAGGAGGTCACCGCATTATCTACGGCCAAGGATGGGGCCGATGAAGATGCGTCCTCATACAAGAGAGATGTTGCTACTGCAAAAGCTCGAGCTAAGGAGATATCCGAGAAGGCCAAGCAAAAGTTTGCTCGGGCCGTTGCTTATGCTCGTCTGCAAGCTCGGAGGTAGGCCTTCAAGGAAGCTAACGCTGAAGGAGTCGATCTCTCTGTTGAGATCGAGAAAGCTAGAACCTTGGAGGAGAGATCAGCACCTTCAAATACATCAAATGAGGACTCTGGAAGTGATTTAGATTGTAGCAAGGGTGAGGAATAGTCTCACGCCGTCCTTTCTACTTCTTCTTTTCTTCCTTTTGTGCATGGGCTCCTCAGGGGAGTTTTGTAAAGATACATTCTGTAAATGAATTTTTGAGAATGCAAAGGGATCTTTTTGTTCTAAGTCTTCAAATTTATTTTTAGTGCTCATGTAAAGCTAATTTGTTGAATTTTGATCTCGGCTCTTTTAGAGCCCATACTCAGAGTAACTGAGATCCTCGAGATCGGGCACCATCTCGAGGCTAGGCCGATGTTGATATCCCCTTAAAGCTTATTTTCATTTTCACAGAGATCCTCGAGATCAGGCACTATCTCGAGGCTTAGATTAATATTGATGGCTCCTTATAGCCTATAGTTATAGCTACAGAGATCCTCGAGACCGTGCACCATCTCGAGGCTAGATTGATACGGAAATCCTGACCCCTCGAATGCCGTATGACAGTGTTATTCATATGACATGTCCATGAAGAGGTCGAGGTGGTCCCGTTGGTACACTTCCCCAAAAGAGATAATAGCCTAGTTAGAATTAATTAGCCTTTAGGGTAGGCGTGCAGTCGCTGCTTGCTCTATATATGAGCTTGCTTTCCTTTTATAAGAGGACTTCGCTATTTTTGTTGAGATTTTCTTCCTTGCATTGGCACTTCCATCGTCTTAGTTCAAAGCTTTCATTTATGTTTTCATCTCCCTCTTCCTATTTCACTATAGTCATGGCTGCTATGCCTAAATTTGTTTACCAAGAAGAGGAGAGTTCCGCCTCCGCTTCCCGCTCAGTTGGTGGTAAACCGCCGGCGTCCGGTGAGCTAACCTCGAGATGATTTATCTCGAGGAGGGACTTTACGTTAGAGAGATCGTCCAATGTTCAAGGCCATCAGGATCATGCGTCGAGGTTTATCTCATCAATAGGAGAGGAACACCTTGAGGCGGTTAGGAGAGACTGCGGATGGGGAGAAAAGGTGGTACTGTAGGCACCTTCCATGGAATAGAGCATCATGGCTTATGTAGAGGGTTTTTTGAACGTATACACGTACCCCTTTACATTGGGCCCTCTTGATAGAGTCGTGCTCGAGTTCTGTAGAACATATCGGGTTACCTTGGCACAGGTTCACCTGTCATTTTGTAGGTTAGTGTTGATGATAAGGTATTTTGCAGATAAAGTTGGGCTCGAGTTCACCCTCAGCCACCTTGTTAGATTGTACCAACCCTTAAATTATCGAGGCATGATTACTCTACGATGTCGATCCACGCGACCCCTTGTTGCCAGTAATGAAGAAGACAGGGACCGAGGGTGGATGAGTCAATTTGTCTGAGTGCAGACTGTTGACATATACCCGCAGAGTTCCTGCCATTTCCCAAGAAATGGAATTTCACACGTAAGTGGTACACTTGTGCTTTTATCATTTTGTTCATGGTGGAGGGAGTCTCCATAAAGATGTTTTCCTTTACTTCTCCGCAACGATCCCATGGTTGCCATACGAGGTCCCCGATTTGGCGGATTGGACTAAAAAACTGGCATCTTGCTCAACTTTTAATGAGCGTAAGTGGCGAGATCTGTCCAAAGGTAGATGGGAGGCCAAACACCACACTACATGTTGTGTGGCCTATTTTCTTTGAACGATACTTTCTTTTATGTGTATTAACTTCGTCACCGCAGGCATTGGATAATTTTCTGAGATGAGACCGTGCCCCCTTGGAGAGGAAGAAGGGTCGTCAGTTTCAGGGCTGAGGAATGATAAAAAATGGAAGGAATCTTCAAATGATGAGGATGCTCATAGCGAGGCAAGCCCTGCTTGGAGGCTCAAAGGAGATGCATTGGTTGAGCTTGCAGCACCCTAGGCTTCTAGCCTCGGAAGAATGGCTCCTCCTTTGCCACCGTCTTCTTTTCCCGTCGAAGTCACTTTGAGGGATATAGGTTTTCTGCCGTCGTCTTCATCTTATGTCGAAGGTACTTTGAGGAATACAGGTTTTCTACCGCCATCTTCACCTCCCATCGAAGGTACTTTGAGGGATACAAGTTTTCTACCACCGTCTTCACCTCCCGTCGAAGGTACTTCGATGGATGTTTGAGGCTAGGGGCCGCCTAAATTAAGCGGGGTCTTGAGCAACCACATCCCTCCGAGATCGGTTTAACTGGGGACGGCCCAGCCAGACCAGTAGATGCACGCTCAACTTTTGAGGAGGCTTAGTGGTTTTATTTTGTGGTGAGCTTTTGTTGACTTTGTTGGTTTTTTGATTTTGCATTTTCATTTTCTTACTGAGCTTCTTTTTCATAGGTCATTGACAAGCTCAAGTCTGAGCTGCTCCGATATGAAGCTAGGTTAAGGAAAGCCTTGGACGGGAATAAATCACTCAGGCTTCTTTGTGATAAAAGGGGAAAGGAATTGAGACACCTTCGGTACGAGGCGAATCAAAGCCTGAACTACGAAGGCCGCCTCGAGAAACATGTAACCTTTGTTCTGAGGGAATGCATGTTTCTTATTCTATCCTCCTAGATTAATATTTTGATACATTAGTTGCAGAGCAAAATGGAGGACCTGTAATGCCTTTGGGGTGAAATTGGCCAGGCCAAGTATGAGTGTGATGAGCTAAAGGCTTAGATAGATCCCCAAGTTGCGGCCAAGAAGAATGCTTTGGCCAAGGCTTCTACCCTCGAGGTGCAACCCTGGAATGCTTGAGAAAATAGCTCGTTCCAGATGAGCAGGATTGCAAGGCTCGAGTCCGAGTTGATAGGGGCTTCTGATTGGTAGAGCAGAAGCAATGACTATGCCCGGTGCAAATCCCAGAGGGAAACCCTCGAAGAGATCCACGCTAGAGGATTCTATCTCTCTGTAGAGATAGAGCAGGCCAAGGCGGATGAGTACGACGCCAAGTTCCTTGTGTCCGATGCTGAAGATAATGAGGAAGAGGCCGAAGGGGCCGCAGTCCTCGAGGGGAACGTAGACTAGGTCTTTCCTTTCTGATTATTCATATAATGCTCTTAGAGAACATTGTAAATGGAGCTTTGTATTTTTTCACATATACATATATAAGGAAGCCTTTTGGTTTCATTTTACATGCATTTCCCTTTGCTTGTGTGTGTCTTTATTTGTCTTGTATTTTGACGTTTGTCAATGATTAGCCAGATGGATTGGCCTAGAGGCTTGTTAGGCTGGCCCGTAGGCTCTTATACATTTGGTCAGCATGACTTTTAATGTGGACTGGCACTTAGGATCTTATGGATTGTGTCAGTACGACCTTTAACTTAAGCTGGCGACAATGGCTCTTACTCGTTGGGTCGGTATGACCCTTAATTTAAGCTAGCAATAGTGGCTCTTACGTATTGGGTTGGTACGATGTGGCTCTTACGTGTTGGGTCGGTACGACCTCTAATATAGGCTTTATTTTTCCCTCGTTAAAGACTTTTTGAAATTTTTGTGTTCATTCGACTCTTCGACAATTCAATAAAGACCTCGATTGTGAGTCGTTATGTGATGATAAATGAGCACCTCGAGAGGTTTTGCTCAATGTCTGAATTGTTTTGAAGCCTTTTCATTGTTTGGAGCTGATATGATCGAAGCTCATTTGCTTATGCTGAGGGTAGCCTGATTAACCAGTTGTTTTCGGAGTATTTTCGAAGTAATTGAAGGTCTGTGATTTTATGGCAACAACCGGGTGTCCCTGAGTCACGTTAGTTTGGCCGGATCCTTATGATCGTAGTCATTATGTTTTGCCGTAGCCTTTTAGTCCCCGAGTGAAGTAGCTTTGGCATCTATATTGAGGGTATGCCTTTTTAGGGGTCTTACAAGTTCGAATATATAGCCTTAACTTTAAGATCGGGATTATGCCTTTCGTAAGGTCTTATAAATTTGAACATGCCTTACTTGAGATCTTATAGATAGGTTACTTGGCACAAGTATAATTCATGCCTTGATTGAGGTCTTACAGATTCTTGGTACAAGTGTGATTCATGCCTTCCTTGAGGTCTTACAGATTCTTGGTACAAGTGTGATTCATGCCTTGTTTGAGGTCTTACAGTTTTGGTGTTGCCTTTTGGAGGCCTTATGAGCTCAAGGTTGCTTGCATGGGGCCTTATGGCCTCGAGTTTTGACAGCTCGATGGGTGATAGTCGGCGACAGCCCCCGAGACATCAAGCGCTTTTTTGGCTTTGGAGCCGTTCTTTGCGAATTTGATGTTTCCTTGTTGAGGGCTTATGAGCTTGAAGTTTTCCATCCCGGAGGTCTTACGGCTTCGAGTGGCTCTAGGGCTGTTTCTTGTAAAAATAGAAAACTTCTTTGAAGCGTAGAGTGTTTTGATGGTAAAAATCAAAAAATATTCCTTGATTACTTGGTACAAGTATACATAGTCTTCGCCGCTTAAGGTTCGATTGTTCTATGCGAACACAGTTCTTTCGATCGTTTGGCCCGATACATCATTTTTCTATTAAGACCCTACTTTGGCTCATCTTGATTTCTCTGGGGAGATGACCTCCCGGGGGGATGCCCCCCAGTATTCGAGGTTGATTGAAGAGAAGTCTTGAATACTTGTTAAGTCCTTCTTAGGTAGCATATAGATGTTGCCTCGTTAAAAACCTTGTCGGTAAAACCCTTCTTAGGATAAAATCCGATCAAAGGAAAATAGTGAAACACATGCTTTAAAACCTATGGTCTTCAAGCTGGAGAGTGCTTCGATGGTTCTAACCGGACTCCTACACATAGGTTAGTGTAAAATGTAAATGAAAAAGGGAGACGATTATACCTTAGTAGTGATGGCGCTTTGAGCCTCGATATTCTTCAAATGTTTGCTTCGGTACAGTCCTTTGCTAATTGACTTAGGTGCATCCGAGAATTTAGCTCATGATTGCTACTTTGCTGTTTGATTATCATTTGGCTCCTTCGATGTTGAAGGTGTCGATGTCGGTGCCACGTCGTGCACCGCGAACATCTCTCTTGCTGCATATTGTTCCCCGTATGCAGTTTTTATTCCATCCTTTGTTGGAAATTTCATCATTTAATGAAGGGTTGATGGTACTGCTCTCATGCAGTGTATCCATGGCCTTCTGAGTAAGGCATTGTATCTCATGTATCCTTCGATGACATGAAACTTGACATTTTGGGTTGTGCTGACCGGGAGGGTGATTTCCCCTTTCGTCGTCTCACTCGCCATGTTGAATCCGTTGAGGACTTGAGAGGTGGGCGTGATCTGGTCGAGCAGTCCAAGTTGCTCCACTACCCTCGATCAAATAATGCTGGCCGAGCTACTAGATCCACAAGCACAGATTTAATTTGAAATGTATTCACAATACCAATGCACAATTATGAGGCTGAGACAGGGTCTCGATGTCCTCGTTACTGAATGTGAGAGTGTCCTCGGGTATGTAACCACGAGTTCGCTTTTCCCTGGTGATGGATATTTTTGTTCATTTGACAATGGGCTCTTGTGGGATGTTGACTCCCCAACAATCATGTGGATGACACGTTGTAGCTCTTCTGTTTCATTTTTTCTGTTCGCCTTCCCGAAATTGATTTTTGGCTCGGTCGCTGAGGAACTCTCGGAGGTGCCTTTGCTAAGTAGTCAAGCTACTTCTTCTTGGAGATGTCTGCAATCTTCAGTCCTATGACCATGTGTGCCATGAAATTTGCATGTTAGGTTAGGATTCCTTTGCGACAGGTCTGATAATATGGGTCTTGGAAACCTAGTGTCTCTGATTTTACCGATGGCAGATACGATGTACGAAACATCGACGTTAAATTTGTACTCAGATAACCGGGGTGTCTCAGTCGGCCCTATGTATTTGTGTATCCCTGAAGATTCTGACCTCGATCTGCCTTTCGATCATTTCGGGGTATGTTGTGCCTTGGGGCGTTTCTTCTATCTTCAGTGTATGGTTGGTACTTTTCCTTGTTTGGTAATAGCTACTGTGCCAGAAGCCTACTAGGATATACTGAGCCCGAGGGGGCTCCCAATTGGTCGTCCTCAACCCTTATCTTTGATTGATACCGGTTGTGGACATCCGCCCAAGTCACGGTGGGATATTCGACCAAGTTTTGCTTTAGCTGCTTTGAAGCTACCGAGCTTCGTTCATTCAAACCCTAGGTGAAGGCCTGCACTGCCAGTCATCAGAGACTGGTGGTAACTCCATTCGCTCTATTTGAAAGCGAGATACAAACTCCCACAACATCTCGTTTTCTCTCTGTTTGATTTTGAAGATGTGAGAAATCCTTGTAGCAACCTTGATGGCTCCGACATGTGCCTTTATAAAAGAATCTGCCAGCATGGCGAAAAAGTCTATCGAATTTGGGGATAGGTTTTGATACCATATCATGGCCTCTTTTGAAAGAGTTTCCCCAAATTTCTTCAATAGTACAGATTCTATTTCGTCGTCCTTCAGGTCATTTCCCTTTACGGCACAAGTGTAAGCAGTGACGTGCTCGTTGGGTTTCGAGGTCCTGTTGTACTTCGGGTGATCGGGCATTCTGAACTTCTTCGGGATAGGCTTCGGAGCCGCACTTGATGGGAATGGCTTTTGTATGAATTTCTTTGAATCAACACCTTTCAGGATCGGGGGTGCACCCAAAATCTGATCGATCTTGAATTGTAGGTTTCCACCTTTTTAATCATTAGCTTCTATCTTCTTTTTGCCCGATTCAATCCATATTGTGAGGTCCTCGAACATCTTTATGATAGCGGGGTCTGCTGCTGACCCGTTGTTGCTCGATCTTTTCTGTACCTGTTCGGCTCGAGGAGCTGTTTCCGGTGCTGTTGTGCTTGGAGGTTTTTGGTGTCTTGGTAGTTAAGCAATAGCCAGCTGTTGTGCCTGCAACATCTCAAAAATGACGTGAAGGCTAACCTCTTGTTCTCCCGAGCTGGGGTTTTCTAAGTTTCTTGTTGGTTTTCTTGGTGCATGCTCCCGTTTGTGTGGGAGCTTATATCGATGTGTTGGGCATTGCGTGAGACCACATCCACGGGGATTGGTACTGGTGCATCCTCAGGGTTTTGCGGTGGCACACCGACGCCTGGAACAACTACACCATTCTCTCCATGGTCCTCAGGACCGTTGTTTTCATGTGCATTCATTGAATTAGACATTTCGACCTAAAATCAAAGATTCTTGGACAAGAAAAAGTGTGAAGAATAACTTGCATTTTTCAGTAAACTAGCACAAAACAATCACTATTATTTTTAGTCCCACGGTGGGCGCCAAACTGTTTACCTTGAAAATGGCAATTACAATTAGATTTGATGTCGTGGTTCTAAAAATATGTGATTTATTTTTATGCTAGTTATTTGGAAGTAGATGCTAAGTGTGAGACTAGAAAATAAAATGAGAGCATGAAGGTCGAACTCTATGTAAACCGAGTAGCTGAGAATCGGGGTCTCGTGCTAGCCTATACTGGGCCTCGAGGTCGAGCTAAGCGCTAAGATGTGGGTAGCCGATGAAGATCTAACAATTCTAAGAGCTTTAATGAGGGCTCTTTATGATCAATGATGAGTAATAAATGAATAATAATCAATGAAACACAGTAAAGGTAACCAATAAATCAAAGGAAAGACAATAAAGATCGTTTAAGTTAGAGAGCAGAGAATGTTCTTGTTCTTGTATTGAATATAATGTATGTAAAAAATAACAAGGTTCCCCTTTATATAGGAGAGGGAATCCCAACATAGTATATATGCATTTATTACAAAGGTTTGTAGCTGGTACATCTATTTAATGTCACGGTACGGACTTGCACTATTCATATAGACTTGGTCAACTTTAACCCTTGCCTTGGGAATCTCCCACTTGTTCATCATATCCACCGATTTGTACTTCCCCGAGGTCGAGCTGTGCCTCGAGCCTTCTGGTTTACCAATACCTCGAGCTGTGTCTCGAGCCTTCTGGCAACGAGCTATGGAATGCCATGACGATCCCAAAACTGGACTCTATGATTTTAGCCATATACATAAACTCTATTCTTAGAAGCTCAATATTTGTACTACCAGTCTTTGGAAAATATATAAGATTCAGATAATTCATTTGTTTAATTATCTTATTAATATTATCGAAATTGGATAGTTATTGGTTGGCTTACCTAGCGGGTTGGGTTAGGTACCACCACGACTAGTGGATTTTGGGTCGTGAAAGATTGGTATCAGAGCTCTAGGTTTAGAGGTTCTACAATTCATGAGCATGTATCTAGTAGAGTCTTGTAGATCGGTATGATGACGTCCATACCTATCTTCGAGAGGCTACAAGAGATTTAGGATATACTTCCCATATTTCTTTCTTTATCATGCGACATTGATTCAGCTTGAAGTGTAACTACTTGAATTTCCTTCCACACATTCATTTGCATGCATTAGCGCTCAGTATCAGTTATGTATCAACGACTTGTGATTTCCTGGATGAAGTATGAGATGTGATTTCTGTGTGTAGGACGTAAGGCCAGGTTTTAACTGTAGCTTGAGCACTGATGTGTAGATTGTGTGAGCATGTGTTGTTGGATTTATATATCTGGTAGTGTCCCTATTAGTGAAAATTTATGGCTGGATGGCTACGTGATGAGTATGATGTGACTAGGAGATGTGTTCATGAGATTTGAATATGATGAGAAGGGTTTGCTAGAGGTGTAAAAAGAACTACTGGGGTGCTTGATTTCTATCTTGATTTTACCTATAGTCTCGAGTTATGGGTGTGTTGAAGAATCTTTTCAAGTTGTTAGTTGAGGACTGGAGTAAATTTTCATATCGTGATTGCGTTCATACTCAGGAAGATTAAGTGGTTGCGTAATAGTTATGAGGCAAAGCAGGTGGGTTAGAGAGATGTCAGTTTGAGGCAAAGCAAGTGGGTTATCTCCTATGGGGTGTGCTGAGGTTTGTGTGATTTCCTATGTTGTTTTGTAGCGAGTTCTCCATTACCGGTGAGTTATATGTGTTGCACTTTGAGTTGGATTGCTTATGGGAGTGGGCTTGACTGTTACAAGAGCGAATGCGAGATTTGTAGATGATTTGAGGTATTAAGATGGCTTGTGTTGCATGAGCTTATGGGGGGATTTAGTTGAACCTCACTATGGTATTATAGCAGTAATAGAGTGTGGCATTATGAGCTATTGTGTGTTTTGATCTATGGCTTTGACCCAAGTGGGGGAGTCTGCTATTTATAAGTTAATTGCACGGTTATGTGTTGTATTGATTTCAGTTAAGGTATACTGGTGAATCAGCTATGGCATACAGAAGTTGAGATCGAGGATAACTCGAGTAAGGGAATTGTTGGATAGGGGTTGTGTTATTCTTTATGGGTATATGAGAAAAATTGGATGGATGATGGATATGTTACTGGTAAAGGATGTGGTGTTTTCTCTCGGTTGCTTAGAAGTATGGTTTTCTTCCTTGGGTGTTGCTGTACTAATGGGGCACAGGTCGTTCATCCTGTTTGATCAATCTAATTGAGAAGCAGAGTGGGAGACTCTTGTGAAAGGCCCTAATGGATTCGAGATTTAAATGTAGCAATGGAAAATTTTCAGGATTTGTATATGGTAAGGCTCGTGGATTTTTCATTAGATGGTGTCGAGACTCACAGTATTTCTATATCATTATGGATTCTACATTCAGTATCAGGAAGGTAAGATGAACAACCTTAAATTCACAGAAGGTCTCTTCAGAGTGAGTGTCTTGGTTATGGTACTTTGGGGTTTCTTAAGAAGGGATACACGTTTATGAGCCTTAGGGAAGTGTGGTTCTATGCTAAAGTTCGTGGGGAAAGTTTTGGTCAAGGTTGGTAGTGTTCTATCAACGAAAGGTATCAATTTAAAGGCAATTCGGAAGGAACTCGGAGAATTAGGACAGCTTGGTAAGTGGTTGGATCGGCATGGTAACAGATGTGATTGGATCCTTTAGTTCTTGTGATGTGGTGAGTTTCTACAGGGTATTTGGGTGTTGCATGATTGATTGCACATTGGTTATGTTCGTTCGGGCTTGTGAGCCATTGCGTCATTTTCCTCTCCGTATGATGACCCAAAGGGTCATTTTGTGTTTTGGAATTCGAATTCGGGTTTCGAGGCCTTGAAAACATCATTTTCCTTTTTCTCGATTTGCGGGCACAGTCCGGGCACGTTTTCGTAAAGCTTTTATGTGAAAATTTAAGAAAAATATTGAATTTGGCCTTTATAATTGATTAAAGTTGACTTTGGTCAACATTTTGGGTATACGGATCCGAACTCGTTATTTGACGATCCCGAAGCGTCCGTAGTCAAATATGGGACTTAGGCATAGTCCCAGAATCGAATTCCGAGGTCCCTAGCCCGAGAAAAGAAATTTTTAAAGAAAATTATTTACTGGAAAATATATGGACTTTTGGAAATGAAATGATGTGTGGTCTTGATGGTATCATGCCTGTATTTTGGTTCCAGAGCCCGGTACAAGTTTAGTATAATATTTAAGTCGTATCTATTTTGAAATTTCGTAACAATTAGAGTTGATTTGAAGTTATTCGGACGTCCGGTTGTGAAAATAGTAAATATGAAGTGTTCTTGAGGAAAATCATGAGTTTGAGGTTAAATTCGTAGTTGTTGATGTTATTTTTCGATTTGATCGCATGAGCAAGTCCGTAAGATATTTTTAGACTTGTGTGTATGTCTGGTTTGGAGCCCCGAGGGCTCGGGTGAGTTACGGATAGGCTTTGGGGTGTATAAACTTTGGAAAAGACATGTGCTGCTTAGTTCCAGTAAATTGCAGGTCTCTGAACCTGGGTTTTTGCGGTCCGTGGTGGAATTTCGCGACCGTGTAGGGGATTCCGCTGCCACGGTGGGATTTCGCGGTCAGCGGTGGGCAAGACCAAAGCTTCAGCGGTGAGTCTTTTATCCGCGGTCAGCGTTTTGAGGATTTGTGAGGGCTATATAAACGGGACTTTTCATCCATTTTCATCTCTTTCAAAACCCTAAAGTATAAGAGGCGATTTTTCAAATACTCTTTCTTTCCAAATCATAAGTAAGTGATTTTAAACTCATTTCTTTTACTCTTTAACTTCTTTTTACACGATGTCATCCTAGAATCTAGGGTTTTTATGGTGGAATTGGTAATTTTGGGTAGGACTTAGGAATATTGAAATTTGGGGATTTAGACCTAAAATTGAGGTCAGATTTCAAAACCAATTGTATATCCGGGCTCGGGGGTGAATGGGTATTCGCGTTTTGATCAGAATTTTTGGTTTGGACCAAGCGGGCCCGAGGTCGATTTTTAACTTTTGGGAATAATGTTGGAAAATCTATAATTAAGCATGGGAATTTAGTTCTTTAGCATTTGTTGATGTTATTAAGTAATTTATGACTAGATGCAAGCGGATTAGAAGTGGAACCGAGAGGTAAAGTGGTAATTGAGGCATGATTTTTGACCGTGGAATCGAGGTAAGTGTTTGGTCTAACCTTAGCTTGAGTGTTGAGTACGACGTATAGGTGTGGTGACGAGTATCTATACCTTGGTGTCAAACATGCCCATGAGTCTTATACCATGATTGTTGTGACTCTTATTATGTACTGTCCATGCTTAAATTGATGATTATCTCTATTGAATAAGACTTATGATAATTTCTTGGTAATTGACCATTGTTGAGTATTGGCTCAAGTTGAGATTTATTTTGTGAAGTAACTGTTGGAATGAGATTGGTTATAGCTGATTCCCTTGCCGGGACGTATTTGTTTCTATTATTGATTCCCTTGCCGGGATGTATTATTTCTATTATTTGGGTGAGAAAGAGTGTAAAGCACGAAGGGTGATGCCGTGTCGATATTGTAAGTGTTAATGCACGAAAGGTGGCGTCGTGCCATGAATTGAGAGCTAATGCACGAAGGGTGATGCCGTGCTGATATTGTGAGCGTTAATGCACGAAGGGTGATGCCGTGCCATGAATTGAGAACTAATGCACGAAGGGTGATGCCATGCCATGATTATGAGAGTTAATACACAAAGGGTGATGCCTGTGTCATTATTCCTGTTTATACAAATATGGTGTTCATTATGCTTCTCTATTGAATTACTGTTAGAATTATTCCCCGCAACATGTTCCCCTTCCCAACTTTATCTGGTATTTCATGTTATTATTGTTCTGTTCGTATATGATTTAACTGCACAAGTTTGTATGGTTGTCGTCTCCTAGCCTCGTCACTACTTAATCGAGGTTAGGCTCAACACAAACCAGTACATAGGGTCGGTTGTACTGATACTGCACTCTGCACTTTTGTGCAGATCTCGGTGCCGGATCATGTGACTAGCTTGAGGTAGCTGCCTTCAATCTAGGGAGACCAAGGTAGATCTGCTGGCATTTGCAGAGCCTGATGTCCCCCTTTCCCCATTAGTTTTTTGTTGTCTCTTCTATTTCGAGAACAGTTGTACTTCTTTCAGACTTATATTTGTAGTAAATCTTAGTCGTTCGTGGATTGTGATACCAGATCGATGGGGAAGTTATGTACTTGAGCTGTGGCACTATTATATCATTTACGCATTTCTTAATTATCTTGTTTTAATTAATATCTGTTCCTGTTTGAAGTGATAATAATGGTAGTAAAACTGTAACTGTTGGCTTGCCTAGCTTTCACGAGGAGGCACCATCACGATTCTCGAAGGTAAGAAATCTGTGTCGTCTCAAGTTGGTATCAGAGCACTAGGTTGCCTAGATCTCATAATTCACGAACAAGCTAGGTAGAGACTGAAGGATCTGTACGGAGACGTCTGTGCTTATCCCCCTGAGGCTACAGTGTTTAGGAATAACTTCACATCTATTCTTCTCTGTCGTGCGATTTGACTTCTCAATGCTAATTGAACTTCTACTCTGTGTTGATATGCAATTTTTCCCTATGTATTTTTATATACAAAATACTTTCAAAATAGCATGTACATGCATATATAAGCATGCCCAAGAGTTTTGGTATTTTCTCAATGATTTTAAAATCAATTTATTGTCCATTTTTAGCAGTACAAAAATCAGTAATTATTCCCAAAATTACCAATTTTGGCGAGTAATTATTTTATTCCCATATTTATACCAAAATATAATTAAGGTAATTTTTTTATACATTTTTAAAAATTTATTTGGTATTTAAAAAAAAGCTAAATTGCATATAATTGCAATTCTAGCCTACTTTAAGATTAATAGCATTTTATAATTGTAAAATTGGTTCCAATATTTTTAAATTTATATTTATATATTATTAATTGGCTCAGTACTTTTAATTTGCTTTTAAAATTATTTTTACTATTTTTTATAAAATAAAAGGGAAAACTGGCTATTTAACATTTAGCCTCATTTCATTTCAATTACAGCCTATTTTACATTTCAATTTTAACCCTTAATTGACCCAATCCTAACTCCAACTGAACTGGCCCAATTTCAATTTTGACCCCAACCTATAACCCAATTCAAATGATCCTACCCGGTTTCCCACCTACCCTCTTAAATCTAGGCCGTTAATCATTCAAATCAATGACCATTATTCACCCTTCTATAATTAAACCCAAACGACCTACCATAATCCCTCATATTCATTCTGATAGTCGCCTTCGGAATCCCTTCGTCTCTCAAACTCTCTCAATGGTTCTTCAGAACCCTAGCCGTCTCCTGCCCTTTTCAACCACCACTCCACCGGAATCCATGGCTTCTCAGGCCATGGATGGCCTGCACTCACCCCCCTCCATCATTAAACCTTGGGTGTTCGAAGCTTTGAAGTCTGATCTCGATGGTTCTCCTTCAAATATTCTCAGATCTATAAGTTCTATGGCTTCTCTGGCCTATTCCGGTGTACCCAAAGCATTAGGAGCCTGATTCTAACTCATCCGACTCAAGATCGGACCTTCTTCCAAACCTTTCTCATTTTTAGGGTTTCGCCGAAACCCTAAGCTATTCGAGGTTTTTCTCTGTTTGTTTTCTTAGAGCTATGCTGTATCTGTGCTGTACTTCATTTTTAAAGTGTTTTCCCCAAATTTTCTTTTCAAAATAGTTTGTCTTCGTTTTAGGGTTTTTGAAAGGATTTCAAAACGTCTTTCTGATTCTTCCTTTTTCTTCTCTTTATGTGTGTTTGCCTATACTATGTTTTACCACGCATGTGTTGTTTTTCTGCCTTTCTTTCTATTATACATGACTCTTCTGTACCTTTGTACTCTATTGTGCCTCTAGAGTAGGCTCGCATGTTAATGTTTGTTATGTTTTCCTACATGTTCTTTGCTATACTTTCCAGTATTCTCTTACTGTATGTGTTTCTTGCTGAGTTCTTTAACTTTGTTTGTTTTACTGGACTCTTGTTGTAGTTCTAAGCATGTATTGCTACTGTTTCTTAAGCTTATATCACCCTTCTTCTCTCCTGAACTTGCTTAAGTTCCGACTTTTCTTAAACATGTTCTTTAATCCCTTTAAGTCAACTTTTTTTTACTCTATTGCTTCAAACTTGTTATCATGGCCGTTAGTTTCTCATGAGTCTCTAAAAGAGACATCTGAGTCTGTTTCAATGGCTTGCCACCTCACCTATGTGTCTGATTCAAGTGGAAGCCATAAGATTTGGGGTTTTATATGGCAAGTTTGATTTTGTGTTCGGGTTAGGGTTCTACTTTGGGACCATGGACTCTCAGACTCATTATGAGTCTATAGATTGAACTTGTATCCCTTTGCTTATGGTTCTGAACCTTTCTATGTTAGACTATTTTTTCTAAGTAATTTGACAATACCCTCTGGTATTCACATATTTGTGTGCTTTATATATGAGAAATCCTTCTTTCAAAAGGGTTCTGCCAACTATTGATTGATTCCGAATTCCTTTTAATAGGGTTTAATTGATTGTTACTGATTTTTTCTAATTGAACCTTCTGTACCTTTTCCTGACTTGGTTCATTCGAACAAAGCCTGCAATTTCGATTTTTTACTAGCTGTGTGATTGATTCCCTTTCCTTATTTTTTCACAAACCGTGTACCATTATACTTTTGCCTTAAATAAACCCTGTATATTTACCTTTCCTGTGTTACTTTGGAAAAGATTTTAATCTAATTCTTTTCTTAATTGTCTTCAGTTGGAAATCAGAATTCCTTAACTAAAGGGAGATTCTGTGTGATTGATTGCAGACCTATTTTCGTACCTTTTCTTACTTGCCTTCTGCACTATAAAAGGGGACTACCCTTCTGCACTTGGACACACTTCGAATTCAATACTTTACAAACACACCTCTCAATTACAATACTCTTTCAATACTTTACTCTCTTCTAAGATCTTTTGTACTATTTGCTTGCAATTTGGTTTACAAGACTTCAGCACCATCCCTATATGTTTACTTTACAAGACTTCAGCACCATCTCAATTACAATACTCTTTCAATACTCTACTCTTCTGAAACTGGTATGTCTTAATTTTGATTTCAGCACCATCCCTATATGTTTACTTTACAGTTGCTACACTCCTGTCTACTTTGCTTTTCATGTTCTGTACTGAATATGCTACTCTCTCTTTGCATCTGTTGTACACGTTTGTTGTGAATTCCCCATATCCCTACTCCCTTCGATGTGTTTGAGTTAAGGTTCAGGCCTGGCAATATCCAAATTGCTGCTCATGCCTGGACCTAATCCTTAATGGATCATAGCTCCCAATAAATGTGGCTAACAGGCTAGTAAGGGGTGTGCCGACACTCCTAATTGCTGGGCATGACCACCAGCCTGCCATGGCTCTCCCTGATTCCCCCCTGTGCACTTACACTTACTGTTAGATTCTAAGTTCTGCCCCTCTCTTATGAGCCTTGCTTTGGGACCTTGAGTTCTTTCTGAACTTGGACATCTGAGGGCTGGTATTTCCACACTGCACTATGCTCTTAATTCTGCAATGTGTTAGGGATGTAAGCATTGCCCGGAGCCCTTTGAGACTTTTGGGAACTTTGATACATCCCAAACATGAGAAAGGCTTTAGAAACCTGATCCTGGAAGTTGGTTCATCTCATATTGTTAGACCTTGAGTCTGAATTAGGCTCCATGGTTGTAGCTTAATTTCTGATGTAATTTTACTTTTCTTAATTCATTCTGGTCTGTAATATGTTGTAATAACTTATGGGGTTCTAGTGAAAAGGGTAGGGTCATTTATGTATGAAAAAGGTAGACAACATGCTCATAGGAATTACTATTTACAAGCTCTGCACTTACGCATATCATGTAGAAATCCTGCCTATAAGTTTTCTGCACTCATGCACGTCATATAGAAATCCTGCCTATAGTTTCTGCACTTACGTATATCATGTAGAAATCCTACCTATAAGTTTTCTACACGCATGCACGTCATATTGAAATCCTACCTATAGTTTCTGCACGTGTGCACATCATGTATAAATCCTGCCTATAAGTGTCTGCATTTCTGCATATAGGAATCATGACTATCATTAGGCAAACAGTCATAGGTTAAATCAATAATCAACTGCCTTCTAGATACCATGTCTATAGGACTCCCTACGCTTTCATAATCATCTTAAAATCAACAACGCTTAAAAATCATACCTATAGGAGTAACCCTTTGAATCTGATTCACTTATTTCATCTACGAGTTTAATCAGTTGCAATGTTGTCTAATATCTGCAGATCTTATGTTTTTATATAATCAATAAGCCTTCTTTAAAATTAGAGTAAGCATTGTTAGAGACCATGCCTATAAGTTTCACCTAGGCAAGCCAGTAGATAATTGATTAACTGCATCAGTCTTTGATAAATTACAACGAGGGAAGGCTAATTCGGACTCCTCATATGAGAAATATGTGATGAATCAGCCTACCCTAGCGCTTTAAATTCAGACCATAACCAGTATTTGTAAGTCATGCTAAACAATTTGTTTCTTTAAATGAGGAGGCCCGTTTGAGCCCTTTAAACTGTTATGTGTTCTCCACATACCTACCTTATATGTTTTGATTATCGCCCTTGAATTTTATCCTTTTAAAACTTTGAAAAGCCAAATCTCCCTTCCCTTTAGGACTAGTAGTCCCGAATGCCTCCGGGACTGATAGGATTGGGACGGGTACTAGCATGCAATAAGTAACGATACTATTCCACGGTTAATACCTTAACGGGGTGGGAAAGGGTAGATATGTATATGATGACCGGTGCACTAATACCACGTGTAACCCCTCTTTTGAGGAGTAATTACCGGGTATTGCATTGACGTGATCCATATTGTTTGTAAACCTAGGACCCCCTTTCTTTTTAACTTGTTTTATTATCCGAACTATTTCCTTAAAATTCCCGCTTTCTTTATTCTCTTCAAACTTTCAATTTTCTTGCAATAATATTTGAACCCCTTCTTACTTGATCCCTTAATTGTTTATTTGATTATGTGAAGTCACAATTGTAATATGGCCGGGAACCACACTAGTGGATCTTGAGGGGTGCCCAACACATCCCCTCGAGATAATTTCTAGCCCTTACCCAAACTCTGGTTCTTCAAACACAAACCCTTCTTAGTGTCCTAATGCACTTAATCATTAGGTGGAGACTGTTCAAGTTCCAAAACCCAATTTACAAAAGGGAACGAGTCGTCCTCCCAAATGTCACAAGCCCGATTTCGTGAGAAAAAGGGTGCACGACAGCGTGATGACTCTGCTGGGGATATTTCTTTTACGCTTTTACCATCTCATGTTATTTGTGACTTTACTGCTTCTTTGTTGCCTTTATTTAATGTCTTTATTTCTCTTCTATTAGGAAACTGACTTGGCTCCTTGTTTCTTTTCTTTAATGCTTTGTTTTACTACTTTCCTTCAATACTGTTGTAATTATGAGCAATTATTGTAACCATTACATTACGAATGTGCAAATACATGACAATTTGTAAGTGCATATTAATCATCATATTCCACTTGTGCCAAACAAAATACCATAGCAACGCTTATAATGAGTGTTTGCGCCCTTCCGATATCATTACCCCCTAAATTTGGCAAAAACATATTTGCGGTAAAACCAGTCGATCAACGGTGTAGTCAACGTTCCGTGCCTTTCCCTCTTGATTTGTCCGCTCAAGGGTACCAATCTAATACCCTATAGAAACCTACTCTGTTCAATTGTGCATGCATCACTGTCAAAACCTAGCCGAGTCAGTTATGTTGTCCACATAATGACTCTTTAAGATAGCCTTGTCCAAATTCCACTGGGTTTCCTTGGAACCCAGACAGACACTACCACGTTCTGTGCATTTATTTGGACAACTAAATGCTGCTTATGCCAATTATTGATATTTAATAGCCGAGTCTGTCAGAAGTATGGCCTCACCCTTTTGTTTTGCAGAAATGAATGACAAAGTTCCCGACTTTGGTATGATCAACATACCCTCACTCTTGCTGATTTGGTGAAGGAACCTCCCATCAAGTAACCAAATCAACGAATGGAAAGAGAGAGTCACCAGGGCTAGTGAGAAGCTGGATTATCTGGAATACAATCTGCTGGAGTTGGAAGGGAAAGTGAGGAAAAGAGTCACCGACTGTCAGAACGTTGAGGAAAGCAAAGGAGAACCCCTGGCGAAGGCGTTTTTACTAGAAAATCTGCGCGAGATGGAGGATTTGATTAACACAAGCATTCAACCTGAAGAAGGTCCTTTTGGGACCAAGTAGCTAGGAGTCTTTTCTTTTGCTTTAAGAATGTAATAAGGCCAACGACCATTTGTAACATTTTATTTTCTGCTATTAGTGTCGTTTTGGGATTCGCCATATTTTTTATCAATAAAATGAGGCATTTAGCATTATAAGTTCTCCAAATCAACTTGTCGCTAGGCCTACCTCGGGCACAACGAGGCTCCCAAATTAGGACACGATTTATATTCTTGCACTATGAGTTTAAATATTGCAACGTTTTCTTCTCATAATCTGCACTAACTTGCTACCTTTTTTGTTTTTACCTTTTGTTTATTCCCCTCCCCAAAGCTTAGTTCGTGCACTCTAGCATCGTCATCATACTCCACAAGATCTAAGGGCCCTCCACCTCCTCCTCCTCCGAGTCCTATCAGAAACAAGAACAAGGGAAAGATGGAAGATTTGAGCAATATCAGAAAGGAAAACTCAGTTGAAAGGGTAGAGGTTCCTCAGGGTATTCAGGTTTCCAAGGAAAGTGCCTCCCAACTCGAACAGAAGTTATTGAAGTTTCAGGAAGAACTGGACCAAGTTCGGAACTTGGAGAATTTGTCATTTTCCCTCACTACCCCAAATGTCAACTTTGCCAACACTCAAAACCCCACACCTCCACAAAGCATCCCAAAACCACAAAACCAACCCGCTCCCTATCACCACTGCAACACATGCCACACTTCAAACGACATCCCACTACTCATTCCTGAACCACTAAACTTCACAAATGATCATCCCTACAACGCCCCCTTCTATGTGGAAACCATGCCACACTATACTCAACTCATTTCAAGCATACCCGAGTCCAATGATAAGGATTCGATTATCAGGAATCTGGCAGAAGAACTCAAGAAGGTGACTAGCAGAATTCAGGGAATTGAAGGACTAAATTATGAGGACCTTTTCATTCAACCCGATGTCGAACTGCCCAAGGGGTACAAACCTCATAAGTTCGAAATGTTTGACGGTACCAGGGATCCGAGAGTTCATCTGAGGGCATACTGCGACAAGCTAGTCGGAGTAGGAAGGAACGAAAAGATTCGCATGAAACTCTTCATGAGGAGTCTGAAGGGAGACACTTTGTTTTGGTACATCAACCAAGACCCTAAGAAGTGGTCAAATTGGGTAAGTATGGCGTCCGATTTCATGGAAAGGCTCAGGTTCAACGCAGAAAATGCACCAGATGTGTTCTACATCCATAACATAAAGAAGAAACCCACAGAGACATTCCGCGAGTATGCTACTCGTTGGAGATCAGAAGCTGCTAAGGTCAGACTGACTTTAGAAGAAGAACAAATGAACAGATTTTTCGTCCGAGCTCAAGACCCACAATACTATGAAAGGTTAATGCTGATTGAAAGCCAGAAATTTTCTGACATCATCAAGCTAGGGGAAAGGATCGAGGAAGGTATCAAAAGTGCTATGGTCACTAACCTTTGAAGCTTTGCAGGCCACCAACAAGGCTATACAGCTTGGTGGCACATTCAAGAAAAGGGACGTGAGCACCGTGATGGTTGCACAAAGAACAAAATCCCCTATTGAATACCAAACCTACCCAATACCTCCACTCACATATCAACCTCCCCTAAATTACCAAGCACCCTCGCCCTCTTACCAAACCCCACCACCTACTTACCAATCACCTCCACCTCCCACATATCAGCCTACTTCACCAAGATATTCCAAACCCGCACATGTCTACCAAACCTACAATATCAATCACCTCCCACCCGCCAAAAGTTTCCTAGACCCCGACCAAACTTCGACCGCAGACCCCCCAAACAGTATACCGCCATTGCCGAACCTATCGACCAGTTGTATGAAAGGCTCAAAGCTGCTGGTTATATCACCCCTATCCTTGCCATAAACCCCGAAAACCCCTCCCAATGGGTCAACCCAAACAAAACCTGTGCACCATTTCGGCATGAAGGGGCATACCATTGATGAGTGCCACTCTCTGAAGGATAAGATCCAAGCTTTGATTGACAACAAGATCATTATAGCAAAGGAGCCAGCTCCGAATGTCCACAATAACCCTCTACCTGACCATAAGGGTGGGGGCATTCACATGATTGAGATAGAGGACGATTGGGACCCCAAAGGGTCGATCAGATTGATCGCTGAAGGTGACGAGCCAAAGGAACCAACGGTCACACGTAATCCGATTGTGGTCCAGATCAAGCCTTCTGAAAACGGTGAAGTAGACATGTCCATACCACTTGAGTTCGAAGCACCTTCTTTTGCAAAAATGCCAGGACCTATTGAGGTCGAGTTTGGGTATCCAAAGACACATGTACCATTCGAAGTGGCTGTGTTACCATCTAAGGAAAAGGTGCCCATTCCGGTGGCAATAACAGCCGTAACACCGTTCCATAGGCCATACTATGGGATTAAACCGCCGAGGCGAGAAGGAAAGGGAAAACCAAATCTAGAGAAGCCATTGCAGCATAGTGTATGACAAGAACCGACAGGGTTTATACCCCAGAACATCTAGCCGAGTCCAGTAAGCAGCCCTCTGGACGATCAACCATCACTGAAACTAGGCCTGATGATCTCTGGAGGAAGATACAAGCCAAAGAGTATTCGGTCATTGGTCAGTTGAACAAACCGCCGGCCCAGATCTCTATCTTGGCTCTGCTACAAAGTTCTAACGCACATAAGAATGCCTTATTGAAGGTGCTGAGCGAGGCATATGTACCCAGCAACGTAACTGGAGGAGAAATGGCAAACATGGTGGGGTAAGTATTGGAGAGTCACAAAATCACTTTCTACAAAGATGAGTTGCCACCTGAAGGGCTAAGCCACAACAAGGCCTTGCACATCACTGTGTAGTGCGAAGATCATCTCATCACCAGAATCCTGATTGACGGAGGGTCCAGCCTTAATATTTGTCCATTGGTGACTCTCAGAACATTAGGAAAGAGCCTGCATGAGATCAAGGATGGAGCCATCAATGTCAAAGCTTTCGATGGATCCCAAAGGTCCACTATTGGGGAAATCAGTTTGTGTCTGCAAATGGGACCGACTTAGTTCAACATTGATTTTCAAGTGATAGACGTCCCAGCATCTTACAACTTGCTATTGGGACAACCCTATATCCATGCCGCTAGGGCTATAGCATCAACCTACATCAAGCAGTGAAATTCGAGTGGAATCACCAAGAGGTAATTATTCACGGCGACGGTAGCAATCCCATATACAGTCGCCAGACCATCCCAACAATCGGAGGAAGACGAAAAATAGGCGGAGAAACCTACCATCACATTGAGCGAGTCAACGCCGTGGACAAGGACAAATGGTGAGATAACAAAATTGAAAGTATACTGAATTGGTGTGGATATGAACCGGGCAAGGGACTTGTCAAGAATCTCCAAGGAATCGCTAAGCCTATCAAGTTGAAGAAACACTATACCACTTTCGGTTTGGGATATGAATACACTTGGGAGGAATTTAACCACTGGTCGCCACCATGGAGCAGTCCCTACTTCACACTAGAGCATCCGATACCTCGCTTGGAGCAGACTTTCCAGCCAGCCAATGTCATACATCGGTCGGGAGAAGAGGAAACACTGGCAGTGATGAGGAATTTGTTTTTGGAAGATGATAATATGGATTGTTGTGTCATTTTCGAGGAGGAGGGGGAGGAAGGCCCTTCTATACAAGTTGTGAGCCGAGGAGCATGACTCAACAATTGGTCCATCAGAACCACCAGGGCCCGGAAAGCTTCGGGGTAGCAAGGCTGAACAAAGCACCATGCATTATCTTTATTTTTTCGCTAATTGACTTTCTTTCCGCATTTTTAATATTGAAATTAGAGCTCCACTGTTCAAAACAATTATGAAATTTATTAAAGCATTTCAGTTTCTTATAAATCTTGCTCTTATTACTTTTTACTGTTTACTTTATTTACACATCATTACTATTACTTATCTTGATGAACCGACGATTGTGACGTGCAACAAGGCAACACAACAAACGAATATGGACTCAGAATATGATGATATACCAGAAGAGGCTGTTAAAGAGGTTGAGGATTTTGAGAACAGACCCAAGTCTAATCTGGACGAAACTAAGATTGTCAACCTGGGAGATGCAGAAAATGTAAAAGAAACACGAATCAGCGTTCATCTATCACCATAAAAAAAGAAAAAGTACACAGAATTTCTAAGGGAATATGAAGACATATTCGCCTGGTCCTATGATGACATGACTGGTCTCAGTACATCTATTATAGCTCACAAGCTGCCAACCGATCAGACATGTCCACCAGTAAAAGAAAAGCTCAGGAAGTTCAAACCTGACATGAGTTTGAAAATCAAGGAAGAAGTCACCAAGCAAGTCAAAGCCAAGGTTCTCAGGGTAGTAGAGTATCCAACATGGTTAGCCAATATTGTGCCAGTACCGAAGAAGGACGGGAAGGTTAGAGTCTGTGTCGACTACCGGGATCTTAACCGGGCCAGTCCGAAAGACAACTTCCCCTTACCGAACATACACATTCTAATTGACAACTGCGCCAAGCACGAACTGTAGTCGTTCGTTGATTATTTTGCTGGGTATCATCAGATATGGATAGATGAGGAAGACGTGGAGAAAAAGACTTTCATTACGCCGTGGTGGATGTATTGTTACAAGATGATGCCGTTCGGGTTAAAGAATACTGGGGCCACCTACATAAGGGCCATGACTGCTATTTTCCATGACATGATACACAAAGAGATCGAGGTATATGTAGACGACGTCATCATCAAATCCAAGAGAGCCAATGACCACATGGAAGATCTGAGAAAGTTCTTCAACAGACTAAGAAGGTACAACTTGAAGCTGAATCCCGCCAAATGTGCATTCGGGGTTCCTGCTGGAAAACTACTTGGGTTCATTGTGAGTCGTCAAGGAATAGAACTGGATCCGTCAAAGGTCAAAGACATCCAAGAATTGCCACCACTGAAGAACAAGAAAGAGGTTATGAGTTTCTTGGGAAGACTTAACTACATCAGCCGGTTCATAGCTCAATCCACTGTCATTTGTGAGCCAATCTTTAAGATGTTAAAGAAGGACGCTGCTACCAAATGGACTGATGATTGTCAGAAATCCTTCGACAGAATTAAGGAATACCTGTCAACGCCGCTAGTTTTGGTCCTGCCCGAGCCGGGTAGACCTCTATTACTCTACCTCGGAGTATTGGATGGAGCTTTCGGTTGTGTTCTGGGGCAGCATGATGAAACGGGAAGAAAGGAGAAGGCCATCTATTATCTCAGCAAGAAGTTCACCCCGTACGAGGCCCGATATTCTCTATTGGAACGCACCTGTTGTGCTCTGACTTGGGTAGCCAGAAGTTGAGACACTATTTCTGTACCCATGCCACTTACCTCATATCAAGAATTGATCCTTTAAAGTACATCTTTCAGAAGCTCATGCCCACTAGCAAGATAGCCAAGTGGCAGATCCTGCTGAGTGAATTCGACATTGTTTACGTAACTCAGAAGACAATCAAAGTACAAGCACTGGCCGATCATCTTGCTGAAAATCCTGTGGATGGAGAATACGAGCCTCTAAAGACGTATTTTCCTGATGAAGAGGTATATTTCATAGGGGAGATATTGCAGAACCCTATGATGGTTGGAGAATGTTTTTCAACGGAGCAGAAAACATCAAAGGAATTGGCATAGGAGCAGTCCTAGTATCAGAAACCAGCCAGCATTATCCAGTGTCTGCCAAGCTCAGGTTCCCGTGCACCAACAATATGGCCCAGTACGAAGCCTGCATCTTAGGGCGCAAGATGGCCATTGACATGAACATTCAGGAATTACTACTGATCGAAGATTCAGACCTACTTATAAATCAGGTCCGAGAAGAATGGGCAACCAAGAACTCCAAGATACTCCCTTATCTGCATCATGTACAGGAATTGAGGAAGAGGTTCACAAATACAGAGTTCCAACATGTTCCCAGAGTTCAGAATGAGTTTGCCAATGCATTGGCTACCCTATCGTCCATGATATAACACCCCGACAAGAACTTCATTGATCCTATTCCGGTAAATATCTATGATCAGCCAGCTTACTGCACTCATGTAGAAGAAGAAGCAGACAGAGAACCTTGGTTTCATGGTATCAAGGAATATTTGACGAAAGAAGAATATCCAGAACTAGCAAATCCTACTCGGAAATGCACACTTCGGAGATTATCTAACAACTTCTTTCATAGCAGAAGAATCCTGTATAGGAGGACTCCTGATTTGGGGTTACAAAGATGTGTCGACGCCAAGGAAGCATCCAGGCTATTGGAGGAAATTCATGCAAAGACCTGCGGTCCGCATATGAACGACTTTGTCTTAGCCAAGAAAATACTCCGAGCTGGTTATTTTTGGATGACTATGGAAATGGACAACATCCAGTATGTCCAAAAATGCCATCGATGTCAGATACATGCAGACATTATAAAGGTGCCTCCAAACGCGCTTACTGCAACAAGCTCGCCATGGCCGTTTGTCGCTTGGGGAATGGATGTTATCGAACCTATCGAGCCTGCCGCATCAAACGGGCACAGGTTCATTCTAGTGGCAATTGATTATTTCACCAAATGGGTTGAAGTAGCATCGTACAAAGCAGTGACTAAGAAAGTGGTAGCAGATTTTGTCCGCGACCGCATTGTTTGTCGGTTCGGAATTCCGGAGTCAATCATCACTGATAATGGTTCCAATCTCAACAGTGACCTAATGAAAGCCATGTGTGAAACCTTCAAGATAAAACACAAGAATTCTACAGCTTACAGACCTCAAATGAACAGAGCTGTAGAAACCGCCAATAAGAATATCAAGAAGATACTAAGGAAGATGATAGAAAAACATAAGTAGTGTCATGGGAAGTTATCATTTGCCTTGTTGGGATACTGCACCACAGTCTGCACATCAACTGGGGCATTTCCCTATATGTTGGTTTATGATACAGAAGCAGTCATTCCCGCCGAGGTAGAAATTCCCTCCTTAAGAATCATATAGGAAGCCGAACTTGACGATGCAGAATGGATAGAGAGTCACTACGAGCAGCTAGCTCTTATAGACGAAAAGAGAATGAATGCGGTTTGCCACGGTCAACTCTATCAGAACAGAATGTCCAGAGCCTTCAACAAAAGAGTCAAGCCGAGACAGTTTACACCGGGGCAGCCGGTGTTAAAGAAGATTTTCCCACATCAAGAGGAAGCCAAAGGGAAGTTCTCTCCCAACTAGCAGGTTCCATACATGGTTCACCGGGTCCTCACCGGAGGAGCCCTCATACTTGCATAAATGGACGGTGAAGTTCGGTCGAAGTCGATCAATTTAGATGCAGTGAAGCGATACTATGTGTAACTTTTATGCTTCCCTCATATCATGCAATTTGAACTATGCCTGACCTGATTCCCATTTAAGAGGGGATACGTAGGCAACCCTATGGGTTCGGTCATAATTCAATAAAATTTTCATTTTCCCCCGCTATTGGAAACTGGGGCAGAATTTTGAGGAGGACCCTCAAAATTCCGGAGTGAGAGAAGTTGCAGTACCTTGGACAATGTCGCAGTCGTCAGTTCATCTAAAGAAAGCTATTCTTAATTATATATTTATTGTCACATTTCTTTACTAAATCATGCATGTCTGTTACCAAAGTTGCTTCGTTTAGCGATGCTACCCCAATGATACGCCCAATATCATCGGAACGGAGCCAAGCAGGTCAAACAGAGCCATCAGAAATATGAACTAACCTCCCCTCTTTACAAATCTCACGATTTTTCTTTGAATGCAAGCACTTGAGTTGCAAAATCATCAAATATACTGTACACTCATGGGACTCACATTGCTCAAGAATATAACTCTCAGAACCGTTGCACTTACTCACAGCTGCTATCCTCATACAATGTTCCCAGCAGACACAGTATCCCCAGCAGTCGCAATGCCTCGATTCGCTATCAGCTAAGAAAATTCTATCATCATTTTGCACTTTTTACTCCCTGCATAAGGCTACCTTTCTGCCTTCTGAGGTTAAGCTCTACCTCCATCTGCATTTCTCTGCATTGCATAAGGCTACCTTTCTGCCTTTCGAGACTAAGCATTGTCACCATCTGCATTTCTCTGCATTGCATATGGCTACCTTTCTGCCTTCCGAGGTTAAGCTCTACCTCCATCTGCATTTCTCTGAATTGCATAAGATTACCTTTCTGCCTTCCGAGGTTAAGCTCTACCTCCATCTTCATTTCTCTGCATTGCATAAGGCTACCTTTCTGACTTCTGAGAATAAGCATTGTCTCCATCTGCATTTCCTCCTTGCATAAGGCTACCTTTTTGCCTTTTGAGGTTAAGCTCTACCTCCATCTGCATTTCTCTGCATTGCATAAGGCTACCTTTTTGCCTTCCAAGACTAAGCGTTGTCTCCATCTGCATTTCCTGCATTGCATAAGGCTACCTTTCTGCCTTCTGAGACTAAGCTCTGTCTCCATCTGCATTCCTACATTGTATAAGGCTACCTTTCTGCCTTTCGAGACTAAGCATTGTCTCTATTTGCATTCCTGCATTGCATAAGGCTACCTTTCTGCCTTCTGAGACTAAGCTCTGTCTCCATCTGCATTCCTGATTGCATAAGGCTACCTTTTTGCCTTCCGAGGTTAAGCTATACCTCCATCTGCATTTCTCTGCATTGCATAAGGCTACTTTTCTGCCTTTCGAGGTTAAACTCTACCTCCATCTGCATTTCCCTGCATTGCATAAGGCTACCTTTCTGCCTTCTGAGACTAAGCATTGTCTCCATCTGCATTTTTCTACATTGCATAAGGCTACCTTTCCGCCTTCTGAGACTAAGCTCTGTCTCCATCTGCATTTCTATGCATTGCATAAGGCTACCTTTCTGCCTTCCGAGACTAAGCTCTGTCCCCATCCTGCATGGCTGAAATATCGCCACTTTATCACTCTTGCATGGCTGAAATATCGCCACCTTTTATTTATGTGTTGCATCGGCTGAAATATCGCCACCTTCTGCATTTCATGGGCTGAAAGATCGCCAAAATTGTCCAAAGGCAT
The DNA here is from genome assembly GCF_000393655.2 of Nicotiana sylvestris. Taxonomy (NCBI): domain Eukaryota; kingdom Viridiplantae; phylum Streptophyta; class Magnoliopsida; order Solanales; family Solanaceae; genus Nicotiana; species Nicotiana sylvestris. Next base: position 95,523,811 of record NC_091064.1, on the reverse strand, counting down.
CATTGTTCAGAGGCACCATTTGCATAGCCCGAGAACGCCATGCCATGGCCTGAGGACCCCATTTTATCTTTTGCATATCATTATTCAAAGGCATCATAGTTCGGAGGCATCATTCTCATAGCCTGAGAATATCATTTCATAGCCTGCGAATCCTTCATCATACGCTTCATGGCCAGGACGTCATCCTAACCCTCCGAAGACAGCATTCATGGTCCAATAGAAACTTGCATCACGTTTAAATTTATGCACAATATATGCTCATTTGCAGGTAAACCGGCTAGCAATGGCCGTCTCAGTAGGGGAGATCTCGCTCTAGTTCTCGCAGCTTATCAGACACCACCCATCCTTCTCAACCCGAGCATCGCGTCCGCTTTTCTAAATCTCCATCGGTATATTCCGCCAATGGATCCTGAACAACATATGACTTGATTCCTGTAAGACCAGGGATATGTAGGCAGCTCAGGAACCAGAGCTTGGTCAAAATTCTTCAAATCATTTTATTCAGTCAAAATTGGCCATCATATCTTTACCCGACAACTCTTTCATCCTTCCCGGGTAAAGAGGGGCAGCTGTTGATACCCAATTTTTCCCTATGTATTTTTATATACAAAAGACTTTCAAAATAGCATGTACATGCATATATAAGCATGCCCAAGAGTTTTGGTATTTTTTCAAAGATTTTAAAATCAATTTATTGTCCATTTTTAGCAGTACAAAAATCAGTAATTATTCCCCAAATTATCAATTTTGGCGAGTAATTTATTTTATTCCCATATTTAAGATTCTAGCCTACTTTAAGATTAATAGCATTTTCTAATTGTAAAATTAATTCTAGTATTTTTAAATTGATATTTATATATTATTAATTGGCTCAGTACTTTTAATTTGCTTTTAAATTCATTTTTACTATTTTTTATAAAATAAAAGGGAAAACTGGCTATTTAACATTTAGCCTCATTTCATTTTAATTATTGCCTATTTTACATTTCAATTTTAATCCTTAATTGACCCAATCCTAACCCCAACTAAACTGGCCCAATTTCAATTTTGGCCCCAACCCATAACCCAATTCAAATGACCCTACCCGGTTTCCCACCTACCCTCTAATATCTAGGCCATTGATCATTCAGATTAACAACCATTATTCATCCTTCCATAATTAAACCCAAACGACCTACCCTAATCCCCCATTTTCATTCTAATAGTCGCCTTCGGAATCCGTTCGTCTCTCAAACTCTCTCAATGGTTCTTCAGAACCCTAGCCGTCTCCTGCCCTTTTCAACTACCACTCCACTGGAATCCATGGCTTCTCAGGCCATGGATGTCCTGCACTCACCCCCCTCTATCATTAAACCTTGGGTGTTCGAAGCTTTGAAGTCTGACCTCGATGGTTCTCCTTCAGATCTTCTCAAATCTATAAGTTCTATTTCTTCTCCGGCCTGTTACGACGTACCCAAAGCATTAGGAGCCTGATTCTAACTCATCCGACTCAGGATCAGACCTTCTTCCAAACCATTCTCATTTCTAATGTTATGTCGAAACCCTAAGCTATTCGAGGTTTTTCTCTATTTGTTTTCTTAGATCTATGCTGTATCTGCACTGTACTTTATTTTTAAAGTGTTTTCCCCAAATTTTCTTTTCAAAATCGTTTGTCTTCGATTTAGGGTTTTTGAAAGGATTTCAAAACGTCTTTCTGATTCTTCCTTTTTCTTCTCTTTATGTGTGTTTGCCTATACTATGTTTTACCATGCATGTGTTGTTTTTCTGCCTTTCTTTCTGTTATATATGACTCTTCTATACCTTTGTACTCTATTGTGCCTCTAGAGTAGGCTCGCATGTTAATATTTGTTATGTTTTTCTACATGTTCTTTACTATACTTTCCAGTATTCTCTTACTGTATGTGTTTCTTGTTGAGTTCTTTAACTTTGTTTGTTTTACTAGACTCTTGTTGGAGTTCTAAGCATGTATTACTACTGTTTCTTAAGCTTATATCACCCTTCTTCTCTCCTGAACTTGCTTAAGTTCCGACTGTTCTTAAACATGTTCTTTATGCTCTTTAAGTCAACTTTCTTTTAACTCTGTTGCTTCAAACCTGCTATCATGGCCGTTGGTTTCTCATGAGTCTCTAAAAGAGACCTCTGAGTCTGTTTCAATGGCTTGCCTCCTCACCTCAGTGTCTGATTCAAGTGGAAGCCCTAGGATTTGGGGTTTTCTATGGAAGTTTGATTTTGTGTTCGGGTTAGGGTTCTACTTTGGGACCCTGGACTCTCAAACTCATTATGAGTCTACAGACTGAACTTGTATCCCTTTGCTTATTGTTCTGAACCTTTATATGTTAGACTCTTTTCTAAGTAATGTGACAATCCCCTCTGGTATTCACATATTTGTGTGCTTTATATATGAGAAATCCTTCTTTCAAAAGGGTTCTGCCAACTATTGATTGATTCCGAATTCCTTTTAATAGGGTTTGATTTATTGTTACTAATTTTCTCTAATTGAACCTTCTGTAACTTTTCCTGACTCGGTTCTTTCGAACAAAGCCTGCAATTTCGATTTTTTACTGGCTTTGTGATTGATTCCCTTTCCTTAATTTTTCACAAACCGTATACCATTGGACTTTTGCCTTAAATAAACCTTGTGTATTTACCCTTCTTGTGGTACTTTGGAAAAGATTTTAATCCAATTCTTTCCTTAATTGTCTTCTACCCGTTTGAAATCAGAATCCCTTAACTAAAGGGAGATTCTGTGTGATTGATTGCAGACCTATTTTCTTACCTTTTCTTACTTTCCTTCTGCACTATAAAAGGGGACTACCCTTCTGCACTTGGACACACTTCGAATTCAATACTTTACACACACACCTCTCAATTACAATTCTCTTTCAATACTCAACTCTCTTCTGAGATCTTTTGTACTGTTTGCTTGCAATTTGGTTTACAAGATTTCAACTTTCACTTATTTGTTTCCCTGAAACTGGTATGTCTTAATTTTGATTTCAGCACCATCCCTATGTGTTTACTTTATAGTTGCTACACTCCTGTCTACTTTGTTTTTCATGTTTTGTACTGAATATGTTTTGTCCTATATGTTTTTCAGAGGACGAGGCTGAGTCCATGACAGAGGATGAGGCCGAGGACGTGCTAGAGGCCGAGGCAGGGGTAAGGTTCATCCCAGAGCAACAGCACTAGCGGTGGAGCCTTAGGTAGAGTTTGATGATGATGTCCTAGCCCAGACCGTTCCAGCAGGACCAGCTCAGGTTCCAGAGGGGTTCATTGCTACCCTAGTACTTTAGGACGCATTAGTATTTCTAGTGGGCCTTATGGAGAGTGTTACTCAGGAAGGCATACTTCCTGTAGCACCAGCCGTCTCTCATGAAAGGGGAGGAGCACAAACTCCCACTACTCGCACTCCGGAGCAGATGGCTCCTTAGTTTTAGACTCCAGCAACTCAGCCAGTTAAGGTAGTTTCGCCGGGTGTTATAGTTCAGACCGGTGATGGAGCAGCTATGTCTCTTGATGCTTTGTGGAGGTTGGACAGGTTCACCAAGCTTTTCACCACTACCTATGTCCATAGGACTATTTGGACAGATGTCATGAGGTTCTACAGAACATGGGGATAGTGGAGACTAATGGGGTCGACTTTGCTGCTTTTCATCTGTCAGGTTCTGCCAAGACTTGGTGGATGGATTTTTGTTTGGATTGACCAGCTGGGTCACCGGCTTTGACTTGGGATCAGTTCTCTCATCTATTTCTGGAGAATTTTCTTCCTATCACTCAGAAGGAGGACTATTAGAGGCAATTTGAGCATATCCAACAGGGTTCTATGACCGTCACTCAGTACGAGACTAGATTTATTGACTTGGCTCGTCATGCTCTTCTTATACTTCTTACCGAGAGAGAGAGAGAGAGGGTGAGGAGGTTTATTGAGGGACTAGCTCAGCCTATCAGATTGCAGATGGCTAAAGAGACATAAAGTGACGTTTCTTTCCAAGATGCAGCCAATGTGGCCAGACGAGTCAATATGGTTCTATCATAGGGGAGTGGTCAGGGGTCTGACAAGAGGCCCCATCATTCGGGAAAGTTCAGTGGTTCCTCGTCTGGAGGCAGGGATTCTTTTGGTAGAGGCCATTCTCCTAGGCTGTTTCATTTAGCACTTCAGACTTCGCACAGTGCTCCAGGTGGTCGTGGTTCTCCTATGCATTATTCTGATCAGCTACCCTACATTGCAACAATAGCTCCTATCAGTGCACCTCCGCTCCAGAGTTTTCAGTGTTGTTATTCCAGTCGCTAGGGTCAGTTTCAGGGACAGTAGTCTCAGCAGCCGAGGTCTTGTTATACATATGGTTATTCGAGGCACATTGTTATGTATTTCCCTCGAGCATCGAGTAGTTCTCAACATCAGGGTTCTCGTGCCATGGTTCCGGCATCGAGAGTTCCACCGCCCGCTTAGCCAACTAGAGGTAGGGCTCAAGCAGCTAAAGGTGGAGGTCGAGATGTTAGTGGTGGAGGTCGAGGTGTTAGTGGTGGAGGTCAGGCCGCTAGAGGTGGAGGCCAGCCAACAGGAGGCCGACCCAAGGAGGTAGTTCAGAGTGGTTGGCCCAACCTTGATGTTATGCTTTCCCAGCTAGGCCTGAGGCCGAGGCATCCAATGCTATTATCACAGGTACAATATCAGTTTGCAGTAGAGATGCTTCAGTTCTATTTGATCCAAGGTCTATATAATGCTATGTGTCATCTTATTTTGCTACGTATTTGGCTGTGCCTTATAATTCTTTGAGTGCTCATGTATATGTGTCTACACCAGTGGGTTATTCTATTGTTTTATATCGTGTATATCGCTCGCGTGTAGTTATTATAAGGGGTCTTGAGACCCGTGTAGATCTCCTACTTCTTAATATGGTCGATTTTGATGTCATTTTGGGGATGGATTGGTTGTTACCTTATCATGCCATATTGGACTATCACGCTAAGACCGTGACCTTTGCCTTGCCGGGGTTGCCTCAATTAGAATGGAGAGGGACTTCTGGTCACTCTACCAATATGGTTATTTCCTATATGAAGGCTCGACGTATGGTCGAGAAGGGATGTTTGGCTTACTTGGCTTATGTTCGTGATTCTAGTGGTGAGGTTCCTTCTAGGGATTTTATGCTAGTTGTTCGAGAGTTTCCAAAGGTATTTCCTGTAGCCCTGCGGGGGATGCCACTCGACAAGGATATTGACTTTTGCATTGATTTGGCTCTAGGCACTCAACCTATTTCTATTCCGCCATATTGTATGGCCCCGCTAGAGTTGAAAGAATTGAAGGAGAAATTACAATATTTGCTTAATAAGGGATTTATTAGACCTAGTGTCTCGCCCTAGGGTGCACCGGTGTTGTTTGTTAAAAAGAAGGATGGGTCGATGAGGATGTGTATAGATTATCGACAATTGAACAAAATCACCATCAAGAATAAGTATCCATTTCCAAGGATTGATGATTTAATTGATCAGCTTTAGGGTGCCAAAGTGTTTTCAAAGATTGACTTGTGATCTGGCCACTATCAGTTGAGGATTAGGGCATCCGATGTCCCTAAGTCAGCTTTTCGTACTCGATATGGGCATTGTGAGTTTCTAGTGATGTCGTTTGGGTTGACAAATGCCCCAATAGCTTTTATGGATTTGATGAACCGGGTGTTCAAGTCTTATTTGGATTCCTTTGTGATTATCTTCATTGATGATATCTTGATTTACTCCCGCAGCCGAGAGGAGCATGAGCAACATCTTCGAGTTGTACTCCAGACTTTGAGAGACACTCAGTCATATGCTATGTTTTTGAAATGTGAGTTTTAGTTGAGTTTAGTTACATTGTTGGGTCGCATTGTATCAGTAGAGGGTATTCAAGTGAATCCTAAGAAGATTAAGGCAGTCAAGGACTGGCCTAGGATTCAAGCTTAAGTTTTCAAAAACTTTTAAATTCCGCTATTGATCAACAACCCGACCAAACCACGTCCGAATGACCTGAAATTTTGCACACACATCCCAAATGACAAAACTAAACAACTACAACTCTCAAAATTCCATTCGAACCCCTATATCAAAATCTCACCTATCAACCGGAAATAGCTAAAAATCTGATTTCGCCAATTCAAGCCTAAATCTACTCCGAACCTCCAAAACTTATTCCGATTATGCTCCTAAGTCCCAAATCACCTCTAGGAGCTAACCGAACCATCTGAACTCACATCCGAGCCCTCTAACATATAAGTCAACATCTAGTTGACTTTTCCAATTTAAACTCACTCTAAAGAGACTAAGTGTCTCAAAACTTACCAAACCCTTTCCGAACTCGATTTGACCGACCCAATACCTCACAACACGGTTAAACAAAGCATGAAGAAGTAGAAATAGGGGAAACGATGCGGTAACTCATGAGACGACTGGCCGGGTCGTCACATCCTCCCAACTTGAACAAATGTTCGTCCTCGAACGAGTCAAGAAACATACCTGAAGCCTCAAATAGGTGAGGATATCTGCTCCACATCTCCCGCTCGGTCTCTTAGGTAGCCTCCTCCACGGGCCGACCTCTCTACTGCACTTTCACTGAAGCTATTTCCTTTGACCTCAACTTTCGAACCTGATGACCCAAAATAACTACTGGCTTCACACCATAAGTCAAATCATTATCCAACTGAACCATTCTGAAATCCAAAACATGAGACAGATCCCCAATATACTTCCGGAACATGGAAACATGAAACACCGGATGCACACTCGACAAGCTGGATGGCAAAGCAAGTTCATAAGCCACCTCCCAATCCTCCGAAGCACCTCAAAAGGTCCAATGAACCGAGGACTCAATTTCCCATTCTTCCCAAATCTCATAACACCCTTCATGGGTGAAACCTTCAATAGAACCTTCTCGCCAACCATGTAGGATGCATCCCGAAGCTTTATATCAGCATACGTCTTCTGTCTCGACTTCTGTACGAAGCCTCTCCTGAATTTCCTTCACCCTTTCTAAAGCATCCTGCACTAGGTCTGTCCCCAATAGCCTAGCCTCGCCGGGCTTGAACCAACCAACTGGAGATCTACACCGCCTCCCATACAAAGCCTCATACAGAGCCATTTGAATACTCGACTGTTAGTTGTTGTTATAAGCAAACTCTGCAAGCGGTAGAAGCTGATCCCAAGGCCCTCCGAAATCAATGACACTAGCATGCAACATGTCCTCCAATATCTGAATGGTGCGCTCAGACTGCCCGTCCATCTGAGGGTGAAAAACTATGCTCAACTCAACCTGAGTACCCAACTCTCGCTGCACAGACCTCCAAAACTGTGAAGTAAACTGAGTGCCCACATCTGAAATTATGGAAACTAGGACACCATACAAACGAACAATCTCCCGGATATAGATCTCTGCCAACCGCTCTGAAGAATAAGTAGTACACACAAGAATGAAGTGTGCAGGCTTGGTCAGCCAATCCACAATCACCCAAATAGCATCAAACTTTCTCAAAGTCCGTGGAAGTCCAACTACAAAGTTCATAGTGATCCTCTCCCACTTCCACTTTAGAATATCTATCCGGTGAAGCAAGCCACCCGGTCTCTGATGCTCATATTTCACCTACTGACAATTGAGACATCGAGCTACAAATCCCACAACGTCTTTCTTCATTCTCCTCCACCAATAGTGCTGTCTCAGATCCTGATATATCTTTGCGGCACCCGGATGAATGGAATACTGCGAGCTATGGGCCTCCTCGAGGCTCAACTCCCGAAGCCTATCCACATTAGGCACACATATCCGGCCCTGCATCCTCCACACCCCATCATCACCAATGGTCACATCTCCGGCATCATCTTACTGAACTCTGTCATTCAGGACAAGAAAATGCGGATCATCATACTGGCGCTCTCTGATGCGATCATATAAAGAAGACTGAGAAACCACACAAGCCAATACCCGACTGGGCTCCGAAACATCTAATCTCGCGAACTGATTGGCCAAGGCCTGAACATCAACTGCAAGAGGTCTCTCCCCAACTATAATATATGCAAAACTCCCCATACTCACCGCCTTTCGGCTCAAAGCATCGACGACCACATTGGCCTTCCCCGGATGGTACAATATAGTGATATCATAAACCTTAAGCAACACCAACCACCTCTGCTACCTCAAATTGAGATCCTTCTACTTGAAAAAGTGCTGGAGGCTACGATGATCAGCAAACACCTCACAAGACACACCATACAAGTATTGCCTCCAAAAATTCAATGCATGAACTATGGTAGCCAACTCCAAATCATGAACGGGGTAGTTCTTCTCATGGGGATTCAACTGACGAGAAGCATAGGCAATAACTCTACCCCCTGCATCAAAACACAACCAATATCCACTCTCGAAGCATCACAATACACGGTATAGGAACCTGAAGCTGATAGCAAAACTAACACTAGAGTTGTGGTCAAAGCTGTCTTGAGATTTTGAAAGCTCTCCTCATACTAGTCCGACCATACAAATGAAGCACCCTTCTAAGTCAACTTGGTCAAGGGCGATGCGATAGACAAGAACCCTGAACAAATCGGCGATAATAGCCTGCCAAACCAAGAATGCTGCGAATCTTTATGGTTGAGGACGGTCTGGGACAACTCTAAACTGCCTCTATTTTCTTCGGATCAAAATGAATACCCTCGCTGGACATCACATGCCCCAAGAAAGCCACTGAACTGAGCCAAACTCACACTTGGAGAATTTTGCGTAAAGCTTCTCCTCCCTCAATATCTGCAACACAACACTCAAATGTTCCGCGTGCTCCTCCTCACTTTGCGAAAACACCAGAATATCATCAATGAAGACTATGACAAACGAATTGAGATAATGTCGGAACACGTTGTTCATTAGATGTATGAACGCTGCTGGGGAATTGGTCAGGCCAAAAGACATCACCAAGAACTCATAATGACCATATCAGGTCTTGAAAGCTGTCTTAAGAATAGCCGAGTCCCTGATCTTCAACTGGTGATAACCTGAACAAAGATCAATCTTTGAGAACACTCTCGCTCCCTGAAGCTGGTCGAATAAATCATCAATGCGAGGCAAAGGATACTTGTTCTTAATTGTTACCTTGTTGAATTGCCTATAATCAATGCACATCCTCATAGTGCCATCCTTCTTCTTGACAAATAGAACCGGTGCACCCCAAGGTGACACACTAGGCTGAATGAACCCTTTATCAATGAGTTTGTAATGCTACTCTTCTAATTCCTTTAACTCCGTTGGTGCCATACGATACAATGGAATAGAAATGGGTTGAGTGCCCGACACCAGGTCAATACCAAAATCAACATCCTTGTCCGGTGGCATGCCTGGCAGGTCTATAGGAAATATATTAGGAAAATCCTTCAAAACTGGAATAGAATCAATATTGGAAGTCTCTACACCGACATCCTTCACAAAGGCTAGATAGGAAAGACATCCCCTCCTAACCATACGCTGGGTTTTCAAAAATGAGATCACTCTACTGGGAACAAAATCATTCAAACCTCGCCACTCAATCCGTGGAACACCTGGTATAGCCAATGTGAGTGTTTTGGCATGACAATCCAGAATAGCACGACATGGAAATAACCAGCCCATGCCCAAAATGACATCGAAATCCACCATACAGTAATAAAAGATCCACTAGGGTCTCTAGACCCCCAATAGTCACCACACACGACCTATACACACGGTCTACCACAACAGTATCGCCTACTGGAGTAGATACATGAACAAGTGAAACAAGAGTCTCGTGGATCGGTATGAAGACATTTGTATTTATCCTTGAGAGGTTGCAGATCCTTTAGGAAAATTTTCATATTCTTGAAAATCTTGTCGTGCAAACTTGTTGATCCGAATACTAAACTTTTGTTATTCCATTCTCTTACAGATGGCAAGGATACATGCTATCGGGCAGGGTAGACGACCACCAGTTACACCAGTTAGGGCCACCAAAGGCCGAGGATGCGTTCGAGGCTATGGTAGGGGAAGAGCAGCTAGGGAAGCACCTGCAGATCCACCAGCTGCCCCAGTTCAGGATCAGGTCCCAGTTGTAGACGCTACATCAGCACTAGTTCAGGTACCAACTGTGGTTATTGTGATTCCAGGCCTTTAAAAGGCTTTAGCTCAGATCTTATTAGTGTGTACCGGTTTAGCTCAGGCGGTTTCAGTTACTACGGTCGCAGCTACTTCTCAGGCCAGGGAAGGCACCCGGACTCCTATTGCTCGCACACCTGAGTAGGTTGTGCAGGGACTCTAGACACCGAGGGCACCTCCAACACAGCCGGTAGCACCAGCTCAGGAGTTTGTGGTACTAGTTATGCTGGACGACGAGCAACGTCGACTAGAGAGGTTTGGTGGACTCAAGCCTCCGACTTTTAATTGTGCAGAGGGCGATGCCCAGGGTTTATTAGATAAGTGCCAGAGGATTCTTCGTACATGTAAGTCCCCGTGAATTTTTTTTACTCAAAATCCGAATACCGTAGTGCCAAGTTAGGGTCAGGTGTTGGAAACTCATAAACTCTTATCTGTTGGCTTGATTTATGTAACACTGTCCCCTTTTCGGCAATATGATTGCCTATACGACCATGGTTGATTTTGTACAAGTTATATTGTATTTGTGAAATATGTTTATGCTGATAGGATATGTTTCTGGGGCTATCTAACGGATGGATAAGGCCTAGGTACAAGGGAAACTCTGGAGATTTTTTTTTTTTGGGAATTAGGGAGTTAACCAAATTTCGGACTGTGGATGTATTTCATGTTATGAAAATCTGAGATTTGCATAAGCATTCCTGATAAGTGAGCCTTGATCCTCATTCGAGGATGAATGATCTTAAATGGGGAAGGATATGAGGCCCCGTTAAAAATTTCTACTCAAAACCTGAATATCGTAGTGCCAAGTTAGGGTCAGGTGTTAGAAACTCATAAAAAATTCTTCGCAGCGAGCTCGCCGCGGTTCAGACCCTTTGAGCTGATCTATGCATTTAAAAATAAAGAATCAAAGTTTTCCAGAAAAGTGCAAAAATGCGGTCTAGAATGGGGTCGCATACCAGGTATGCGGACCGCATATCTGCCGCAAAGTGAGTCAGTGTGTTGGTCAAAATTGAGGTCAAGTATGCGGTCAAATATGCGATCGCATAATCGAAATGCGGACCACATAGTCGCTGCATAACTTCCTTGGAATTTTGTGAAGGTCAGTTCTGCGGTGCAATTTGCGACCACATAACGTGTATGCAGACCGCATTTCTGTCGCATACCCAAGCAGAATGTTTAGATTTTGGGAGCCTTTTTGCGGTCCAATCTGCCAGCCGCATTTTCACTTTGCGATCGCAAATGCGATCGCAGATCCAACTCGGGGCTCCAATTTTCTAATTTTTAACCCGACCCCCTATCGTTATATTCGGTATTATAGCTCATTTTGAGCATTTTTCTAGGCATTTTTAGAGTGAGAGAGAGGGGTCTTAGAGAGGGAAAGTTCTCCCCATCAAATTTTTCCATGAAACATTGCTAAATCCTTGAAGATAATCAAGTAAAGGCACATAAATCTTCATCCCAAGAGGCAAGGCTTCATCACCTCAGTTCTTATTTCTACACTCAGCTATAAAGGGGTTATTAGTGAGGTAATTCATGGGTATAAGAATTGATTCCTTGCATGCATATCAAAAATTAAGGTATTGGGAGCTAGTAAACTAAAAAGAAAGCAAATGGGGTATATAATGATGGAAATTTCTCTCAAAAAGGATCTAGAATCACAATGCACCTCTAGTGTTTGATAATATGCTCGAAACAAGCTAAAATCTCTATCTCGTCTGTAATTCTCGAGTCAATCTGTAATTCTTATACAATAGATCGAAGTGCTAAGAGCTCCGGAATTTTGTAAAGAGTAAGGAAAGCTATATAAAGGTATGTATGGCTAAAACCCCCTTTTATTAGAAATCGAGCTCCGGTGGCATTATGCAAATGTGGTAAGACTAGAACTTCTTGATGTACTGATTATTGTTTCATATGAATTGATTTGCAATTATATCTATATAAATATATCTACATGAAGGATGTGCCTCAATGTGGGTAATGAACCATCCTAGATACTTAAAGACGTGTGAAGAATACAAATCATGGGTTCAAATGTCTAGGCTATAAGCCAAGATTAAAACTGAGAATTTTTCATGCTAGTGATGTGAACACTTACCTGTACTTGTAACTTGAACTGCTTTGGTATGTGCCTATGATCACAAATTGCAAGATGGAGATTGAAAATAGAAAGGTTGTGATAATTGTGGCCCTAAGTGCCAAGGAATTGTTATGATATATGTGAAATAAAGCTTCAGATTTGATGATTAATGAGAAAGGAACAACGCCTAGGTAAGGCGGCCTAGCCGATCGGGTCGTGATCAGACACCATGCCGCACAAATGGTGGTAATGTGCTAATATTGAATTCCGGATAAAGGAAATGAAGTGGTGATTGGGTTATATGCCTCAATGAGGCAATCTAGCAGGTCGGTCATGATAGGACTTCGCTCAAGATAGCGGTGGTATTGAGGACAATGATGAACGTATGAAAGAAATGCCCCAAACTAAGTTATGGAAATTATGTGAAAGATTATATGATTTGCATATTTGATTTACTTGTGGAATTTACTTGTAATTGCTTGATAGTTCTTTCTAGTAAAATGATGTTTAGTTATACATACTAGTACTATTCCATGGTACTAACGTCCCTTTTGCTGGGGGCGCTACATTTTTAATGAATGTAAGTGGCTCCATAGCGGATAGTGCAGATCATGTGTAGCGGAGCATCCTTCTTCTCAAAGTCTTGGTGAGCCCCTTTCTCCTTCAAGGGGTTATATTGTGTATCTTTTGTTATTGTGGACTTTCACTTTTGAGGTATAGCCGGGGTCTTGTTGCCGGCATGGTCACACTTATCTTTTGTACCCTTAAAGGCTCCGTAGACACATGTGTGGGTTATGTACAGGTATTTGGAGAGTCTATTAGTTATGTTGTAAATTTTAACTCGTGCTACTATAAATTTTAACTCTATTAGGATCTTTGAAGCTAACTTATCTACGATTTAATGTTGCAATATGAAATGAACGAAAGATGTTTAATATACTAACTTTCTTTGTCTAGACAAATGAAAGCATGGTTTCCTTATTCATATTAAGTTGGGTAGGAAGTGTTTGATAAGGCTTGCTCAGTTGGGTTTACTCGATTGAGCGCCGGTCGCGCCTCCCAAGGTTGGGGCGTGACAGTACATCGGGGATTCTAGAGACCAGTGGTGTAGCTTTTACCACCTTTCAGTTTTCTGGGGCTGCCTTCACTTGATGGGAGGCGTATGAGAGGCGTAGGCCGGTTGGTGCAGCGCCCCTTACCTGGCAGCAGTTCTTTGTTCTCTTTCTGGAGAAGTATGTGCCACAGTCTCGCCGAGAGGAGCTACGCAGGCAGTTCGAGCAGTTGCGTCAGAGAGTGATGAGTGTGACACAATATGGGATGCGGTTCTCTGAGTTAGCTCATCATACGGTCTGGTTAGTTCCGACAGATAGAGAGAGGATTATGAGGTTTGTTGATGGTCTCACATATCAACTTCAGATTCTCATGACTAGGGAGAGGGTGACTGGTGCTACTTTCGAGGAGGTTGTTGACATCGCCCGTTTGATTGAGTCGGTTGTCGTGGTGGCGCCTATCACATTACTAGACAAGCTAACCTAAACTATTAACTACCACAAATTCCTTTTATAAAACCATTTTCTAACACATGTTTAAATACCAAATTTCCAAAATAAGCGTTTAAAACACAATTACATATGCGGAAGTCAAATAAACATGAAAACTACACAACCCAAAATATCTGGTGTCACGAGTCTAGAGCCTCTACTACATAACTGACTGTCTGATACAACATAAGTCTAGAAAATACGGAAAAAAACAAGATAAGAAGGAGAAAAAATATTGCGGACTCCATGCAGCTACCTTGAAATCTCCAGCAACCTCTTAATCAATTGAGGACCCTCACTCTGCCACTCGGACACCTGGATCTACACACAAGGTGCAGGGAGTAACTTGAGTACACCAACTCAGTAAGTAACTAAAGTAAATAAGGTTTGAAAGCAGTGATGAGCAGTTAGAAATCGTATAACCGAATAAACAATAGGATAACAAATCCATTTCACAGTTTAAAGCCAGTTTCGTCGTAACATTATCAACTTCAGTTTAAACATTTGAAATCATATACTTAGCAATTTTTTCCAACAGAGGCTATTTTTAAAAGAAGAGTGAAATCAGTGAAAATATCATAACTGGGCCTCTAGGGCAAGGTATCACTCAAAATATGGACTCTCGGGCAACCTCTCAGTCACTCGTGACTCACTCTCGTCACTCAGTGCTCACTCTCAGCACTCAGGCTCATTAATATCTCATAATAATAGAAGTCATAGTAACTGTTGCGGCGTGCAGCCCGATCCGTAATTTATAGTCGACTACGCTCACTAGGGTGTACAAACTCCGGAGGGGCTCCTACAGCCCAAGCGTCATATCGGTGCGGCGCGCAGCCCGATCCAATATATATATATATATCGCTGTCGCGTACAGCCCGATCCGTATAAGCATCGCTGTAGCGTGCAGCCCGATCCATAATATATACATATAATATCCTCACATTTAGGTTCTCAACCTCTCTCAGTCATTAACCTCACAGCCTCTCGGGCACAACAATTGAAATTAGGGAACTCAGCCCAAACATTCCTCACAATTAGAAGTGTAGTGATAAAACCAGTTTTAAACATTTAAACAGGTAAAACATGACTGAGGATATGCTTTCAAGAAGTAAAGTGAGGAAAAAATAGTAGAAATGCCCCTAAGGGTCTCAACAGGTCGGCAAAAGGCCCCAAATATGGCGTACAACCCATAATACAGTATAAATGACTAAAGTACGGAATAACATAAGATTCCAAATCAAATACATGATTTAATAGTCGCTACGGGACGGACCAAGTCACAATCCCTACAGGTGCATGCCCACATGCTTGTCACCTAGCATGTGCGTCACCGCATTTATCAAAATAAGTCAAATACCAGGGTTTGTACCCTCGGTTTCGAATTTACAATGGTTACATACCTCAAACCGGTGAAAATACTACTTTGCGATGCCTTTTCCCCTCGAATCGGCATCCACTCGCGTCGAATCTAACCAAAATCAGAATCACGCCGTCAAAATATGCTAAAGGAACGAAGACCAAATGAAAATAATCAAATTATACCAAAAATCCTGAAATTGGCCAAACCTGACCCCTAGGCCCACGTCTCGAAACTCGATAAAAATAACATCAACGGAATCCTTATCCTCCCACGAGTCCATACATACCAAGAACACAAAAATCGGAGTCCAAATGACCCCTCAAATTCTCATTTTAAAGTCTCTTAATCTCAAGCCCTAATTCCTCCATTTTAGGCTTAGATTCTATAATTTATTAGGTAGATTTCACAATAGAATCGAGTTTAAGTCCAAAATTCTTACCTCCAAGTGATTCCCCTTGAATCCCTCTTCAATCTCCTTCAAATAGCTCCAAAAACGACAAACAATGGAAGAAATAAACCCCACATTCACGGACAAGACGACCTTTTGAACCTTCTTCCCAGGCCTAAAAATCCTCTTCACGAACGCGGTCAAAGCCTCGCGTTCGCAAAGCACAAAAATAACCTCAACAAATTCCTCCTTCGCGATCGCGACCACTACATCGTGAACACGATGCTTTACTCAGATGGGACTTCGCAATCGCGTTCCACCTATCGCGAACGCGGTGAATTAAATTTGCTGAAGCTCAGCCACTCATTTTCTTATATGCGAATACGACACTACCCCACGAACGCGATGCACAAACATTTAGACCTTCGCAAACGCGTAGCCATATTCACAAACGGAAGTCTTAAATTTCACCTTCCTCAATTGACTCTTCGCGAACGCGAGGGTTCACTCGCGAATGAGAAGAGTAAAATACCTGCAACAGCTGAACATAAATCTTCAACTTTTCTTTAACTCAAAATGGTTCGTTCAACCCTTCGAAACTCACCCGAGGCCCCCGGGACCTCAACCAAAGGTACCAACATATCCCAAAACCGTATTAAAACTTGTACCAATCTCCTAAACACCTCAAACAACATCAAATTGACCAAAACACATTGGATTTAAGCCTAAGTTTCCAAAAACATCTAAATTCCGCTTTTGATAAAAAACCCGACCAAACCACGTTAGAATGACCTGAAAGTTTGCACACACGTCCCAAATGACACAATGGAACTACTACAACTCTTTAAATTACATTCTGATCCCTATATTAAAATCTCACATATCAACCGGAAATCGTCAAAAAATCCAATTTCGTCAATTCATGCCTAAATTTACTTCGAACCTCCAAAACTCATTTCGATCGCGCTCCTAAGTCCCAAATCACCTATCGGAGCTAACCAAACCATCCGAACTCACATCCGAGCCCTCTAACACATAAGTCAACATCTAGTTGACTTTTTCAACTTTAACTCACTCTAAAGAGACTAAGTGTCTCAAACCTTACCAAACCCTTTTCGAACTCGATCCGACCGACCCGATATCATATAACACAGTTAAACAAAGCATAAAGAAGCAGAATTGGGAGAAACAGAGTGGTAAATCATGAGACGACTGACCGGGTCGTCACAACTGTGACACCGAAGCCGCTTTTAAGGCATCAAATTCTGTTAATCAAAAGACTGAGTAGAGTAAAAGATTGGGTTTTTCTATTTTTTTGTTATGCATGCCATGTTGTTAGCATGGTATGCTAAAAGTATCTTCCAAATATTATTAGGAATATGTTAAAAAGTATCAATTAATCAATGAAAATGCTAATTTAGTATTTCTTCTGCTTCCTTTACTTTTGATTCTTATTTTTTGCTACATATTTTAAAATATTTTTGCTTCCTTTATTCCCTGGTTTCAAATATTATCGAGCCAAAAGAAATATCCTTTTTTGATATATAAATATGGTCACTTTATCTATCTATTATGAAGAAAACAATATGAAAATTATCACTCTAATATTAAAAGAATAAATTAAGGAAGAATAGCTAGAAAACAAAAATGAAACATGCTTCAAAGAAATTAATCAAATCATGAACTCGAATAGTGCCATGTAGATCCTTGGATGCATTTTTGTCCGTTTTAGCAATACCAAAAGAAAAATGAATCCTTCTCACACTTATTCCTTATTTAAATTGAGAAAATAAAAGCGAATACTAATATTTGTTTATTAAATAATTTAACATTCAAATGTAGATTCACCATAAACACAAAGATACAAACATCTTAAGCTCACTTGAGCGTAAGTTTTGCTTGAGATGGAACTCAAAAGCAACCAACAAAAAATGAAATGAAAATGCTTATTTAGTATTTCTTCTGCTTTCTTTACTTTTGATTCTTATTTTTTGCTACATGTTTTAAAATATTTTTGCTTCCTTTATTCCCTGGTTTCAAATATTATCGAGCCAAAAGAAATATCCTTTTTGATATATAAATATGGTCACTTTATCTATCTATTCTGAAGAAAACAATATGAAAATTATCACTCCAATATTAAAAGAATAAATTAAGGAAGAATAGCTAGAAAACAAAAATGAAACATGCTTCAAAGAAATTACTCAAATCATGAACTCGAATAGTGCCATGTAGATCCTTGGATGCATTTTTGTCCGTTTTAGCAATACCAAAAGAGAAATGAATCCTTCTCACACTTATTCCTTATTTAAATTGACAAAATAAAAGCGAATACTAATATTTGTTTATTAAATAATTTAACATTCAAATGTGGATTCACCATAAACACAAAGATACAAACATCTTAAGTTCACTTGACCGTAAGTTTTGCTTGAGATGGAACTCAAAAGCAACCAACAAAAAATGAACTAAATCATTAAGAAGTTAAACAAAAATTCTGGAGTAACTATAGATTTAACTTGTATTTTTATGGCTATTTTAATGATTGACTCACAATCTTTTTAATTAAGATGAGGAAAGACAATAAACTTGCTAAAATGAAATTCCTTTGATCCGAACTGCAAAATTAGTGGGTACAAGATTTGGCTCCAGAATTCAAGTGAGAAAACAACAATATAATAATTTAGCAAATGCAAAATAATACAAAAAATGTACAAAATGCAGATTACTTCTTTGGAATAATTTGCATGAAACAAGATCGAAATTGTCATGACCCAAATCTACCAGGTCGTGATGGCGCCTAACGTAGAACTAGGCAAGCCGACTCTTATATCAAAACAACCCGATATTTCAAAAAAAAAGATTTCTTCAAGCTATTTAATTAATAAAACTTCATAAGATAAATCTGAATAACAAAGTGCAGAATGAAAATGCCCGACATCGGGGTGTCATTAGTCATAAGCACCTACTAAAAACAAACTGTCTGAAATGTTAACACTAACACAGTCTGGAAAAACAACTAATAACAATCTATAGGAAGATAGGAGGGAGAAGAGCAGGGCTGCGATTACCATGCAACTGCTACATTGCTAACTCAACCGATCCGCTACAGACGAAATCAACGCTCGCCAGCACGCCCAGCAACCCCTGGATCTGCACACAGGGTGCAGGGAGTAATGTGAGTGCGCCAACTCAGTAAGTAAAAAAGGTAAATAAAGATTGAGCAGTAGGAAACACATAAAGTCCACATCATGAAATTTCAGTAAGTACAACACGCTTTTTAATCGTATGTGAATCAAATCATCTCGTTTAAAAATCTAGTTTCAATTAAACCATTTAAAACATCTTTCAATAGTTTTCCAACAAAGTAATGAATCAGTGAGTAAAAATGATAAAAACATAAATATCCCCTCGGGCAAAACATCACTCGTGAACAGCCCCTCGGGCAAACATGAATCATTAACAGCCCCTCGGGCAAATCTCATAGTCACTTATATACAGCCCCTCTGGCATACCTCACAATCGCTCGTAAACAACCCCACGGGCACAACACGAATCAAGAATATCCCCCCGAAAAAAATATCATATCACTCACTCAGGGTACCCGCGCTCACTGGGGGTGTGCAGACTCCGGAGGGGATCCTACAACCCAAGCTCTATAACAATCCACCTCATGGCATAATAAATCAGGCCCTCGGCCTAACATAATCATGAATCAGTAACTACATGCTGCGGCATGCAGTTCGATCGCGTAATATCCTCACAAAACAGGCCCCCGATCTCACTCAGTCACAACCTCTCAAGCCACTCGGCCTATCAGTAAAAATAGGGTGCTCAGCCCAAAATAACATTTTATATGCATAAAAAACAAGTAATAAAGACTGAGCTTATGATATCAGTAAACATAGCATGACTAAGTGTAGATCTTAAATCAAAAACAGTGAGAGGGTAACAAGAAAAGGCCCCTAAGGTTCCAAATAGCCTGGGCACAAGGTCCAAATATGACATTCAACCCAATTTATAGAAATTCTTTCTAAATCACATAAGTATCATATAGTTTCAGTCAAATACGCAACTAAATAGTTGCTACAGGAAGGACCAAGTCACAAATTCCCAAGGGTGCACACCCACACACCCGTCACCTAGCATGTGCGTCACCTTAAAGTAGTAAAAGATGGGCAATCCGAGGTTTCATACCCTAAGGACTAGATTTACAATCATTAATTACCTCCAACCGGTCAAATCCCTACTCCGTGACGCCCTTGCCGGCCTCCAAACATCCCAAATCTAACCAAAAGCAATACAATGTAATCAATATAGGCCAAGGGACCAATTCAAAACGAAAAGCTATCAATTTAGACCAAAATCTCAAAATTCACCCAAAACTAGAAAATCCTTTCACTCACGAGTCTATACATACCAAATTTATCAAAATCCGACATCAAATGGTCCCTCAAATCCTCAAATTAAACTCTCCAATTTCCAAGCCCTAACCCCTCAATTTCATCCCTAATTTCTACTATTTGCATGCTTAAACTACTGAAAATCACCATAATCACGAGTATTGAGCTCAAGAAACTTACCTCAATGAAAACTCCCTTGATTCCCTCTTCAAAACTCTCCAAAAAGCTCCAAGTCCGATTAAAAATGGTGGAAGATAACTAAATTTCGCGAAGGGTTCCTTATGTACCTTCTACCCAGGCATCTCATGCATGTATGCACTTAAAGTTTCAAGACCGCATCTGCGCCACATGCACCGCACCTGCGGACCCACAAATGCATCAAACTCTCCGTATCTGCGGCCCTTCCCTAAGCCCTCCGATTCCACATCTGTGGCTTCTCTACCGCATCTGGGACCTCGCACCTGCGGTGCCCAATTCGCAGGTGTGGAAACATCAGAAGTAGCAGCTTCAGCTGCAAAATTTCATTTCCAATTCCTCCATTAACCACCCGAATTCACCTCGAGGCCCTCGAGACCTCAACCAAAAATACTAACAGGTCACATATCAACATTTAAACCTAGTCGAATCTTCGGAAAGCTCAAAACAACATCAAAACACCCAAATACTCCCGAAATCAAGTTTAAGGATTTCAAAAATTCAAAAATCCGCAAATGATGACAAAACCTACTAAATTACCTCCGAATGACCTGAAATTTTGCACACACATCACAAATGACACTATGAACCTACTCCAACTTCTAGAATTCTATTTCGACCCCGATATCAAGATTTCCACTACCGACTGAAAAATGCCAAATTTTCAATTTTGCCAATTCAAGCCTAATTCTACCACAGACCTCCAATTTACATTCCGAAGGCGCTCCAAAGTCCAAAATCACCTAACGAAGCTAACAGAACCATCAGAGTTCACATCCGAGATCATTTACACATAAGTCAACATCTGGTTGACCTTTCGAACTTATACTTCTAATTAGGAGACTAAGTGTCTCATTCCACACCGAAACCACTCCGAACCCAAACCAACCAACACAATTCGATGAAATACAGCTAAAAACACATAAAGAAGCAAAAATGGGTGCAACTGGGCTATGACTCACGACATGACCGGCTGGGTCGTTACATCCTCCCCATCTTAAACAAATGTTCGTCCTTGAACGAGTCTAGAAACTATCCTGGAGCCTCAAACAGGTGTGGATATTTGCTCTGTGTCTCCCGCTTGGTCTCTCAGGTAGCATCCTCCACGGGATGACCTTTCCAATGCACTTTCACTGAAGCTATATCCTTTGATCTCAACTTTCAGAGCTGCCACTCCAAAAAAGCCACTGGCTCCACATCATAAGTCAAATCACCGTATAACTGAACTGTGCTGAAATCCAAAATATGAGAAGGATTGTCGATATACTTCCGGAACATAGAAACATCAAATATCAGATGCACACTCGACAAGATAGGTGGCAAAGCAAGCTCATAAGCCAAACTCCCCAATTATCTGAAGTACCTCAAAAGGCCCAATGAGCCGAGGGCTCAATTTGCCCTTCTTCCAAAATCTCATAACACCCTTCATGGGTAAAACCTTTACTAGAACCTTCTCCCCGACCATGTAAGACTCATCGCAAACCTTCCTGTTAGCATAACTCTTTTGTCTCGACTGAGCTGTCCGAAGTCGCTCCTGAATCACGTTCACCTTGTCCAAAGCATCCTGTACCAAGTCTCTACCAAAAATCCTAGCCTCGCCCGGCTCAAACCAACCTACTGGAGATCTACACCGTCTCCCATATAAAGCCTTATATAGTGCTATTTGAATACTCGACCGATAACTATTGTTATAAGCAAACTTCGCAAGCGGTAGAAACTGGTTCCATGAAACCCCAAAATCAACGACACAAGCGCGCAACATGTCCTCCAATATATGAATAGTGCGCTTAGACTATCCATCCGTCTGAGGGTGAAAAGATGTGCTTAACTCAACCTGAGTACCCAACTTTCGTAGCATGGCCCTCCAAACTTGCGATGTTGTAAAGACCCGAAAACTCTTAACCAAAACTCGGGATTTCGTGGTACCCTATAGACTTAGGGAAAAATGTTTTTTAAAAGAACGCATTTCTGCGGCCCATTATGCGTCCGCATAATCACTCTGCGGACCGCATAATGGCCATAGAGTGAAGAAGAAAGTTGGCCAATTTTGAGGCAAATTATGCGGCCCAATTATTTGATCGCATAATCGCTTTGCGGGCCGCATGTTGATCACATATCTACCTTGAAATTTTGCGAAGGGAAGTTTTGCGATGCATTCGGTGACCGCTAAATAGGTATGAGAACCGCATACCGATCGCATACACAGTCAGAAAATTTAACTTCCTGAAGTCTCTTTCTGCGGTCACTTTTCGGACCATATAACCATTATGCGGTCACATATGCGAACTCAAACCTGTCTCGAGGCACCCGTTTTCTTTATTCAAAACCTGACTCCCATTCCATTAAAACACCCCCCTTAGGCCATTTTCAGCATATTTCTCTCAGAATTAGAGTAAGAGAGAAGGATCAAAGAGAGGGGAAGGGGTCTCCATCAATTGTTCATCAAATCCTGGCCTAAACATCTTGAAGATTAACACTCAAGGCACCTAGGTCTCTCTTCTAAGAGGTAAGCTTCTATCACCCAAACTCTCAATTCCATATTTTAGCTAAAATGGACCATTAGTGAGGTAATTCATGGGGATTAGGGTGGTTACCTTGTATGCATGTGATCATAAGATGTGTGGGGGAGTGCTAAAACAAAGATAGGAAAGAATGGGGAATGGGATGGGGAATCTTGCACAAAAAAGGACCATGAGACCCACACATAATGTTTGATATAATGCTCAAGTGCCCTAGGGATATGATCAATTTCCTAATGATGAGTTCAATTGTGCTACATTATGAAATAGATTGAAGGTGATAAAGGTTCCGGAACTTGTCGTAGGAATTAGGGAAATACTCAATTAAGGTATATATGGTTAACCATCTTCTTCTTAGAATTGAACTCTCGGTGTCCGAATTAGTGGCGCGAGTTACGAGTTGATCATACGAGATTGATTGCCTTAATGTGTTGGGTTGAAAGATTTATTTTCCATAGTTGTTCTAAGTGTTTAACCTGAAATCATGCTATTAGAAAATGTGATTATGTTCTCCAAGCTTTTTCTTTCCTTATGTGCGCGTGCCTTATATGATAGCACTTATCAACATGGATGATGACGTTATTTGAACAAACAAAAAAGGGAAAGACTTGAATTATAAAATGTGTCCAAGTGCCAAGGACTACTTAATAAATGGGGTTGTTTGTGCCATGTAATGGAAGATGGAAAGAAATGTGGATTAAATGAACAACTGAAAGAGGTTATGTCCCAAGTGAGATGGCTTAGCCGATCGGGCCGAGATCGGACGCCATGTTGTACACATGGTGGCATTTATGTTGGATTTTTGATTATCATTGTGATTTTAGATATGTCTCACTTGGGATGGCTTAGCCGGTCAGGCCGAGACCGGACTCCGTGTAAAACACAGTGTCATTATGGGTTGTGGCACTTGGAACTAAAGATTATTAACCTAAAGAGATGGAAAGATTGAATCGGAATGATCTGATCCTTATTTGGTGTTTCCTGGTAATCCTGTGAAGTACTTATTGATTATTATAACTGCCTTCTATTTGTCTAACTGTTCATCCTACTATGATTTGTGTTTGCCTTACATACTAGTACTATTTTAAAGTGCTAACGTCCCTTTTGCCAGGGGCGCTACATCATTGATTGGATGTAGGTGGTTCCATCGCAGATAGCGCGGATCGCAGATAGTGGTGCTCATTTTCTCCCATCACAACAGTCTTGGTGAGCCCCCATTTCTCCCAAGGGTTATGTAGTTCTTCTTTTGTATAAATTTCCACATTTTGAGGTATAGACGGGGCCTTTTTGCCGGCATTGTCATGTTGGTCTTTTTATCCTTAGAGGCTCCGTAGTCGTTTATGTGGGTCATGTATGGGTTTCGGGGTGGTCGTTGGACCAAGTTGTATTTTGAAACTCTTCTCCACTAGATTGTCTAGTGTATGTACGTTTGGAAACTTAACTATGCCATAATGTGTATAAGTAAAAAAAAAGGACCTACCAACGTTTATATATCTATGTAATTAATCTCTCCCATGTTTCACAAATGGTGATGCATTTCCTTTTCGGATTATGAATGAGTCGGGTAGGAAAGGCTGGATAGGCTTGCTCGACTAGGTTCACTCAGTTGTGCACCGGTCGCGCTTCCCGAGGTTGGGATGTGGCAGTTGTAAACTGAGTACCTCTATCTAGAATAATGGAAACTGGGACACCATGCAGATGAACAATCTCTCAGATATAAATCTCAACTAACCGCTCGGAAGAATAGGTAGTATGCATAGGAATGAAGTGCGCGGAGTTGGTCAGCCGATCCATAATCATCCAAATAGCATTGAACTTCCTCAAAGTTCGTAAGAGTCCAACTACAAAATCCATGGTGATCCGCTCCCACTTCTACTCTGGGATATCTATCTGCTAAAGCAAGCCACCAGGTCTCTAATGCTCGTATTTCACCTGTTGACAATTGAGGCACCCGGATGGATGGAATACCAAGAGCTATGGGCCTCGTCCAGAATCAACTCCTGAAGTCTATCTACATTGGGCACACATATCCAGCCTTGCATCCTTAATACCCCATCATCACCAATAGGCACATCTCTCGCATCGCTGTGCTGAACACTGTCCTTGAGGACAAGCAAATGAGGGTCATCATACTGGCGCTCTCTGATACGATCAAACAGGGACGACTGAGAAACTACACAAGCTAGGATCCGACTGGGCTCCAAAATATCCAACCTCACAAACCGATTGGCCAAAGCTCGAACATCAACCTCAAGATGTCTCTCCCCAACAGGAATATATGCCAAACTTCCCATACGCACCACCTTCCTACTCAAGGAATTGGCCACCACATTGGCCTTTCCCAGATGGAAAAAAATAGTGATATCATAGTCCTTTAGCAGTTCCAACCATCTCTGCTGCCTCAAATTGAGATCCTTCTGCTTGAAAAAGTGTTGGAGGCTACGATCATCAGTAAACACCTCGCAAGACACACCATAGAGGTATTGCCTCTAAATATTCAATGCGTGAACAATGGTAGCCAACTCCAAATCATGAACAGGTTAGTTCTTCTCATGGGGCTTCAACTGACGAGAAGCATAAGCAATCACTCTACCCTCCTGCATCAATACACACCCAATACCAAACCTAGAAGCATCACAATATACCTTATAAGAACCTGAAGCTGATGGTAAAACTAACACTAGAGCTATGGTCAAGGCAGTCTTGAGCTTCTGAAAGCTCACCTCACACTCATCCGACCACCTGTAAGGAGCACCCTTTTGGGTCAATTTGGTCAAGGGTGATGCAATAGATAAAAATCCCTGAATGAACCGACGGTAATAACCCGCCAACCCAAGAAACCTACGAATCTCTATGGCTAAGGATGGTCTAGGCCAACTCTGAACCGCCTCTGCCTTCTTCGGATTAATCTGGATACCCTCACTGGACACCACGTGCCCCAAGAACGCCACTAAACTGAGCCAAAACTAACACTTGGAGAACTTTGTATAAAGCTTCTCCTCTCTCAACCACTACAATACAACTCTCAAATGCCCGGCATGCTCCTCCTGACTATGCGAGTACACCAAAATATCATCAACGTATACAATAACAAACGAGTTGAGATAATGCCGAAAAACATTGTTCATCAAATGCATGAATGCTGCCGGGGGATTGTTCAACCCAAAAGACATCACAAGGAACTCATAATGACTATATCGGGTCCTGTAAGCTGTCTTAAGAATGTCCGAGTCCGTAATCTTCAACTGGTGATACCCTAACCTGAGATCAATCTTGGAGAACACTTTCGCTCCCTGAAGCTGGTCAAACAAATCATCAATATGAGGCAAAGGATACTTGTTCTTGATTGTGACTTAGTTCAACTACCTATAATTAATGCACATCCTCATAGTGCCATCCTTCTTCTTCACGAATAGAACAGGTGTAGCCCAAGGTGACACACTAGGCCGAATGAACCCCTTATCTAGGTGTTTCTAAAGTTGCTCCTTCAATTCCTTTAACACCGTCGGTGCCATACGATTCGGTGGAATAGAAATAGGCTGAGCGCTAGGCACCAAATCAATACGGAAGTCAATATCCCTATCCGGC